>NC_089844.1:78643814-79008814 GCF_035609145.1 Eleutherodactylus coqui
GGGTACTAGAGCCTCCATGCCCGCCTGTATCACATCTTGTATTGAAGCTAGAGGCGGTACAACAGGGTACTAGAGCCTCCATGCCCGCCCGTATCACATCTTGTATCCAAGCTAGAGGTGGTACAACAGGGTACTAGAGCCTCCATGCCCACCTGTATTACATCTTGTATCCAAGCTAGAGACGGTATACAGGATAGCAAGAGCCTCCATGTCCATTTGTATCACATCTTGTATCCATGCTAGAGGCTTAGCAACCAATCACAGTGCAGCTCTCATTTCTTGCACTGCTGAGGTAAAATGAGAGCGGTGCTGTGATTGGTTGCTATGGGCAACAGATACAGACTTTATTTCAGATACCTTTTATAACAGGGTGGTGCTGAGCTATTTTACGGTGACCCACTCTGTCTTTACACGCACAGGAGACGCCTAATTTGTATATGTGCTCTACAAAGACACAGCTCCTCTGTTGCAGGGGTATAACACTCACACAGCTCTGCTACATCCAGCACTGGAGAGGCCTGCAGATGCTGATCAACCACGGGTGATGTGATCTCTGACTCCTCCCACACTGGTGACATCATCACAGGTCCTGGAAGCTGCTGTTGGCTGCAGGTGGGATCTGTGTGTGTCTTAAAGGGGTTGTCTGGCCATGACAGGTGTATGTGTGCACTTCTCTATGGCCATTAGCATGCACTTTGTAATATACATTGTGCATTGTAAATCAGCCATACAGAAGTTATTCACTTACCTACAGGAGCGCTAAACTACTGACAAATTTCTTCCTTCTGTCTTCTTCTCTTGTCAGGCCGTGGACGCGCCTCATGTCTGTTCGCGCATGCGCAGTAGCGCTCCTCCTGCCGTGGACATGCCTCCCGTCTGTTCGTACGTGCGCAGTATCACCTGCTGGCTCGCGAACGCGCAGCATTTCGTGGTGAAGCCGATCCAGGAGGAGCGTCCACTGGTCCTCAGCTGGAGGGTAAGTATTGCTACTGGGGGCAGGGGCACTGTAGGTGGGGGGCTATCACCATTACATGTCGCATGGGTGGGGGGGGGGGGGGAGCGGGGGTGTCATGATTACATGTCACACGGGTGGGGGGGCTGTCCCTATGACATGTTGCACGGGTGGGGGGCTGTCACTATTCCATGTTGTACGGGTGGGGGGGACTCGCACTATTACATGTCGTATGGGTGGGGAGAGTGGCGGGCTGTCACCAATACATGTCGCACAGGGGGGTGGGTGTCACCATTACTTGTTGCACGGGTGGGGGGCTGTCACTTTTACATATCACACGGGTGGGGAGAGTGGGGGGGCTGTTACCATTACATGTCACACAGGGGGGTGGGTGTCACAATTACTTATCGCACAGGTGGGGGAGGGGGCTGTCATTATTACTTGTCGCACAGGGGTGGCTCTCGCCCTTACTTGTCGGGTAGAAGGCTTTCTCCATAACTTGCTGCACGGGGGCCGGGTGGTCACTGTCGGGCTGTCACTGTTCGGGTGCAGTTTTCTGTGCAGTTTGTAATTGCCCAGCAGTGATGGTGACACCCATTAATTATGACTGTTGGGGCAATTATTGGGGGGCACTATTATCGCTGGGGCAACTATTGGGGGTCACTATTACTGCTGGGGCTACTATTGTGGGGGCCTTGATGGTGCTGGGGCTAATATAGAGGGAGCACTACGTTATGTGTGGGCATTATGTTATAAGGGGGCACTATGGTAACACCATGAGGGGGGCATGTGGAGGGGGACTATGTGGTAGCACTATGTTATGTGGGGGGGGGGGGGGGCACTGTGGTAGCACCGTGTGGGGACACTTTGAGAGGAGAGATGGGGGGGTAGCATTACTGATGCTGCTACCGACTGACCCAGACAGCTAGACAGCCCGCATACCTACCCGGCCAGACAGCCACCCAGTGTAATGCTGCCTGTGCAGTGGGGGGCAGGTGAGCAGTAACTATTGTAAATGGTGGGTGCCGACAACTAGTCGCCTCGGGGTGGGGATGCCGACAACTAGTCGCCTCGGGGTGGGGATGCCGACAACTAGTCGCCTCGGGGTGGGGATGCCGACAACTAGTCGCCACAGGGTGGGGAAGGAGGGGTGCCGACAACTAGTCGCCACAAAGAGCGGTGCCGACAACTAGTCGCCTCGGGGTGGGGATGCCGACAACTAGTCGCCTCGGGGTGGGGATGCCGACAACTAGTCGCCTCGGGGTGGGGATGGATGCCGGCAACTGGTCGCCACGGGGTGGGGATGGATGCCGGCAACTGGTCGCCACGGGGTGGGGATGGATGCCGGCAACTGGTCGCCACGGGGTGGGGATGGATGCCGGCAACTGGTCGCCACGGGGTGGGGATGGATGCCGGCAACTGGTCGCCACGGGGTGGGGATGGATGCCGGCAACTGGTCGCCACGGGGTGGGGATGGATGCCGGCAACTGGTCGCCACGGGGTGGGGATGGATGCCGGCAACTGGTCGCCACGGGGTGGGGATGGATGCCGGCAACTGGTCGCCACGGGGTGGGGATGGATGCCGGCAACTGGTCGCCACGGGGTGGGGATGGATGCCGGCAACTGGTCGCCACGGGGTGGGGATGGATGCCGGCAACTGGTCGCCACGGGGTGGGGATGGATGCCGGCAACTGGTCGCCACGGGGCGGGGATGGATGCCGGCAACTGGTCGCCACGGGGCGGGGATGGATGCCGGCAACTGGTCGCCACGGGGCGGGGATGGATGCCGGCAACTGGTCGCCACGGGGCGGGGATGGATGCCGGCAACTGGTCGCCACGGGGCGGGGATGGATGCTGGCAACTAGTCGCCACGGGGTGGGGATGGAGGGGTGCCGACAACTAGTCGCCACGGGGTGGGGAAGCCGACAACTAGTCGCCACGGGGTGGGGAAGCCGACAACTAGTCGCCACGGGGAGCGGTGCCAACAAGTAGTCGCCACGGGGTGGGGATGCCGACAACTAGTCGCCACGGGGTGGGGAAGGATGGGTGCTGGCAACTAGTCGCCACGGGGTGGGGAAGCTGGCAACTAGTCGCCACGGGGTGGGGAAGCTGGCAACTAGTCGCCACGGGGTGGGGAAGCTGGCAACTAGTCGCCACGGGGTGGGGAAGCTGGCAACTAGTCGCCACGGGGTGGGGAAGCTGGCAACTAGTCGCCACGGGGTGGGGAAGCTGACAACTAGTCGCCACGGGGTGGGGAAGCCGACAACTAGTCGCCACGGGGTGGGGATGGATGCTGGCAACTAGTCGCCATGGGGTGGGGAAGGAGGGGTGCTGACAACTAGTCGCCACGGGGTGGGGAAGCCGACAACTAGTCGCCACGGGGTGGGGATGGATGCCGGCAACTAGTCGCCACGGGGTGGGGATGGATGCTGGCAACTAGTCGCCATGGGGTGGGGAAGGAGGGGTGCTGACAACTAGTCGCCACGGGGTGGGGAAGCCGACAACTAGTCGCCACGGGGTGGGGAAGCCGACAACTAGTCGCCACGGGGTGGGGAAGCCGACAACTAGTCGCCACGGGGTGGGGAAGCCGACAACTAGTCGCCACGGGGTGGGGAAGCCGACAACTAGTCGCCACGGGGTGGGGAAGCCGACAACTAGTCGCCACGGGGTGAGGAAGCCGACAACTAGTCGCCACGGGGTGGGGATGGATGCTGGCAACTAGTCGCCATGGGGTGTGGAAGGAGGGGTGCTGACAACTAGTCGCCACGGGGTGGGGATGGAGGCCGGCAACTAGTCGCCACGGGGTGGGGATGCCGGCAACCAGTCGGCCACGGGGTGGGGGTGCCGACAACCAGTCGGCCACGGGGTGGGGGTGCCGACAACCAGTCGGCCACGGGGTGGGGGTGCCGACAACCAGTCGGCCACGGGGTGGGGAAGGAGGGGTGCTGGCAACTAGTCGCCACGGGGTGGGGAAGCCGACAACTAGTCGCCACGGGGTGGGGAAGCCGACAACTAGTCGCCACGGGGTGGGGAAGCCGACAACTAGTCGCCACGGGGTGGGGAAGCCGACAACTAGTCGCCACGGGGTGGGGATGGATGCTGGCAACTAGTCGCCATGGGGTGTGGAAGGAGGGGTGCTGACAACTAGTCGCCACGGGGTTGGGATGGAGGCCGGCAACTAGTCGCCACGGGGTGGGGATGCCGGCAACCAGTCGGCCACGGGGTGGGGGTGCCGACAACCAGTCGGCCACGGGGTGGGGGTGCCGACAACCAGTCGGCCACGGGGTGGGGGTGCCGACAACCAGTCGGCCACGGGGTGGGGGTGCCGACAACCAGTCGGCCACGGGGTGGGGGTGCCGACAACCAGTCGGCCACGGGGTGGGGAAGGAGGGGTGCCGGCAACTAGTCGCCACGGGGTGGGGAAGCCGACAACTAGTCGCCACGGGGTGGGGAAGCCGACAACTAGTCGCCACGGGGTGGGGAAGCCGACAACTAGTCGCCACGGGGTGGGGAAGCCGACAACTAGTCGCCACGGGGAGCGGTGCCAACAAGTAGTCGCCACGGGGTGGGGATGCCGTCAACTAGTCGCCACGGGGTGGGGAAGGATGGGTGCGGGCAACCAGTCGCCACGGGGTGGTGAAGCCGACAACTAGTCGCCACGGGGTGGTGAAGCCGACAACTAGTCGCCACGGGGTGGTGAAGCCGACAACTAGTCGCCACGGGGTGGTGAAGCCGACAACTAGTCGCCACGGGGTGGTGAAGCCGACAACTAGTCGCCACGGGGTGGTGAAGCCGACAACTAGTCGCCACGGGGTGGGGAAGCCGACAACTAGTCGCCACGGGGTGGGGAAGCCGACAACTAGTCGCCACGGGGTGGGGAAGCCGACAACTAGTCGCCACGGGGTGGGGAAGCCGACAACTAGTCGCCACGGGGTGGGGAAGCCGACAACTAGTCGCCACGGGGTGGGGATGGATGCTGGCAACTAGTCGCCATGGGGTGGGGAAGGAGGGGTGCTGACAACTAGTCGCCACGGGGTGGGGATGGAGGCCGGCAACTAGTCGCCACGGGGTGGGGATGCCGACAACTAGTCGCCACGGGGTGGGGAAGCCGACAACTAGTCGCCACGGGGTGGGGAAGCCGACAACTAGTCGCCACGGGGTGGGGAAGCCGACAACTAGTCGCCACGGGGTGGGGAAGCCGACAACTAGTCGCCACGGGGTGGGGATGGATGCTGGCAACTAGTCGCCATGGGGTGGGGAAGGAGGGGTGCTGACAACTAGTCGCCACGGGGTGGGGATGGAGGCCGGCAACTAGTCGCCACGGGGTGGGGATGCCGACAACTAGTCCCCACGGGGTGGGGAAGCCGACAACCAGTCGGCCACGGGGTGGGGGGAAGCCGACAACCAGTCGGCCACGGGGTGGGGGGAAGCCGACAACCAGTCGGCCACGGGGTGGGGGGAAGCCGACAACCAGTCGGCCACGGGGTGGGGGGAAGCCGACAACCAGTCGGCCACGGGGTGGGGGGAAGCCGACAACCAGTCGGCCACGGGGTGGGGGGAAGCCGACAACCAGTCGGCCACGGGGTGGGGGGAAGCCGACAACCAGTCGGCCACGGGGTGGGGGGATGCCGGCAGTCAGTCGGCCACGGGGTGGGGGGATGCCGGCAGTCAGTCGGCCACGGGGTGGGGGGATGCCGGCAGTCAGTCGGCCACGGGGTGGGGGGATGCCGGCAGTCAGTCGGCCACGGGGTGGGGGGATGCCGGCAGTCAGTCGGCCACGGGGAGGGGAGGGGTGCTGACAACTAGTCACCATGTGGGTAAAATTCTGAGGCAAGTAATAACTGGAAAAAGTCCTCATGGTGGTTTGTCCTAAGGAGAAGAAAAAGTAGCGTTTAGGCCCAATATCCATGGCACATACTGATTTTTATGTAGATATGATGTGGATATCTGCAACGGATGCACTGCGGATTATCTTTTTAAAGGCTTGCGGGTGATTGCGGCTTTTGGGGTTTTTCTGCACGGATGTACTCCGACGCACTGCGAATTATCTGCCTTCCAGCCTTTTTCCTCATCTCCCTAATTGCTTTTAACCTTCAAATCTGCAGCGGATCTGCAAATCCATTTAAATGTATTTTTGGATCCTAAGCTCCCATAGAGATGAATGGAGTCACACCCATGATAAAATGAAGCATGCTGCGATTTTAGATCAAATCTGCATGGTTTTAATAATTTGCAGGTGACCAACGCATTCCTATGGGCGGCTGGAATGGCGGATTGCTGCGGGCCTAATCTGTGCTGATTCCACAAATAAAATCTGCATGTGGAGATTGGGCCTAACAACTGCAGTTAGTGATGACATCACTGGATGTAATAGTACTATAATACAGTCTGCAGAGTACCTGTGTTGAGCTGGAATCTCCCACTGTGTGGTCACTGTATGGCCGTAATATTAGTCTTTGTATAGCGCTTTTTTCAGCAATAAAAATAAAAACATGCCACTATGATTAGCCAGGAAACGTGAACCCCACCACATGTTTCATCAGGGAATGTGAATGGATATAAAAATCATAAACTCCATATGTATCTGAATAAGTTGTGGCGTGGGTGGATGGGGGGGAGTTGGGCATACAGTATGCCTTGGGACTTGTGCCCCTCGTCTTCTATAAACCTAACAATGCCCTTGGAAGCAGTAGAGCTCAGTGCTGCGACGCTCTGCACGTTGCCTCTTGAATTGACCTAATGTGGCTGTGCTGTTGCTGGAATATTCTTGTATTTGGCACGCCACTTATAATTTAGCCCAGGGTCACACTGTGTCTAAAGCCAGCCCTGTTGGCTGTGTCACTAACTCTGCAAATTGGCCTTCTCATTGGTGATGTCACTGATGACACCAGACACATCAATAAAGGGTAAGTAGCATCATCAAAAATGGGGTAATCCATAACAGATGGGCACCACAATTGTGGGGAAAAGAGGGGTGTGATAAAAGGATGTGAGCACAATCATGACACAACTAGAGATCAAATGGCAAAAAATGTATCACACACGGACAATAAAATAAACATTATTTACAAAATAAACACATGTATTCGCTAAAAACACTTACCACATTCAAAGACAGTGTTTATGCTGCAATAAAGGCAAAACGGTGATTACAGGTAATTTACATGGATAATCTAATATAAATAAGCCTACAGGCTTTTTGACCCGTTTGACACCACAATTTGACCCGTTTGCTTGACTTCGGGGGAATGATTTAGGTGTTATTAGATAACTGACACCATCGCCGTAAAATCATAACATTTGACTTTGGTACATTGAGTGACCTGTGAGGGCCGCCCAAAGTTCCTATGTTAAGTCTATGGGCACATGCTGCAAGGGAGAGTGAACCGTTGCTAAGCAGCGTGAGCGGAGAGAGGACAAGCAGTTAGCGGTAGAGGGGTGAGCGGCATAGGCATACTATCAGGTGTCGCAATGGTGACCGGGCCCCTGCACTGAAGGGACCCAGCGGCAGCCTTCTGCCATATTCAGAGCATTACGGGCTGGTAGCTTTGTCTGCAGCACCGATCACGGGGCAGGTAATGTAGCCAGCCTGAGAGGAAGCAGAGAAGAGCAGAGGCCAGCAGAGAGTTGAGTACAGTAATGATGTGCTGCCCCTACCTCCTGCTGTACGGCGGCTGCTGCATCTGCCTGTCCTGATGCTATCACATGGAGAAGTAATCTGGGCTCCATGCATATATTAGAGGAGGTGAGGGGGTGGTGGTAATACAGGAGGTGCAGGGCATGAGATATACACAGTAGAAGAGGTGGAAAGTGTGGGGAGCCATAGGAAGGGGACATGTTGTGGGGGTAGGGGATTAGATCAGGAGATTTGATATGCTTCAAGGTCGTGTCTGATGCTCCGTGCATTGAGGGTTGTCCGGATGTTTTGGGGTAGTGCATTCCAGAATACCAGAGTTGCTCTGGAGAGGTCCTAGAGGCGAGCATGTGAGGCTTAGATTAGAGAGCAGTTTAGTCTGAGTGTAAGCCTCCTAACAAGAGCAACATAGTTAACAACCAAAGTGCATACACCGGCCAGTGGACTAGGAAAAGAATAAGGCCTCCTCCACACGAGCAACATGGCATCACCGCGAGAAAATCGCAACGATTGCATCGCTGTACTGTGCGATATTGCTGCGTCTTCTCGTGGCAATACCGCGATTTTATAGCATCACATGCGGGGCTTTTTGGGAAGGGGTGGCTTGAAATTTAAGCCCTACCCCGAAAATAAGCTGTAAGTGAAGAAAAAAAAAAAAAAAAGTATACATCACCTCTCCCGCGCTGTCTCGGGCGCTGCCGCAGATTCTCCCTGGGTCCAGCACTGATCAGCTTCTTCATCTTCTGGCCGGGGATTGAAAAATCCCCGGCTATTGGAAGCGCTCGCTGTGATTAGCTGACTCTGAGTCAATCACAGCCAGCACTGCCAGGAGGCAGGGAATTTTTAATCTCCGGCCAGAAGAAAAGAAGATTAGTGCTGCGGACCCAGGGAGAAGCTTTGGCCGAAGCGACAGCGCGTCTAAGGTGATGTGTATTTTTTCCTGCAGTTAGGGCTTAGATTATAGCCCTGATAGGAGGATTTCCTACTGTCAAAGTTGCATCGCACGAAAACTGTGTTTTTGTGAGATGCGATGCAACAGAGAGGAAGGCTCCATAGGGAAACATGGGCTACAAAACTCCATGAGTCACGGGCATATCACTGGACCCGCGAGGTTTTTGTGTCGGGTTGTTGCATGCTACAAAACATCCCATGTGTGAAGGAAGGCATGGGCTTCACATACATGAGATTTGTAGCAACGCCTCAAAATCACGTGACTATGTCGCCCGCGTGAAGGAGGCCTAAAGTGCATAGGACAATCACAATTGGAAAGTACTAAATGGAATAGTAGGATCTGTTATTGGAAAGTAGCAAAAAGTACTAAATACCATGCATGCCCTAGGAAGTGAATGTAGATGGAGCCAGGCTAAAATAGCCACAAGATATATGGCTGTAGTAGCACCCCAAGCCTCACATATCACTGCGGTACGTGGGGGCTTGCTCAGGAGGAATGGAAGTCCATCAGTACTGGTTCCCTTTTTATAGTATAGTCCAGTAACCCAAACACCTGTAAAAGAGCTCACCATATTAACCCTTACCACTCCACATCAGGAAGGAGTACTAATTTACTTGAAACACACAAAATCAAAACCTGACATAATGACTCCACGCACTCCAAACAGAAAAAAAAAAATGGTGCTAGCAGTATTCATAGCCCCAAAAAGGACATACAGCCTCAGCAGCGGAGTCCATCACAGCGCCCCCACAGAGACCCCATACTTACCTTTGGATCCGCCGCCCGACGTCCCACATGACGCACAGGCGCAGTAGAGCGCATGACGCGCCCGCAGCGTCATGTGACGCGGCTGGCAGTGGGGGGGGGGGGAAGCATTTTCATGCTATCTTCCACTGTGCGACAGCGGAAGATAGAGTGACGGACGGCTTCCATTGACTGCAATGGAAGCAGTCCGTGCGTATGCCCGTGGTAGATAGAACATGCTGCAGGTGATTACGGGTGCTTTCACGGGGTGGAATTCTGCACCGTGAGCATTGCGCTAATAGGTTCAATAGAACCTAATAGCTGCAGGGCAACGTCGCGGATTTCTGCCGCTTTATACGCGGCGGAAATTCGCCTGTGGGAATTAGGCTTCAGACAGGAGTGACAAATAGAGCTTTGAACAGAATAATATCCCATACATACAAAGCACAAACATATCAAAAAAGTAGTGGCACCTAGCAAACAGACAGAGGTTTATTCTGTGGAAGGAGCAGGGCGCTCTGGCTATAACTTTATGGTGGCTCAAATTTAGGAAGGTTTCCTGATTCAACCATGGGGAGACAGAAAATGCACTGCGATGTCCTCTCCCCTACTCTATTTTTTTTTTCCTTAAATGGGAAAAAATGGCTTCTACCCTATAGGCCAGCAGAAACGAAGAGTCCAGCAGCACCGCTTCATCCAGTTATCAGGGAAAGCTCAAAGGGTGCCAGCTTGCTCTGGAACCTGACTTCAAAAAGGATCCCAAAAAAGTTGCAAAACAAACGTACATGCAAGCAGCACACGGGAAACTTACTAAAAGAACTCACATTAGATGCATTTTTATTTTGTCCAACACAGCAACGTTTCGGCCCTCCGCAGGTCTTTGTCAAGCTCTATAAAACACCACACACAGATATATATGCACTATCTACAATGAGGTGCCACCCCCAATTACACCCCCCCACATACCTATAGCATGATGGGATATCCGGGAGTAGGTCCCAGGTGCTGGACATCATGGGGTAATTGCGTGATGCTAATAGGTAATCACCAACAGTATGCATAGAAGTACTTATAGCGGCCATCTCCTACAGAAGATGGCCGCTCGGCATCATATTGAGTTACTGCGCATGCGTAAGACTCTCCAAGTCTTGCTTTGATGCCTGTCCTCCTCAGAGCTGCAAGCCATCACCCTGGAAACACCCAATGCCCATGAAGCGCTACCTACAGTCACTCGGTACATCAAGGGGCCATTGCGCATGCGCGGGAGAAGATTCAGGAGCGCGCAATGTTAAACAGTCACCTCCCACTTGATGGCATCATCATAGAAATGGAACAGCAACAGGGTCAAACCCATCAATAAATATCATGCACTGTCTGAAATGTGTTAACCCAAGAGACACGTCACCCATAGAAATGACTCAGTAGCTATCCTCCATAGCAATGGCTCTCATGTATTACCGCCGACCCCTGTACAAACAGGGAGCCGCTACCATGGACACAAAGTGCTCAAAGGTCGGCACTACACATGCGCAGAAGTAAATTTTCATTGATGTGCATGTGTAGAGTGCTTGTTCAACCTTATCACTGTGACACTTTATGAAACTTCAACAATTCCCTTCTCAGGGAACTAATGTAATACGCTATGAAAGTCTGTAGTATGGCTGCCGCACACAATATTCTCTCAAACCAAGTGGGGATAAATACTTCTTCCTTGGTTCATGCAAGCTTACCCGGATGTGGACCATGCATCCAATTCGGACAACTACCTCCAATATTCATGTAAGCAGCACGAGGGGTTAAATTATCCACAGCTCATCTTAAAATGCACAAGCTCTTTATTGATCCATTCTTTGCATTTCGCTGCAACGTTTCAACTGCTTGCCGCAGTCTTTATCAAGATAAAGACTGCGGCAAGCAGTTGAAACATTGCAGCGAATTGCAAAGAATGGATCAATAAAGAGCTTGTGCATTTTAAGAAGATGAGCTGTGGATAATTTAACCCCTCGTGCTGCTTACAAGAATATTGGAGCTAATGTAATACACTGTTGCAGCTACCCATTATCCTCTGCTGCATAAAATACCAACTCATTAGAATTACAACATCCACATCTAGTAGCGGTATGCTTAAATATCAAAAATAGCTATTCAAAAATCAGATCCCAAAAGACCCTACCATGCCAAAAAGACAAAGGAAGACCGGATGGAATACAAAAAAATAGCTTTATTGAAAACTTTATCAGAGGAAAAGACATAACCCTGAATACAAGAGGACTGTTATGCACTGTGTAAAGAAAATTCATCAGATATCCCTAATTGCGAATCACTCCATAGACCCAGAACATCCGCAGCATCCGGACCAACTCCCTTCATCCTAATAGGAAAAAAAAAGAGACAGCATATTAAAAACACAAATAACCCTTATAATATACATACAAAACCTAGCATAAAAATGCTTTATTGTCTAAAAACCTATAAAATAATAGGTAAAGGTCCAGAACTACTCACCCAATATCCCACTATAATACTCTCAAAAATCAGGTACAGCGTTGTACTCAAGGTTGAGTCTCCTGGGGTGCAACGTGTCCAACTCATGTATTCACTTCAATTCTAGAAAGCCCAGCTTATTTTCCCTTTCCCCGGCCCTCAGAGCAATAGGTACACTGTCAATAACCCGAAACCTCAGCTGACTGACGGTGTATCCTGCTTCCAC
Organism: Eleutherodactylus coqui; assembly: GCF_035609145.1. Classification (NCBI taxonomy): domain Eukaryota; kingdom Metazoa; phylum Chordata; class Amphibia; order Anura; family Eleutherodactylidae; genus Eleutherodactylus; species Eleutherodactylus coqui. The sequence continues at coordinate 78,655,807 of NC_089844.1, forward strand.
CAAATGTTTGGCTACCGGTAAATCGATTTTCTTAGTTCGAATTGTGCTTTTATGGTTGGTAACGCTCACCTTGACCTCAGTAGTCGTTTCTTCCACATATAACAGCCTACAAGGGCAACTGATAAGATGTATTATATATGAAGAGCGACATGAGAATCTACGTTTAATGTGATAAACCTTCCCAGACCTTGGATGTGAAAACCGATCACGCCTAAGAATATTGTGGCAACACAACACAACCCATGCAAGGGAAGCAGCCTTTATTGTCACAAACCTGTGCCACTTGATGTTCCCATGCAGATGGTCTCCTTGAGGTAAACACAGTCATAGCCCTCAGATTTTGCCCCCTTCTGTAAGCCATTAGGGGACGCTCCCTGAATTTCAGGATGGCTCTGCGCTAGAATAGGCCAATGTTTGTTAATGATTTGGGCGACCCGCCCACTGTACCTCCCATAGGTGGTGACGAATGGCAATCGGGTTCCCTTCTCTTTTCATGGCATCACTTGCAATAATGAGTCCCAATCCTTGGCAAGTGCCCTAACCTTGAGATCATCGAGATCACATGGGTATCCTCTCTTATGAAATTTGGCACACATCTCTCTCAGGTGATCATCAGCGAGATCCTCCTCAACTATTCTCCTCACCCTCAAGAGCTGGCTCCACAGTAGAGAAGCTCACATCCTGGGTGGGTGACAACTAGTGAAGGACAAGAGACCATTCCTGTCTGTGCGTTTGGTAAACAGATCTACATCTATCACCAGACCTCGAAACCATGACATCCAGGAACTGTATCTGATGCTGTGAACACGTCAGATGAACTACACATTAGGAAGCAGATTGTTAATCTCATCATGGAAAGCATGTAGCGCACTTTCAGTGCCTTTCCATATGAAAAAGATATCATCAATATACCCCCACCAAACCTGGACTGAAGTCCAGGATGGGGAGGTGTAAATTGATGTCTCCTCTACTTGGTCCATGAATACTTGACAAAGGCCTGCAGAGGGCCGAAACGTTGCTGTGTTGAACAAAATAAAGATGCATCTGATGTGAAAGTTCTTTTAGCAAGTTTCTCGTGTGCTGCTTGCATATAAGTTTGTTTTGCTTCTACCATATGGGTTTCTTTTAGCTTTCCTCTGGATCAACCTTGGGGGATAATAGGCTGAACTGGATGGACATACTGTATGTCTTTCTTCGGCCTTATATATACTGTAGCAACACGGGGGTTAATTCGCTCACATCAAAGGTAGACACCAATGGGTTAAACTCCAAATTCTGATTTATTTTCACAATTCTCAGCAATAGCAGCTTGCTTCAGCACAGCACTTTATACACATAAACGTAAATGTCCTTTTACTTCAAGGTTTTAATAAACAGTCCAACTGTGGTTCTCACCCACTCTCCAGGGCAGCTTCGTACAGTTGTCTTCAGGACTCACTCTGTTTTCCCTCAGGACGGTTTCACTCCAACATTCCTGAGACACACGAACAGTCTCTGCAGCATCCAGGTCTCTCTCCAGACCTTTTGCTCCCAGGGACAGAGCTCCCCAAGCGTCCCGCCAGGGCAATGTCTCTCCACCTGGTCACAGCATCTCTCTCTGCTTGCAACAGGAGTCAGGTTGACCAGAAGTCTAGTCGCAACACAAGTCTGATTCTCCCAGACACACACACACACACACCTCTGACTGCAGCAGGAACAAAAACCCTTATCCTCCTTACTGACCACTCCAATGGGTGTTTTCCCCTTGTCTCAGACACCAGACTGACTGTCTGTTGCCCCTTACAGGCCACTCTGCAGTGCACCCCTACAATACTATGTTCCTATTATTGTTGTTACGATCATGTGGGCTAACTAAGCACAGGGCCCACACGATCGTGACGAAAAAGGGACAGAGCACACAGGATTTCACATGGATCTCAGGCAACTGACCCTGTGCTACAAGGAGGGGGGGGGGGGGGGAATGGAGGTTGCCCTACCTAAGGGGGGCCATCGCCCCAATAGGAGGGCAGACCAGCGGTTTTCAAAACTGGGCCATAGCTGATCCTAGGAGCCACGCACCAGAACAGGGCCCATTCACATGCCAAGAACAGAACAGGATACACAGCATACAAAATGCTACCACTAGTAACAGATGATAAGCTGAATATAAATACCAGGTATTAGTTGACATTTTGTACAAAACATGAAAGCTAGCAGGCCACTTCACAGCTCCTGGTTATACTGCTAGCCCCTAAACTAACCAGGAGTCCAGCAGAATCGGACACTCTTCACACAGAATGCTGCAACAGGACAGGACACAGATTGCAGGTCATACAGCAAGCAAACACAATACTGACAAAATTTAAACCTACAAACAGAAGTGAACCAGGAAGACACAGATCACACAGCAAGCTTGCATCAGGAACAGGACAGATCACAGGGCACACAGCAAGCTGACAGAAAACTGACAGGAAAGAAACATACAAATGGACATGAACCAGCAGGTCACAGATGACACAGCAAGCTTGCAACAGGACAGACAACCAGGGCACAGACTCTACCAGCAGCTCACATGAACACAGATGAAACTCACAGCAAGTCTATGTGTCCTCATACCAGGGGGGATAGACAGTCAACCACAGAGCTGACCTAGGGGACTGTGTCAGGGAACCACCAACTGACACACTGGAAGCAGAGAGCCACAACAGACCTACTTGCAAACACAGATCAGAGTGGGAACAAGCTGAACATGACTGATAACAAGTTACAGAAGTAACATGACTGCTCACCCTGGGACCCAGCCAGCAACTGACCCGGAGCTGGGTTTATATGTGAGCACAGACCCAGGAGATTGGCTAGCAGGAAGTACCACACCCAGCCAGCTCAATTATCCCTGAACCACTTGTACAGCTGTGCTGCTAGAAGTACATAGTACGGGTGCATTCACACGAACATATATCGGCTCGGTTTTCACGCCGAGCCGATATACGTCGTCCTCATCTGCAGGGGGGGAGGATGGAAGAGCCAGGAGCAGGAACTGAGCTCCCGCCCCCTCTCTGCCTTCTCTCCTCCCCTCTGCACTATTTGCAATGGGGAGAGGCGGGACGGGGACGGGGCTAATTCTCGGAACTTAGCCCCACACCCGTCCCACCTTCTTGCATTGCAAATAGTGCAGATGGGCGGAGAGGGGGTGGAGAGGAGGCAGAAAGGGGGCGGGAGCTCAGTTCCTGCTCCTGTCTCTTCCATCCTCCCTCCCCTGCAGATGAAGACAACGTATATCGGCTCGGCGTAAAAACCAAGCCGATATACGTTCGTGTGAATCCAGCCTACAACAGCACATCCTGACAATTATTAGTTTTGCGTGCTAAATTATTGTTACAAGGTAATTTGGTCTGTTGATGGCAGAGTTGTGATCCCTGAGGGCGCATAGTATCTATCTCCTCTATTTGGGGCTAATTGTATGCTTGTATGTACCCTGTCTTCTATTTTTGTATTTTGTATTTAGATTCAGTGGTATGTGTTTCAGTCCTTTCACTTCTGTTTCCCCATAATGCTATTGTCATTATTATCACTTTGCAAGTCTTTATATCCCCTTTCCTTCTTCTCTGTTAGCAGCCACAGCTAATTAGGGTTTTCTAAGTGCAGATTGGCATCAGGGTTGCCCTTTTCAGGGCAAATCCTCCAGTGAGACATGGAGTTTCTAGGAAACAATAAGGTTAGTTTTCCCTTTTTTATATTTTCAGAACTCTTTTTTTTTAGGCTGGATTCAGACGACCGTATATCGGCTGGGTTTTCACGCCGAGCCGATATACGGTGTCCTCATCTGCACGGGGGGGGGATGGAAGAGCCAGGAGCAGAAACTGAGCTCCCGCCCCCTCTCTGCCTCCTCTCCACCTCCTGTCCGCCCCTCTCCACTATTTGCAATAATAGGAGGTGGGGCGGGGCTAAGTGGCGAGAATTAGCCCCGCCCCCGTTCTGTCTCTCCCCATTGCAAATAGTGCAGAGGGGCGGAGAGGAGGCAGAGAGGGGGCGGGAGCTCAGAGCACTGCTCCTGGCTCTTCCAGGCTCCCCCCTGCAGAGAGAGACGACATATATCGGCTGGGCGTGAAAACCCAGCCTTATATTGATGCTAATAAAAGTTACATTTTAGCCATTTCTGTAACAGTTTAACCAGAGTGGAGCAAATAACAGGATCAGCTTCTCCTGGGATAGATAAGAACTTTATAGGGGAAATACGTATATAACACTGAACAATAAGTAGGAGAAACAAAGCTTTTATTTCAAAATTTATGATAGACATGCGTTTCAATTTTTTTTTTGGATCAAGAAACAGAATCCGGCCATTTTACACAATCGCTCAGATTCCCGCATCCATTCATTCACTTCTCATTTGTCATTCAGTTTAAGCATGCATAAAACTGAGCGATGGGATTGTACCATAAAAATAGACAGTCATTCATTTATAATCCTTCTCCTGCTTCGCCTCCATTCACTCAGCGATGCTCGTTCCTGTGTAAGGGGGCATTCAGACGACCGTATATCGGATCGGTTTTCACGCCCAGCCGATATACGTCGTCCTCATCTGCAGGGGAGGGAGGATGGAAGAGCCAGGAGCAGGAACTGAGCTCCTGCCCCCTCTCTGCCTCCTCTCCACCCCATCTCCACCCCTCTGCACTATTTGCAATGAAAGGAGGCAGGACAGGGGCGGGGCTAAGTTTCAAGAATTAGCCCCAACCCCGTCCCGCCTCTCCCCATTGCAAATAGTGCAGAGGGGCAGAGAGGAGGCAGAAAGGGGGTGGGAGCTCAGACCACTGCTCCTGGCTCTTCCAGGCTCCCCCCCCTGCAGAGAGAGACGAGGTATATTGGCTGGGCATGAGAACCGAGCCCATATACGTTCGTGTGAATCCAGCCTAAAAGTGCAGGAACAATCATCACTGGACGGCTGTTGGGCATCTACGCCGGACAGGTTGTCGCATGTACAAGCACCCTCAGCTTCCCCTGGGATAGTTAGGAACTATTAAGTAATGAGAACACAGTGGACTCCAGTGCTTTGGTATAAAAATATAGATTTTATTTACACTATTTACAAATAAAAAAAGAAAAATCTTATTTACATTATCTACAAATAAATACAATGTATAAATTAGTAAGCATAAATATTTAGAATATATAACTAAAAATAACTACTAAAAAATGAACTAAATATATAAATATAACTATAACTACATAATAAAAATACATAAATTAAGGAAAAAGTATAAATTATTAAAACGTGGGATGAAGGCAGCAGGTAGAACATGGTGGTAGGTAGTTGTGGCTAATGGTATTTTTTCATAGCGGGTGTTAGCTGGTGGTGCTGTAATTGTTGGTGGCTGGTAATAGTTCCAGCGGTGGCTGGGGAAGACTGGTGTAAGCCTGATGCTGGTTTGCAGTTCTTGTTGATTACTGCTGGTGTTTGATTACAGAAGGTGGTGACTGCTGGTAACAGTTTTAATACAATCGTGGCAGCTAGTGGTAGTAAAGATGATGGATGATGACTGATGTGGTTTACAGGTCTTGGCGACGGTTGGTGGTGTCTGATGGCAGATGTTAATTACTGGTGGTAGCAATTTCTTATATGGTTGTAGCAGCTGGTAGTACTGAAACTGATGGATGATGCCTGATCTGGATTACGATTCTTGTTGATGGCTGGTGGTGATTGATGGCAAATGTTGATGACTGACAAAACCAATTTTATCATATATCTGTAGCAGCTGGTGGTGTTAAAAGTGATGGAAGATGAATGATGGTGCTTTACAGTTTTTGTTGATGGCTGCTGATGTTTGATGGCAGATATTGAAGACTGATGGTAAAAAATTCTCATATGTTCATAGCAGTGGTATGTGGTAAAGGTGATGGAAGATGACTGATGATGTTTTATGGCTCTTTTTGGTGGTGGTGGGTTTTGATGGCAGATAGTGGTCATTTCTTATATGATCTTGATAGATGGTGGTGGTAAAAGTGACGGGTGGTGACTGGTTGTAACAAGGTTCCATGAAGTCATGGCAGCTCTTTTTGGTGTTTGGTGGTGTTTTAATAGTAGATGGTGGTAATTTCTTATATCATCATGGCAGATGGTGGTGGTAAAGGTGATTTACGTGGCGGAAATCCGTTCGTGGGAAGGAGGCCTTATTTACACTATTTACAAATAAAAAAATATATAATTATAAAAATAGAAATCTTACTTACACTATCTACACTATTTATAAATTAATGTACATAAATTAATAAGCAGAAATATTAAGAATATATAACTTAAAATAAATACTAAAAATGAACTAAATACAAAAATATAACTATAACTACATAATAAATATAAGAAAAAAATGTAAATAAAACACAGGATGGATGTAGCAGGTGGAACATGGTGGCAGGTAGTGGGGGCTCTTGTTTTTTTGCCCATAGCGGTCGTCGGCTGGTGGTTCTGTATTTGTTGGCGGCTGGTGGGTTTTAGTATTGGTGGCGGCTGGTGGAAATAGATGGAAGTCTGATGTTGTTTGCTGTTCTTGTTTAGGACTGGTGGTATATAATGGTAGAAGTTCGTGGCTGGTGGTAATGGTTTTTCTTAAAATCATGGCAGCTCTTTTTGGTGGTGGTGGTGTTACATACCAGATAGGGGAAATTTCTCATGGTGGATTGTGGTGGTAAATGTAAGGGGTGGTGATGGGTAACCTTCCCCCTAGTGTTTTGGGGAAGTCACCACCTGCAACAAGAAAGCATTGTAAAGACTATTTAGAGAAAACATCATTCACTACAGATATATATATATATATATATATATATATATATATATATATATTTAGGATTCTCTATAACATTTCTGACCCCTGTGATGTCTTGGTTCTTGTTACATTGTGTGGCAGTAGATGTTATCTTATGTGATCCCAATCAGACATGACTTGTTATTAAGGCTCAATTTTATATATGATTGTAGCAGCTGGTGGTGCTAAAGGTGATGGATGATGACTGATGTGGATGATGATTCTTGGTGACGGCTGATGTTTGATGGCAGATGTTGATGACTGGTGGTAGCAATTTCTAATATGGTTGTAGCAGCTGGTTGTGGTAAAGGTGATGACAGATAAATAATGGTGGTTTATGGTTTTTGTCGATGGCTGGTGGTTGATGGTGGATATTGATGACTGGTGGTAACAGTTTCTCCTATGTTCATAGCAGCAGGTTGTGGTAAATGTGATGGAAGATGACTGATAATGTTTTATGGCTCTTTTTGATGGTTGGTGGTGTTTGATGGCAGATGTTGATGACTGGGGTAACAATTTCTCATATGGTCATGGCAGATGGTGGTAGTAAAGGTGACGGGTGGTGACTGATGGTAACAGTTTTTCATAATGTCATGGCAGCTATTTTTTTTGGTGGTGGTGTTACATAGCAGATGGTGATATTTTCTCATGGCGGATGATGATGGTAAAGGTGAGGCCTGGTGACGGGTGACCTTCCCCCTGGTGTTTTGGGGAAGTCACCACCTGGAACAAGAAAACATTTTAAAGACAATTTAGACATCATTCACTACAGATACATATATATATATTTATGATCCTCCATAACATTTCTGACCCCTGTGATGTCTTGGTTCTTGTTACACTGTGTGGCATTAGATGTTATCTTATGTGATTCCAAACAGACATGACTTGTTATTAATGCTCAATCTGGGCATCGTGGAAGCTAGTGGTAGTAAAGATGATGGATGATGACTGATGTGGTTTACGGGTCTTGGCGACGGTTGGTGGTGTCTGATGGCAGATATTAATTACTGGTGGTAGCAATTTCTTATATGGTCGTAGCAGCTGGTGGTACTGAAGCTGATGGATGATGCCTGATCTGGATTACGATTCTTGTTGATGGCTGGTGGTGTTTCATGGCAAATGTTGATGACTGGCAAAACCAATTTTATCATATGGCTGTAGCAGCTGGTGCTGTTAAAGGTGATGGAAGATGAATGATGGTGGCTTACAGTTTTTTTTGATGGCTGGTGATGTTTGATGGCAGATATTGAAGACTGATGGTAAAAATTTCTCATATGTTCATAGCAGCGGGATGTGGTAAAGGTGATGGAAGATGACTGATGATGTTTTATGGCTCTTTTTGGTGGTGGTGGGTTTTGATGGCAGATAGTGGTCATTTCTTATATGATCTTGATAGATGGTGGTGGTAAAGGTGACGGGTGGTGACTGGTTGTAACAAGTTTCCATGAAGTCATGGCAGCTCTTTTTGGTGTTTGGTGGTGTTTTAATAGTAGATGGTGGTAATTTCTTATATCATCATGGCAGATGGTGGTGGTAAAGGTGACGGGTGGGGACTGGTGATTTTATCTATACTATTTACAAATAAAAAAAATAAATATATAATAAAAATCTTATCTACACTATTTACAAATAAAAAAATATATAATTATAAACATAGAAATCTTACACTATCTACATTATTTACAAATTAATATACATCAATTAATAAGCATAAATATTAAGAATATATAACTTAAAATAAATACTAAAAAATGAACTAAATACAAACATATAACTATAACTACATAATAAATATAAGAAAAAAATATAAATAAATAAAACACAGGATGGATGTAGCAGATAGCGGGGGCTTATGTTTTTTAGCGGGTGTCGGCTGGTGGTTCGGTATTTGTTGGCGGCTGGTGGGTTTTAGTATTGGCGGCGGCTGGTGGTGATAGATGGAAGTCTGATGCTGTTTGCTGTTCTTGTTTAGGACTGGTGGTATATAATGGCAGAAGTTCGCGGCTGGTGGTAATGGTTTTTCTTAAAATCATAGCAGCTCTTTTTGTTGGTGGTGGTGTTACATAGCAGATGGTGGTCATTTCTCATGACGGATAGTGATGGTAAAGGTGAGGGGTGGTGACTGGTGACCTGCCCCCTAATGTTTTGGGAAGTCACCACCTGCAACAAGAAAACATTTTAAAGACAATTTAGACATCATTCACTACCGATATATATTTATGATCCTCCATAACATTTCTGACCCCTGTGATGTCTTGGTTCTTGCTACACTGTGTGGCATTAGATGTTATCTTATGTGATTCCAAACAGACATGACTTGTTATTAAGGCTCAATCTGGGCATTGTGGCAGCTGGTGGTAGTAAAGATGATGGGTGATGACTGATGTGGTTTACAGGTCTTGGCGACGGCTGGTGGTGTTTAATGGCAGATACTAATGCCTGGTGGTAGCAATTTCTCATATGTTCATTGCAGCTTGTGGTGGTAAAGTTGATGGATGATGACTGATGTGGATGATGATTCTTGGTGACGGCTGATGTTTGGTGGCAGATGTTGATGACTGGTGGTAGCAATTTCTAATATGGTTGTAGCAGCTGGTTGTGGTGAAGGTGATGACGGATAAATAATGGCGGTTTATGGTTTTTGTCGATGGGTGGTGGTTGTTGGTAGATATTGATGACTGGTGGTAACAGTTTCTCAAATGTTCATAGCAGCAGGTTGTGGTAAATGTGATGGAAGATGACTGATGATGTTTTATGGCTCTTTTTGATGGTTGGTGGTGTTTGATTACAGATGTTGATGACTGGTGGTAACAATTTCTTATATGGTCATGGCAGATGGTGGTGGTAAAGGTGACAGGTGGTGACTGATGGTAACAGTTTTTCATAATGTCAATGCAGCTATTTTTGTTGGCGATGGTGTTACATAGCAGATGGTGATATTTTCTCATGGCGGATGGTGATGGTAAAGGTGAGGGGTGGTGACGGGTTACCTTCCCCCTGGTGTTTTGGGGAAGTCACCACCTGAAACAAGAAAACATTTTAAAGACAATTTAGACATCATTCACTACAGATATATATTTATGATCCTCCATAACATTTCTGGCCCCTGTGATGTCTTGGGTCTTGTTACACTGTGTGGCATTAGATGTTATCTTATGTGATCTCAAACAGACATGACTTGTTATTAATGCTCAGTCTGGGCATTGTGGCAGCTAGTGGTAGTAAAGATAATGGATGATGACTGATGTGGTTTACGGGTCTTGGCGACGGTTGGTGGTGTCTGATGGCAGATATTAATTACTGGTGGTAGCAATTTCTTATATGGTCGTAGCAGCTGGTGGTACTGAAGCTGATGGATGATGCCTGATCTGGATTACGATTCTTGTTGATGGCTGGTGGTGATTGATGGCAAATGTTGATGACTGACAAAAGCAATTTTATCATATGGCTGTAGCAGCTGGTGGTGTTAAAGGTGATGGAAGATGAATGATGGTGGTTTACAGTTTTTGTTGATGGCTGGTGATGTTTGATGGCAGATATTGAAAACTGATGGTAAAATTTTCTCATATGTTCATAGCAGCGGGATGTGGTAAAGGCGATGGAAGATGACTGATGATGTTTTATGGCTCTTTTTGGTGGTGGTGGGTTTTGATGGCAGATAGTGGTCATTTCTTATATAATCTTGATAGATGGTGGTGGTAAAGGTGACGGGTGGTGACTGGTTGTAACAAGTTTCCATGAAGTCATGGCAGCTCTTTTTGGTGTTTGGTGGTGTTTTAATAGTAGATGGTGGTAATTTCTTATATCATCATGGCAGATGGTGGTGGTAAAGGTGACGGGTGGGGACTGGTGATTTTATCTATACTATTTACAAATAAAAAAAATAAATATATAATAAAAATCTTATTTACACTATTTACAAATAAAAAATATATAATTATAGAAATAGAAATCTTACTTACACTATCTACATTATTTACAAATTAATATACATCAATTAATAAGCATAAATATTAAGAATATATAACTTAAAATAAATACTAAAAAATGAACTAAATACAAACATATAACTATAACTACATAATACATATAAATATAAGAAAAAAATGTAAATAAAACACAGGATGGATGTAGCAGATGGAACATGGTGGCAGGTAGTGGGGGCTTATGTTTTTTTGCCCATAGCGGTTGTCGGCTGGTGGTTCTGTATTTGTTGGCGGCTGGTGGGTTTTAGTATTGGCGGCTGGTGGGTTTTAGTATTGGCGTCGGCTGGTGGTAATAGATGAAAGTCTGATGCTGTTTGCTGTTCTTGTTGTGATTGGTGGTATATAATGGCAGAAGTTCGTGGCTGGTGGTAATGGTTTTTCTTAAAATCATGGCAGCTCTTTTTGGTGGTGGTGGTGTTACATAGCAGATAGGTGTAATTTCTCATGGTGGATTGTGGTGGTATATGTAAGGGGTGGTGACTGGTGACCTTCCCTCTGGTGTTTTGGGGAAGTCATCACCTGCAACAAGAAAACATTGTAAAGACTATTTAGAGAAAACATCATTCACTACAGATATATATATATTTAGGATTTTCTATAACATTTCTCACCCCTGTGATGTCTTGGTTCTTGTTACATTGTGTGGCAATAGATGTTATCTTATGTGATCCCAGACAGACATGACTTGTTATTAAGGCTCAATTTTATATATGATTGTAGCAGCTGGTGGTGCTAAAGGTGATGGATGATGACTGATGTGGATGATGATTCTTGGTGACGGCTGATGTTTGGCAGATGTTGATGACTGGTGGTAGCAATTTCTAATATGGTTGTAGCAGCTGGTTATTGTAAATGTGATGGAAGATGACTGATGATGTTTTATGGCTCTTTTTGATGGTTGGTGGTGTTTGATGGCAGATGACTGGGGTAACAATTTCTTATATGGTCATGGCAGATGGTGGTGGTAAAGGTGACGGGTGGTGACTGATGGTAACAGTTTTTTATAAAATCATGGCAGCTATTTTTTTTGGCGGTGGTGTTACATAGCAGATGGTGGTCATTTCTTATGGCGGATGGTGGTGGTAACGGTGAGGGGTGGTGACGGGTGACCTTCCCCCTGGTGTTTTGGGGAAGTCACCACCTGGAACAAGAAAACATTTTAAAGTCAATTAAGTCATCATTAACTACAAATATATATTTAGGATTCTCTATAACATTTCTGACCCCTGTGATGTCTTGGTTCTTGTTACTCTGTGTGGACTCTAAAACGTAGCCAGGGTGGTTGGCTTGCTGCTGCTCTATCTTTTTATTATTTTGATCTCTCTGCTCTTTAGTACTATCTTATAGGATATTTATCCTCTGTTGAATGACAAAGTCTATTAGGGCTATTCATTAGAAAAACTAAAGTTGTGCAGATAGTTAGTACCTAGTAAATCTTTAATGTGAAGCTTAAAACAGTACCTTAAGGGCTTCACAAACCATAGAGACCAGCAAGCTATTGACTTAGACTATAGATAATGTGTGTATGATTTCCACGTAGCACTGTCTCTCTAACCATTTGAGACTTTGTCTACATGGCTATGACTGAATATGTTGGATCTGACCACTATATTGAGAAGTCAGTTTTAATCTTAGGAGATGAAATTTACATCTATTTATGGCAACTATAGATCATCATTTCATGTATACTAACAATCAAGAAATATAATCGCATCAAGTGGGATATATCGTCCTTTATTATAAGGACGTTCCTTTTGTTGCCTTTGGGAGATATCCCAAGAGAGTGGCATCCACACGCCTCAGAACTCTCTGGGATTTTAGTCGATAGATAAATTCTCCCCCTCTCTTTTTTTGTATAATGTGTGTCAGTTTGTGTCCAAATATTTGGTTTAAATTTTAATTACTTTATTAAAGGTTACGTTTTGGAGTCCTAACAGTGAAGAATTCTTTGATATAATTTGGACTATACTTGCCCCAGTGAAACCTTGTTACACTGTGTGGCATTAGATGTTATCGTATGTGATCCCAATCAGACATGACTTGTTATTAATGCTCAATCTGGGCTATTTGTGAATGTGCTGTGTGCAGTAATGTCACTATATCCCCCTGAAGTAATGACTGAGGGCCTTTTTACAGGGAACGATTCTTGCTGGAGTCTGAAATATAATAGTTCAGTGTAAATGCCGGCAGCGACTGAATGATGAATAATAATTAATTCTTTATTCAGTTTCTGCAGCCATAAAAATCAAACGACCAGTCTGTGTAAACAGGCAGTCCTTCATCTATGAACGACTGCCTGTTTACTGTGAATGAAGGTGGGCGACCAGAAGCGACCGCTGACCCATCCGCCTCCATTCACTGAGCGATCATTGCTCCTGTGTGAAAGCATAGGAGGGATTATCACTTCCTGTTTGTCATTCAGTTTAAGCATTCATAAAACTCATTGATGGATTGTACTGTAAATCACAGGAAACAGCAGCACTCACCAATAAACCAAAATATGGCGGAGCAGATTTTTTAGGGAGATGCTAGCCTCTAATAGGATCGGACCCCTCAGTGCATTCTAAGTAGTAGAAAGTGGGTAGCATCAACAATGTGTAATGTACAAAAAATAAGAAACCTTATTCCCCAAGATCCATAGCAGCGCCGTTTTGACCCCACAGGGGTCTGGTGGGGTTGTAATGTCACTGCTTTGGACATTGGGGAATAAAGTTTCTTACTTTTTGTACATTCCGCATTGTGGATGCTACCTACCTTCTACTACTTGGATTGTACCGTAACAATAGGCAGCCATTCATTTATAATCCTCCTCCTGCTCCGCCTCCATTCACTCAGCGATGCTCGATCCTGTGTAAAAGCGCAGGAACAATCATCACTGGACGGCTGTTGGGCATCTACGCCGGACAGGTGGTCGCATGTACAAGCACCCTCAGCTTTTCCTGGGATAGTTAAGAACTGTTAGGCACTATCCTGCGGCGGATCTCCGCCGCCCCGGGAGCAGGAGCCGGCAGACAAATCTCTGCCGGTCAGCCTATCTGACCGATAGGCTGACCGCGGAGAATCGCAGCGATTCTCTGCTCGTGGATAGGGGGGAAGTGCTTTCCATACCAACGCTATGGAAAGTTTTAGACGGCGTGATTTGCTGGTAATTTACTGCCGGCAAAATCGCGTCCATGGACAGGGGGTCTTAAGTAATGAGAACACAGTGGACTCCAATGCTTTGGTATAAAAGTATAGATTTTATCTACACTATTTCCAAAAAATATATATAATTATAGAAATAAAAATCTTATTTACACTATTTACAAATAAATATACATAAATTAATAAGCATAAATATCAAGAATATATAAGTTTTAATATAAATAATAAAAATAGGACTCAATACAAAAATCTAACTGTAACTACATAATAAATATAAGAAAAAAATATAAATAAATAAAACATGGGATGAATGCAGCAGGTAGTGGTGGCTAATGGTTTTTTGCCCATATCTGGTGTCGGCTGGTGGTCTGTATTTGCTGGTGGCTGGTAATAGTATCGGCGGTGGCTGGTGGAGAAAGGTGGAAGTTTGATGATGGTCTGCTGTTCTTGTTGATTGGTGGTATTTAATGATCCAAGTTCACGACTGATGGTAACAGGTTTTGGCGGTGGTGTTTCATGGCAGATGGTTGTCATTTCTTATGGAGGATGGTGATGGTAACCGTGAGGGGTGGTGACTGGTGACCTTTCCCCTGATGTTTTGGGGAAGTCACCACCTGCAACAAGAAAACATTTTAAAGACAATTTAGACATCATTCACTACAGATATATATATATATATATTTATGATTCTCTATAACATTTCTGACCCCTGTGATGTCTTGGTTCTTGTTACACTGTGTGGCATTAGATATTATCTTATGTGATCCCAAACAGACATGACTTGTTATTAAGGCTCAATCTGGGCTATTTGTGAATGTGCTGTGTGCAGTAATGTCACTATATCCCCCTGAAGTAATGACTGAGGGCCTTTTTACAGGGAACGATTCTTGCTGGAGTCTGAAATATAATAGTTCAGTGTAAATGCCAGCAGCGACTGAATGATGAATAATAATTCATTCTTCATTCAGTTTCTGCATCCATAAAAATCAAACAATGACCAGTCTGTGTAAACAGGCAGTCCTTCATCTATGAACGACTGCCTGTTTACTGTGAATGGAGGTGGGCGACCAGAAGTGACCGCTGACCCATCCACCTCCATTCACTGAGCGATCATTGCTCCTGTGTGAAAGCACAGTGGGATTATCGCCGGGATGACTGTTGGTCGCTGAAGTCGTCCTGTGTAAAGGCACCTTAAGTGGGCTGGTACAAATGGAGTCCATCTCCCTTTCCCCACATAGAAGTGCAGATATATTAGTGCTCACCCCATCACTAACAGTCCAGTCTGGGCTTCTTCTCAGGGGGCAGCCCATAGATGGTAACGGCTGCCTTCCCCAAGTCTAGCTCCTCCTCTTTTTGGCTTTCAGGCCTAAAAGACAAAACAGATTTCTGATGTTAAATAGGAATAATGTTATGTTATGTGTGACGTTGTGTCATTACTAAAAGTGACTCACTGGTTGGCTTCTCTGGGCTCCTCTACTGATAATACAGTAAACAGTAAAACGTTGCCCAGGTGAGCAAAAAAAAAAAGTACAACTTCCAGCATAATCTGACAATTAATGTTGAGTGAACCGAACCAGAAGAACGCTTTTTTGTGTCTAACTTTGCAAAAAGTTCAATTAGGCACAAACTTGAACCAGACAAGGTTCTACCTGAAACAGGGTTTTTACTGGTTCAGTCTGCTCTATACTAATCCTGAACACGGGTGTATTACAGTGTCTAAGAGCCATAAATACGAGTGTTATATGGGGCTCCTATGTTATACATCAGTTTGGGGAATTTCAATGAATTTCTGGTTCAGTTCAAAATAATTTAGACTGAAGAAAACTTTTTGCAAAAGGTTTGGCTAAAGCCGAGCTGAACTTTTCAAAAGTTTGCTCATCACTAATGACAATTAATCATCAATTGCTTAGTATGTCATAGAGATTTACAGTGCCGCAGGCATGCTTCCATAGTTGTACTGTGTGTCCAATATCCTAGACAGAGAAAATGCCATAAGAAATTTAGAACTGAGACCAGATCCTAAAATTAACCCAAACCCTTACATACATTCAGACCCCTTGAGGTACAGTACATAAATTTACTAGATCAGATTCAAGAGCTATTGGCCAGCACTTATTAATACTACTAATCCTGACTTACTGAGTATAGGCGCGGGTCGGGATGACCAGGCTCGGCTCTCCAAGCTCTGGGAGGGTGGCGGCTTGTGCCTCATAATATTTTGTTGTTCCCTTTCTGGGTTTCCTAGGTTTTTTTCTGCAGAACGAGCAGCTGATAATGGACAAAATGGAGAACATTAGGAATTCATCTAATATGAGTAGATTTTGGGTTATCATTTCCCCTTGGACTTTCTTCCAAAAAGTTCTTTACCTCTTTAACCTACTTTTCTATGACTACCAGTAATTTTACATGTGTGATAAGCCAGCACCTCTCAGGCTCCTTGCTGGCTGTATTCACACGGGCGATTCCAAGATGGACAGAACGCACACGGGGAAAAAACATTTATTTGAGTGGGTTCATTCACACAAGTGGTTTTTCTCTTGGACCGGTCGTCGGGGTTTGACGAATCACTGCATCTGCTATTGTGTGCGATTCCTGCTCAAGAATCACCCACTACTTTCTATGGGAGTGTAGAAAACGTATTTCATGGTCATGCCATGGTATTTGTATGTGAGTGTGTTTTTAATACATGTTACTATGGGGCCACATAAAAACCCCAGAAAATGCAGAGCCGTTAAAAGCGCATGAAAACTGGATATAAATTGTCATGTCTGGCAGCTCTGGGGGTCTCTCTGCCCCCACTACCAGTCCTATTCGTTGCCATGACTCCCGGGCACTTTCCTTCTGTCGCTACCTGTTTATAGCAGATGTTGGGGGCTGTTCTGTTTCGACATCCTGTGATTGGGTCCCGCTGTTGTCAGGCTCTCCGCCCTAATTCCGCTGGGGCAGGGGTTCTGACGGCATTTAAACTGCTCAGTTTTCTCCTGACCTTTGCCAGTGTATGTTTGGTCTCCAGCTACACCCGCGTTACCTGTATTTGATTCCCTATTTGACTCGCTTGCTTCGGACTTGACTTTGCCCGCGCCTGACCCCTTGTACTGTCATCTCTCCTGTCTCTGACCTGGATTGCCGGACCTGCTTTTGTGTTTGTTGTCCTGTACTTGTCTGTGAGTCTGACACCTGCCCCGCATCCCTAGTGAGCCTAGGGACTGTCGCGCAGTTGTCGCCCTAGGGCCTAGCCTAGGGGGGCAAGTAGGAAGAGACAGGGGTTGTGGGTAGGACTAGGGACTTCCCTGTCATATGTGAAAATTGCAAAAATGCATCGCAAGCACATGGAAATTGTAAGAAAAATGGTCAGTTTTTCACAGACCAAAACTGCCCTCACTCATGTAAGCCTTCGGCTAAGGATAGTTTCACACGGTCAATCGCAAGAAAATTGCGGCAGTATTGCAATTTTGCTCCTGAAATGTCTGATTGTTAGCTTTGCTTTTTCTCACAAAATATTGCTGCTGCTTGTGTTTTTATCAAGAGAAAGACAATAGGAGTTTTGTTAAGGTTGTGCATCTGGGACCTGTGGTTCTACAGGCTTCCTTGTGCACACCTTCACAGGTAGGGGTTAATTGAGCTGGCTGGGTGTGCTATTCTCCACCAGCTAATACCTCTGGTCTACGGCAGATAAATACGTGCATACTCTTTTGAGAGATTGCTGGTTGTTTTAATACTTTAATGTTGTACCCTGCCTTGAACCCACTCAGAGCTGGTGTGCTGCATGCTTGTCTGTAGTGCCCCTCTCTCCCCCTGAAGATGCTCTGGGCACCTGCTGTCTCTCCTGTCCTTGTGGTTCCTGGGGTGCGTGCATTGTGCAGTGTGTGGAACAGTGACCACACAGGTACAGGCGCCTGTCAGGTTTCTCCCTATCCCTTGGCAGGTGTGGCCCCCCGATGTCTGATGTCCTATGTGTGTGTCAGATGGGTGATGGATGACACTGCTGCCTATGTCAGCACGATGGCTGACTCTCTATTCCCCTGGTGTGAGGACACTTTGACTGTGTATGCATGCTGTATGCATGTGAGCTCTGGGTGGGGTTCCTGTTATATGTTGTATGCACAACCATGTATGTTGGTGTGAACAGTGACGTGTGTGGTATTTCTTTGCTAATGGCCAGACATGCTATATGTGTAGTCGTCCAGTTCTATGTGGTTTGTATTACTCTGTATGTTGGTGTGAACAGCGACATGTTCTGTTTGTCTGTGCTGGTGGCTAAACATGAGGTGTGAACTGTCCTGTTCTGTGTTCAGTTGGCATGAACAATGACGTGTGTTATGTCTGTGCAAGTGAGGAGACATGTGCTTTATGTGTAGTCCTGTTCTATGTGGTATGTGTTACACTGTATGTTAGTGTGAATAGCAACGTATGTTACGTCTGTGCAGGGTGCCAGACATGTGCTTTATGTACAGTCCTGTTCTGTGTTCAGTGTGTGTGAACAGTGTCACGTGTGTTTAGTGCATCTTCTTCCCCAGGTTCCTGATAAGGGATAGCTAGGTACAAGATGAAGACATGGCTAACCTTATCAGGAGGATTACCCCGCTTTTGGGCAGGGGCTCCCCACTTTTCATGATTAGTAAGGGACAGGGATTCTTCCATCATTGCCTGGAGAGGTGCAATTGTTCCTTGCAAACACTATGTGGTTGTTTGCGGGTTTTAAATAGTTGGGTATGAGGACATAGAAAAATTAATATACCTTAACTGCTATTGCCTCTCTGTTATCACCTAGAAAGCTGAAATATAACATAGTGTTCTCTACTCACACTGTTGTGATTGGATACCAAGATAGCCCAACTTACATTCCAACACCCCCTACTGCTCTTCTTGTAGAGGATGATAGTTAATTATTTCTACCTTAGCTCTTTCTCTGTCGTGTTAACCAATAGTTATGAATCTGTGATTTAGCCAGTCCACAGTGTATAAGGTTGTTAGAATTTCTTTGTACACGCACTCTGGTTTTAGGATGCTAATCCACCAGGGTCTGTGCGTACATAAAACAAACACCATTTCTTGAGGAGATCCTGGGTTGTCCTATCAAATGTCATATTTCATCTGCGAACCTCGTCCAAGATTTGATGGAGACGGCTTTTTGCCTCCTGGCTTTCCTGGGACTGGGGACAGGTATGTTTGGGCAGATTTGACCGTCGTGGCACCACTCAGAAGATTTCTCTGGGACGATGGGAAAACTCTTCTCAGGTGTGTCTGTCTACCTCCCAGGGAAGTAAAGGAAACCCCAAAAAGGATTCCAGGAACATACATGGTGTACAGTGTTGTTCATTTGAGGGCAACTACAAAAGGTAAGATGCAGCATTTTGAGATAGTATATTCTGAGATAGTATGGTAACAATGGTATAGAGGCCTTTGCAATTAAACGACATGTCCCGTATGGACAGATGAGGGTCGTGGCCACACCCCAGATAGGTAGACCTTAGTAACTCGATGGGTATTCCAAGTGAAGACATCTTGCGTAATAACGATGATTGGAGGTCATCGTAATACGGTTCGTAGATATTTGCTAATGAACCTTGCTAGATTGAAGTAAATAAGGTTGGTAGATGGAATCTACCAAGGATTTGAACACTATCTCAAGTAGCACCTTTGGAATGTATGTTGCAGAATTTCAGTAAAAGGTATCATAAGGTTAGTGATGTAAAAATTAGACAACAACTGCTAGCTGAAGTTACAAGATTGCAATTGTTACATATGCTTTGTGTGAAAGACAAAGAAGGCCAGCCCTTCTTCCCTATCTGAGGGTTCCGCCTTGCACATGTCATGGAGGGTGTTTCCCCCCTATTGCCCTGCCCCTATATGGACATGTTTTTAATATGGCCAGTAGCAGTCTGCATACCTTGATACGTGTCTAGTATATAGTGTGCAGACCCGCCCCTTACCATTGCCCAGTCAGGCCACTCCCCCGGTGGCCATTACAGTGCCAGTTAGGGCCCAGCAACCGTTTTAGAATCTGCTGTAACAATACCTTCGGCCGCCGCCCAAGTGCCATCTTAGCTCCACTACAGGTACAGGCTGGCCTTTCCCCTCCCAGCGATGTACCTTTTACCTGGCATGCCAATGCTTGCACTGGTAGTAGTGCACACCGCCAATGATGGGTGCCTTCTCTGAATTGCATAGGAATATTCAAACCCCCCCTAATTATCTGCCCTACAGCCTGTATTAGCACCCACCATATGCCTTTTTGCTCGGTATTGTGCTTAAATTAGACGCACATGTAGTTGTTCCTGGAAAGACCTGTGGGATCTTTTCCACTCTAAAGTGGGGGAAATGGGGGGGGGGGGGAAATCCTTTTATCCTCTCATTCATGCAGTTTGTGTCCCTCAAAGTCATGAAGTAAGTTCATGCAAAATCTGTGTGAAAATTCTATTTTACGTTGTCTTTCTTAAGGCCGCCTGCAGACGGGCGGAAATTCCGCTGCGGGATTTCCCCCCTTGGAAGCTGCCATAGGATTGCGTTAACAAACGCAATCCTAGGCAGACGGCTGTGGTTTGGCCGCGCGAAATCCAAACAAACCGCAGCATGCTCTATTTCTGTGCCGGGCTCGCAGAGCCCGGCACAGAAAAGTCACTCACCGGCCGCTGGCTCCGGTCTGCGCATGCGCCGGCTGCCCGGCAGCTGGCAGATGAAAGGTCCGGAGCTGCGGGGCGCGGGTGAGTATGCGCTGCTCTCTGCAGGCGCTCGGGTCGCTGCCGCATCCGACCCGTCTGTCTGCAGGCTGCCTAAGGCCACCTGCACACGAGCGGGTCGGATCCAGCAGCGAGAATTCTCGCCGCGGGACCCGACCCGAGAGCCTGCAGGGATGAGCGCGTACTCTCCCGCGACTGGCGGCCCCAGCTCTTTCATGTGCCGGCTGCGGTGCAGCCGGCGCATGCGCAGACCAGAGCCGGCGGCCGGGTGAGTGCGTGCCCCGCACAAAAATAGGACATGTCGCGGTATGTTTGCTGCGCGAGATTTCGCGCGGCCAAACCGCGGCCGTCTGCATAGGAGTGCGTATTGTAATGCACTCCTATGCAAACTTTCAGTGGCGGAAATCCCTCGGGAAATCCCGCGGCGGGATTTCCGCCCGTGTGCAGGCGGCAATCCCGCGGGAAATCCCGCGGCGGGATTTCCGCCCGTGTGCAGGCGGCCTAACACTGATATTTTCTATTGTTATTGTGTCACCTTGGGAGGTATATAGAAATAGATGTCATAAGTCAATATATATTGTATAAAACAATGCGAAAAGGAAATCAGTTAGTAAAGGAATGTAGGCTACATTAGCATTGAATGGAGTTGCATCTATAAATGGTTAAAGAATGCCTGATTCTTGCAAACCTTTGATACCCTTTTTCAGCCTTACAGCACTTGTCAGATACTTTCAGCGAGAGAGGAATGTGTGATTGACCTTGTAAAGTTTTAAAAATTCTGGCAGCGGTACTAGGCCTTCGTGAATGGAATAGAAACTTGTAATGAAGGAAATTACATTGTCTTTATTATTAGCTTATGAAAATAGGAATGTTAATTAAAGGTTATCAGAAAGGGAATTGTCAATACCTTCTACATACTCTGTTTAGTAATGAGGAATGTTGCTTTATTGACACATGTTTTAGGGAGTACCTGACAGACCATAACCCCACATGATATAGCAAATGCAGCCGCATACATAGTTGCCATACATCCTGATGTCAACCCGAACTGGAATGCGAATGGTGACATTAGAAGAAAGTTACAGCGCACAATGACTGGGTACAAAGGACTGTTAAAAAGAAAAAGATGGCCTGCAGTCAAGACAGCCCCACCCCCATACAACACCCGAAACAACCCACGTTCTTTATACGTACAGAAGGGTGGGTCCCAGCACTGCCCCCTTGATAGAGACCAATGCAGAAGGTGCAGGAAGCATGGTCACTGGAGTAGAGACTGTCCCCTCACTTCCTCTGCTCATACAGGAAGAGAAGGAGGAAAGGGCAAGCCCCAAAATGGCTACCAGAGACAAGCAGATGTCAAAGCCACTCAGGCCTGCCCCTACAACTTTCATCTTGCTTTGCTCCTATTGTTCTGCTGTACGAAGATAATGCTAAACGAGGATGCTGAGGTTCCTACCTGCTGGGCCCCTGAGAACCTATGGTCAAAGTAAATGTATAGGGCCATTCTGTAAACTTTGTGGTTGAAACCGGAGCTGAATATTTAGTTATAACCTGACAACTAGCACCTTTTTTCATGTAGAACAGCCCAGATTGTGAAAGGTACTGGACAAGGCGGGAAGCATCACTTTATTGTCCCACAGCAATGCACCTTGGGAGACAAAGAAGTCATCAATTCCTGTATCTACCAGACTGTCCAACACCAATATTGGGACAGGATATGCTGAGAAAACTATAGGCCCAAGTGTCCTTTGAACTTGGCGGACAGATGCCTTTATAACTTGAAAAAGTTGGTCTAACTCCCTCCCACATCTTCTCACTCACAATGCCTCTAGAGCAAGAATGGAGATTGTTTGCTGTCATTCATGAGCCAGATCACTCATGTCCCAACCCAGACCTAGTAATGAAGCTGCTAGGAGTATGGGCGAAAGATAATCCACCAGGACTAGCTCAGAATGGTATGACAGCTTGTGGCTGCTGCTTCTACAGTGATCTCTGTTGCTACTGATCTCCAGTCTGCTGTAGCCTTGTGTACCTTCCAGGTTTTCTGTTACATACTCTCAACCTTGACCTCTGTTCCTTCTTGGTATGACCTGTTCTAGTGATAGGGTCATGACAGGGTTAGTCAGCGCCCAGGTTCCAGCTCAGGGCCGTCCTTGTCAGGACGATGACCCTGCTCTCTGTTAGGCAGGGATTTCATGTTCCTCACCAGTGCAGGGCTAGCTCAGTCCTAGTTTCCACCTTGTACCAAGATACACGCTGAGGAGTGTTATCCAGTCTCTGGGTCAGCTGTCAGCTCCACTGGGTGGTTTTCCTGCCCAGAAGGATGACACAGTGATTCCACACCTGACTACATAACAAGAATATTCCTCCAGTCGCAGTGCAGCTGAAGCCAGGGGCACAACTGGTGTCCATCAAGCAATACCGGCTACCTTCTGCTGCCTGACAAGGGAATCAAACTGCACCTGGAAAAGTTTCTGAAGTACCGTATCCTGAAGAGGTGCCAATCACTTTGGAACACCCCTTTCTGGCCTGTGAAGAAACCTAGAAGAACAGAGTATCGCTTAGTCTAGGATCTCAGAGCAGTGAATCAAGCTGTAGTTACTTTGCATCAAAAAGTGCCCTACTCACTTTACTGTCCTGATTTTGAAAGATGCTCTCTTCACCATCAGGCTGACAGAGGATAGTCAGCTTATATTTGCTTTCCCATGGGAAGACCCAAGAACTGGAGAAAAGTAGAGTTTGTCCAAGGGCTCAAGAACTCACCCATACTCTTCGGAGAAGCTCTTGCTATTGATCTATGAAGGATCTCTCTTTCCCTTCCCAGCCAGGCAATGTATTGCTACATTATGTGAATTACCTCCTCATAACTGAATCTACCTCTGAACGATGTCTGCAGAACACTAAGACAGTGTTTCGTCATCTCTATGAAGCCAGATACAAGGTGTCAAGGAAGACGTCACAGACCTTCCAAGCAACTGTCAAATACCTGGGATTTCATATCTCACAAGGGAAGGTACAACTGGAAGTTGAAAGAAAATAGGCCGTCTGCAATATCCCTGTACCAACAGAAGAAAAATATCTGAGAATTCCCTAAAGTTACTGGATTTTGCAGATATGGATACCTAACTTTGCTGAAATGGGCAAACCACTTTATGAAGTCACAAAGGGAGGTGAAGACGCCCCCATATGCTGGGAGCAAGAACATACAAGGGCCTATGACAACATCAAGCAAACTCTTCTAAAAGTACCTGCACTGGTCTTGCCTAATCTGGAGAAACAATTTATTCTTTATGTTCATTAGAAGAAGGGACTGGTGATTGGCGTTCTGACTCAGATGATGGGATCATGGCATCAACATGTTGCCAATCTCTCCAAGTAAGTTGATAATGTGGCTATGGGTTGGCCTTCCTGCCTGAAAGCACTGGCAGCAATAGTGGCCTTGCATATGGAGGCTGATAAGCTAACCCTGGGTCAACATCTTACAGTATGGATGCCACCTTCTGTCCTAACTCTGATGGATGCCAAAGGTCACCACTTGCTGACAAATGCACACATGATCAAGTAACAAGGCCTCCTATGTGAAAACCCAAGACTGAAGTTGGAAGTATGTACTACTCTGAATCCAGCAACCCTGTTGTCCACCAGAACTGGAACCCCTGACTATAACTGCTGTGAGGTGATGGATGAAATCTTTAGCAGCCATCCTAATCTTCGAGAAACACCACTTGAAGCTCCTGATATTGAATAGTACACAGATGGTAGCAGCTTCATGGATTAAGGCAAACACTATGTTGCATTCGCAGTGGTCATTCTACAGACTTCTACAAAAGCAGAACTGCCCAAAGGAACTTCAGCTCAAAAGGCAGAACTTATTGCACTTATAAGAGCCCTACAGTTGGCAGCTGGGGTGAAAATCAATATCTTCACAGACTTAAAGTATGCCTTCCTCACACTCCATGTTATTGGGGCCCTGAAAAAAGAAAAGAGCCTGATCCCTTAAGTGGGTCAAGAAGTGACGCATGCTCCTCTCATTCCAGAACTGTCAGAAAAGGCATGGGTCATGCACTGTAAAGGAAAACAGAAGGGAGACTCACTCGTTGCAGAGAGGCAGATGCTGATGCCAAGCAAGCTGCCACTCTTCTGAAATGCTGAAAGTCCTGTCAAGCTGGTTCCCCTCAGCAACTGGAACCCCTGCTACAATCGAAGTGAACAGGAATGGTTAAAGACAGAAGATGGAAAATACACACCTAAGGGCTGGTTCATCCTCTCAGATAGAGGAAGTGTGGTCCCAACAGCATTAGCAATGGAGATCATCAAGAAAGTACATGAGGACACGCTATGGGTCCACCACTAAGGAAAATCTAATCCAATATGTGCAGTACATCCCAAGACTTACCAGGCAAGCGCCACAAAATGTGTCATTTGCGCTGAAAATAATCCCAAGCAAGGTCCTTTGAAGATTCCAGGGATATAGTCTTATGGAGCAGCTCCCTTCCAAGATGTACTAGTGGACTTTACTCAATGCCTGCAGCTGACAGATGGAAGTCTCTCCTGGTCTCTGTCTGCACATACACGGAGTGGGTAGAGACCTACCCCACTAGGACTGAAAAATCGATCAAAGTGGCCAGGGTGTAACAGAGAGATAGAATTCCAAGACACGGCCTACCAATGCAAATTTGATCAGACAACAGACCAGCCTTGGCTGTAAGGATCATCCAAGAGCTAGCCGACTGTCTTAAGATCAGATGGAAACTGCACACTACCTACAGACCCTAGAGCTCAGGAAAGGCTGAGCGCATGAATGGACTTTAAAACATGTCTTAGGGAAGCTCTGTCAGGAGACTCGCCTAAAATGGCCACAAGGCCTACCCATTGCTCTGCTCAAAATCAGATCTGCCCCCACCAAAAGAACTGGTTATTCCCCTTCTTAAGATGATGTAGGGTAGGCCTAGCCAAGTAGTGTTGGGAATTAGAGCAGGCAACAAAATAGTGGGAGAGATGATAAATCACCAGCAGAACCATGGCAAGCATCGCCAAAAGAGCAGGAGAAAAGTTATCTACATGTTTGAATATTGCTGTGCAAAAGTTACCTATATGTCTGGATACTGCTGTGTACTTCTTTTTTTTTCCAGGGGAAAAAGTCTGGGTGAAAGTTTGGCACCAGAGGCCTCGCAAACTTAGGTGGAAGGGTCCATACACCGTTATTCCGTCTACCCCGACTGTTGTTAAAGTTGCTGAGATGAGAACTTGAATCCACCAGACCAGAGTCAAAGTGGCCTACACTGACCGTGCCTGCTTATCGCACCCGACGGATCCCCTGAAGCTCACCTTAAAAACCTCCAGAAGTGCCTTGGACCAGACAGGGACCTTGCCCCCTCCTGGAACCCCAGGAGACACCAGCTGACAGTGTGTACTACACAGAGACAGTATTTACTACACAGAGTCAGTGGTTTCACATAGAGACATTGTTTTTCCATAAAGTACCTAGCAGAGGGGAGAACTACAGCTGCAAGACAACAAGAAGAATGAAGAACCTACTAAAGACTGTGGTAGGGGGGTGGGATTACGCTATATAGGAAATTTAGACTTATTTTGTGCCAATAATTGGGATAAATGTATGCAAGAAGCTAGAATGGGTATATGCATCAGAGGAACATTAGTGTAACATATTTACTACACTGGTAAGGGGAGACAAGTAGGTAGTTGCACATACAATAAGACCACCTACTACATGTGTTAACACGGTGTACAGATCATATGCTATAATCCAGTGTATTCTCTCTCTTAAACATGGATAGGCACTGAAGGAGCATGGGATACACAGTAAATATTGAAGTCAATGGGGGTATAACCCCCTAAATTAGGATGATATGCTATAAGTGAGTGAAAGATATCAAAGGGAGGATAATGTGGCACAAGGGCATAGACAAATTAATATACTTTAATTGCTATTGCGTCTCTTATCAGAGAGAAAGCTGAAATATAATGTTGTGTTCTCTACTCACACTGTTGTAATTGGATACCAAGATAGCCCAACTTACATCCCAACCACTGCTACTGCACTTCTCTTAGAAGATGATAGTAAATTATTTCCACCATAGCTCTTCCTCTCCCGTGTTAACCAATAGTTATGAATCTGTGAATAAACCCGTCCACAGTCTATAAGGTTGTTAGAATGTCTTTGTATATGCACTCTGGTTTTAGGATGTTAATCAGAGTTGAGCGAACTTACTCTTCCGAGCTTGATGCTTGTTTGAGTATTAGCATACTCGATGGTGCTCGCTACTAGAGAGAAGAGAGAGAGAGAAGAAAAGAAAAGCAAGCAAGCTCGGGACCCAGCGGCCCACATACAAAAATGCTCGAGTCTCCTATTGTAGTCAATGGGGTTTTGTTACTCGAGTAGAGCTCTCTAATTTTACGAAAAGCTCGACTTGAATAACGAGGACCCGAGCATTTGAGTGCTCGCTCATCTCTAATGTTAATCCACCAGGGTTTGTGCGCACATAAAATATACACCATTTCCTGAGGAGATCACGGGTTGTCCTGTCAAATGTCGTCTTTCAATAGAACATGTTTTCGTCCGTTTCACGGAGTGACGCCAAGCGTACATAACAAGTTTCTAATGTTAAAAACGTATTGCATCCCACGAAAATCACAAGTGCGTTGTCATGAAAAGGAGGCTTCACGGGGAAAGTGAATGTCTGGGATATGTTTGGAAAATGTAACGATTTGTGTTGTCACGTGAGAATGCAAGATATATGTGAGTGCAAGGTGCAAGTCAGAAGTTAGTCAGTAAGATAGGCAGAGAATAAGGGAGTTCCATTTTCTTCAACTGTTGGAGAGACAGGGTGATGGCCACATGGGAGTACCTTTAACCCTCATGTGGTGAAGAATGTAAGAGGAACAGAGGTTTTCCTGATGGTCTAATGCCAGGATTCCTACCTTAAGAGAGAGAGTGAGAAGAAGAGAAAAGGTTTTGCCGTACAGTGTCCTGAAACAGTCAGCAAGTGAGCCCTCCTCTGGAGTGCCTGTGTCCAGGAGCAGAGTCATACAGATAACTCGACTGTAGACCGGGTGTCATCCTGTGTTTTTCCTCCCTGACCTCCATCCTTGTTCTTCCTGCACTAATGTGTGAAATTCCCACAAAGAATTGTAAGTGTATATCCGGTTACCTATCTGCAAGTAAAGTTCCAGTTGTTGCCTGTTCCCAGAAACTGAGTTTCTCAAGGTAATTGTGGGTGGACTCTCTTATTTTTCCCATTGGATATCCTATGGAACAAGGAACAATGGCATCACCCATGACAGAATTCTTCAATCCACTACACAATTTATTCAGGTAAGCGCTACATCAGCATTGCCTGGAGAGGCCTGTCAGGGCCGTGGTCAAAGATTGCATGCGTCCCTCAGAGGAGGAGTTGCTAGTGCTACCGTGACAACCCTAACAACTGAAGGCTAAGAGCAAGTTCCCGTTGGGTCTGCAAGTCGCCTGAATATCATCCTTCAGGTTGGTCCTTCCAGCAGAGATCCTTATCAGCGGGCATAGTTGCCCGATAACAATCTTTTTGGATAGTGAATAGAGATGAGCGAACGTGTCCTTCCGAGCTTGATATTCGTGCGAATATTAGGGTGTTCGGGATGTTCGTTATTCGTAACGAACACCATGCGGTGTTCTGGTTACTTTCACTTCCTTCCCTGAGACGTTAGCGCGCTTTTTTGGGCCAATTGAAAGACAGGGAAGGCATTACAACTTCCCCCTGTGACGTTCAAGCCCTATACCACCCCCCTGCTGTGAGTGGCTGGGAAGATCAGGTGTCACCCGAACATAAAAGTCGGCCCCTCCCGCGGTTCGGCTCAGATGCCTGGTGAGTTAGCTGAGGGACAGTGCTGTTTGTACCGGAGCTGCTGTAGGGAAAGAATTGGTAGTTAGTGTAGGCTTCAAGACCCCCCAAAGGTCCTTATTAGGGCCACTGATAGCTGTGTGTTGGCTGCTGTTAGCAGTGCCATTTTTTTTTTCTCAAAATCGGCTCTGCAGAGCGTTGCACCCGGCATTAGGGACAGAAGTGCTGCATAGGCAGGGAGAGTGTTAGGAGTGAGTGTAGCCTTCAAGAACCTCAACGGTCCTTTCTAGGGCCATATTTATCCGTGTGCAGTACTGTCCAGGCTGCTGTTAGCTGTGCTGCATTTTTTTTTGCTTCTCAAAATCGCCTCTGCAGAGCATTCCACCCTCCATTGATACTGCAGGGAAAGAATTGTATAGGCAGGGCCACAACACAGTTATTATTCATAGAATATACGCAGTGCTGCCTTTTGCTTGTAAAACAAGTGAAAATAATTCTATTTGTCCTGCCTCTGTCCGTCCTAACGCCGGTGGACACGTGTCGGCTGCGTGTGCAACCTGTAAAAATCATACGCACCCAGCTACGTTTTACTCCTGGCTTCGCCATTTGCTTTCCTTAATTGGGAAAAAAAATACCTGCTCTGCCACAGTTAATAACTCTGCTACCCTCACGTTCTGTGACACATTAGCAGGAAAACAGCACAGTTATTAAACTTCTCATGTTCATAGAATATACGCAGTGCTGCCTTTTGGTGCAAAAAAACGGAAAATAATTCTATTTGTCCTGCCTCTGTCCGTCCTAACGCCGGTGGACACGTGTCGGCTGCGTGTGCAACCTGTAAAAATCATACGCACCCAGCTACGTTTTACTCCTGGCTTCGCCATTTGCTTTCCTTAATTGGGAAAAAAAATACCTGCTCTGCCACAGTTAATAACTCTGCTACCCTCACGTTCTGTGACACATTAGCAGGAAAACAGCACAGTTATTAAACTTCTCATGTTCATAGAATATACGCAGTGCTGCCTTTTGGTGCAAAAAAACGGAAAATAATTCTATTTGTCCTGCCTCTGTCCGTCCTAACGCCGGTGGACACGTGTCGACTGCGTGTGCAACCTGTAAAAATCATACGCACCCAGCTACGTTTTACTCCTGGCTTCGCCATTTGCTTTCCTTAATTGGGAAAAAAAATACCTGCTCTGCCACAGTTAATAACTCTGCTACCCTCACGTTCTGTGACACATTAGCAGGAAAACAGCACAGTTATTAAACTTCTCATGTTCATAGAATATACGCAGTGCTGCCTTTTGGTGCAAAAAAACGGAAAATAATTCTATTTGTCCTGCCTCTGTCCGTCCTAACGCCGGTGGACACGTGTCGGCTGCGTGTGCAACCTGTAAAAATCATACGCACCCAGCTACGTTTTACTCCTGGCTTCGCCATTTGCTTTCCTTAATTGGGAAAAAAAATACCTGCTCTGCCACAGTTAATAACTCTGCTACCCTCACGTTCTGTGACACATTAGCAGGAAAACAGCACAGTTATTAAACTTAGATTATTCATTCACTAGAGGCAGTGGGGCCTTTCGTTTTCAAAAAAGGGAAAAAATTATATTTGGCCTGCAGTTTTGCGCCAATTTATTAGCTGCCTGTGAAATCAAATCACTGGTAATACAGCATGCTGAGGGGTAGGGGTAGGCCTAGAGGACGTGGACGCGGCCGAGGACGCGGAGGGCCAAGTCAGGGTGTGGGCACAGGCCAAGCTCCTGATCCAGGTGTGTCGCAGCCGACTGCTGCGCGATTAGGAGAGAGGCACGTTTCTGGTGTCCCCACATTCATCGCCCAATTAATGGGTCCACGCGGGAGACGGTTATTAGAAAATGAGCAGTGTGAGCAGGTCCTGTCCTGGATGGCAGAAAGTGCTTCGAGCAACCTATCGTCTACCCGCAGTTCTACGCCGTCCACTGCTGCCAATCCGAATCCTCTGTCTGCTGCTCCTCCTTCCTCCCAGCCTCCTCACTCCACTACAATAACACCTGCTCAGGAGCGGGAACACTCCCAGGAACTGTTCTCGGGCCCCTGCTTAGATTGGGCAGCAGCGGTTCCTCTCCCACCAGAGGAGTTTATCGTCACTGATGCCCAACCATTCGAAAGTTCCCGGGGTCCGGGGGAAGAGGCTGGGGACTTCCGCCAACTGTCTCAACAACTTTCTGTGGGTGAGGAGGACGATGACGATCAGACACAGTTGTCTTGCAGTGAGGTAGTAGTAAGGGCAGTAAGTCCGAGGGAGCAGCGCACAGAGGATTCGGAGGAAGAGCAGCAGGACGATGAGGTGACTGACCCCACCTGGTGTGCAACGCTTACTCAGGAGGACAGGTCTTCAGAGGGGGAGTCAAGGGCATCAGCAGGGCAGGTTGCAAGAGGCAGTGCGGTGGCCAGGGGTAGAGGCAGGGCCAGACCGAATAATCCACCAAGTGTTTCCCAAAGCGCCCCCTCGCGCCATGCCACCCTGCAGAGGCCGAGGTGCTCTAAGGTCTGGCAGTTTTTCACAGAGACGCCTGACGACCGACGAACAGTGGTGTGCAACCTTTGTCGCGCAAAGCTCAGCCGGGGAGCCAACACCAACAGCCTCACCACCACCACCATGCGCAGACATATGATGGCCAAGCACCCCGCAAGGTGGGACGAAGGCCGTTCAGCGCCTCCGGTTTGCACCCCTGCCTCTCCCCCTGTGCCCCAACCTGCCACTGAGATGCAACCCCCCTCTCAGGACACAGGCACTACCGTCTCCTGGCCTGCACCCACACCCTCACCTCCGCTGTCCTCGGCCCCATCCAGCAGTGTAGTTCAGCGCACCGTCCAGCCGTCGCTTGCGCAACTGTTGGAGCGCAAGCGCAAGTATGCCGCCACGCACCCGCACGCTCAAACGTTAACCGTCCGCATAGCAAAATTCATCAGCCTTGAGATGCTGCCGTATAGGGTTGTGGAAACGGAGTCCTTCAAAAGTATCATGGAGGCGGCGGCCCCGCGCTACTCAGTTCCCAGTCGCCACTACTTTTCCCGGTGTGCCGTCCCAGCCCTGCACGACCACGTCTCCCGCAACATTGTACGCGCCCTCACCAACGCGGTTACTGCCACGGTCCACTTAACTACGGACACGTGGACAAGCACAGGCGGGCAGGGCCACTACATCTCCCTGACGGCACATTGGGTGAATTTAGTGGAGGCTGGGACAGAGTCAGAGCCTGGGACCGCTCACGTCCTACCCACCCCCAGAATTGCGGGCCCCAGCTCGGTGGTGGTATCTGCGGAGGTGTATGCTTCCTCCACTAAAGCACCCTCCTCCTCCTCCTCCTCTGTCTCGCAATCAAGATGTGTTAGCAGCAGCATGTCGCCAGCAGTCGGTGTCGCGCGGTGTGGCAGCACAGCGGTGGGCAAGCGTCAGCAGGCCGTGCTGAAACTACTCAGCTTAGGCGATAAGAGGCACACGGCCCACGAACTGCTGCAGGGTCTGACACAGCAGACCGACCGCTGGCTTGCGCCGCTGAGCCTCCAACCGGGCATGGTCGTGTGTGACAACGGCCGTAACCTGGTGGCGGCTCTGCAGCTCGGCAGCCTCACGCACGTGCCATGCCTGGCCCACGTCTTTAATTTGGTGGTTCAGCGCTTTCTGAAAAGCTACCCACGCTTGTCAGACCTGCTCGTAAAGGCGCGCCGGCTCTGCGCACATTTTCGCAAGTCCCACACGGACGCTGCCACCCTGCGCACCCTGCAACATCACTTTAAGCTGCCAGTGCACCGACTGCTGTGCGACGTGCCCACACGGTGGAACTCTACGCTCCACATGTTGGCCAGGCTCTATGAACAACGTAGAGCTATAGTCGAATACCAACTCCAACATGGGCGGCGCAGTGGGAGTCAGCCTCCTCAATTCCTTTCAGAAGAGTGGGCCTGGTTGGCAGACATCTGCCATGTCCTTGATAATTTTGAGGAGTCTACCCAGGTGGTGAGCGGCGATGCTACAATCATTAGCGTCACCATTCCTCTGCTATGCATCTTGAGAAATTCCCTGCAAACCATAAAGGCAGCTGCTTTGCGCTCGGAAACGGGGGCGGGGGAAGACAGTATGCCGCTGGATAGTCAGGGCACCCTCCTGTCTATTTCTCAGCGCGTACAGGAGGAGGAGGAGGAGCATGAGGAGGATGAGGAGGAGGGGGAAGAGACAGCTTGGGCCGCTGCTGACGGTACACCGGCTGATTGCCTGTCATCCTTTCAGCGTGTATGGCCTGAGGAGGAGGAGGAGGAGGAGGATCCTGAAAGTGATCTTCCTAGTGAAGACAGCCATGTGTTGCGTACAGGTACCCTGGCACACATGGCTGACTTCATGTTAGGATGCCTTTCTCGTGACCCTCGCGTTGCACGCATTCTGGCCACGACGGATTACTGGGTGTACACACTGCTCGATCCACGGTATAAGGAGAACCTGCCCACTCTGATTCCCGAAGAGGAAAGGGGTTCGAGAGTGTTGCTATACCACAGGACCCTTGCGGACAAGCTGATGGTAAAATTCCCAGCCGACAGCGCTAGTGGCAGAAGGCGCAGTACCGAGGGCAAGGTAGCAGGGGATGTGCGTAAATCGAGCAGCATGTACATCCCAGGCAGTGCAACAGTCTTTAAGGGCCTGGCCAGCTTTATGGCTCCCCACCAAGACTGTGTCACCGCTCCCCAGTCACGGCTGAGTCGGCGGGAGCACTGTAAAAGGATGGTGAGGGAGTACGTAGCGGATCGCACGACCATCCTTGGTGACGCCTCTGCCCCCTACAACTACTGGGTGTCGAAGCTGGACACGTGGCCTGAACTAGCGCTGTATGCCCTGGAGGTGCTTGCTTGTCCTGCGGCTAGCGTCTTGTCGGAGAGGGTGTTTAGTGCGGCTGGGGGAATCATCACAGATAAGCGTAGCCGCTTGTCAACCGACAGTGCCGACAGGCTAACACTCATCAAGATGAACAAAGGCTGGATTTCCCCAGACTTCTGTTCTCCACCAGCGGACAGCAGCGATACGTAAGCAATACGTAGGCTGCACCCGCGGATGGAAGCTACGTTCTCTCTCACCATCCAAAACGGGGACATTTCTGCTTCATCAATCTGTGTCTAATATTCCTCCTCCTCCTCCTCCTGCTCCTCCTCCTGAAACCTCACGTAATCACGCTGAACGGGCAATTTTTCTTAGGGCCACAAGGCTCACTCAAATAATTTTTCTGAACAATTTTTATAAGTTTCAATGCGCTTAAAAGCATTGGAACTTTAACTTGAACCAATTTTTCGTTACACTGGGCTGCCTCCAGGCCTAGTTACCACTTAAGCCACATTAACCAAAGCGATTAATGGGTTTCACCTGCCCTCTTGGCTGGCCATGGCCAATTTTTGGGATGTACATTAGTACTGTTGATACAGCAATTTTTGTGGGCCCTCGCCTACAGTGTAATCAAATTAATTTTTAGCCCACCTGCATTACAGCTGACGTTACCTCAGCTGTGTTGGGCAATGCAATGGGATATTTTTGTGTACCGCTGGTGGGTTCCAGGGAGCCACCCATGCTGTAGGTGCACACGGAGTTTTTAACACATCTGTACACTTGTAAAGAACCCCAGTCTGACTGGGGCATGCAGTGTGGGCCGAAGCCCACCTGTATTACACACAACATTACTACCTCAGCTGTGTTGGGCAATGCAATGGGATATTTCTATGTACCGCCGGTGGCTTCCTGGCACCCACCCAGGCAGTGGGTCCACAGGGAGTTTAACCTACATGTGTCCACTTCTAAAGAACCCCAGTCTGACTGGGGCATGCAGTGTGGGCCGAAGCCCACCTGTATTACACACAACATTACTACCTCAACTGTGTTGGGCAATGCAATGGGATATTTCTATGTACCGCCGGTGGCTTCCTGGCACCCACCCAGGCAGTGGGTCCACAGGGAGTTTAACCTACATTTGTCCACTTCTAAAGAACCCCAGTCTGACTGGGGCATGCAGTGTGGGCCGAAGCCCACCTGCATTATGCACGACATTACTACCTCAGCTGTGTTGGGCAATGCAATGGGATATTTTTGTGTACCGCCGGTGGGTTCCAGGGAGCCACCCATGCTGTAGGTGCACACGGAGTTTTTAACACATCTGTACACTTGTAAAGAACCCCAGTCTGACTGGGGCATGCAGTGTGGGCCGAAGCCCACCTGCATTATGCACGACATTACTAGCTCAGCTGTGTTGGGCAATGCAATGGGATATTTCTATGTACCGCCGGTGGCTTCCTGGCACCCACCCATGCTGTCGGTCCACAGGGACTTCACAATAGGGAGTTGTACCTGCCTGTGTCTATGAATTAAAAAGCCCGGTCTAACTGGGGCATGCAGACACCTTGACAGAATGAATAGTGTGTGGCACATAGGTTCCCCATTGCTA
Source organism: Eleutherodactylus coqui (assembly GCF_035609145.1). NCBI lineage: Eukaryota > Metazoa > Chordata > Amphibia > Anura > Eleutherodactylidae > Eleutherodactylus > Eleutherodactylus coqui. Next base: position 78,690,697 of record NC_089844.1, read on the forward strand.
TGCCTACGTGTGCAGCTCCTGATGGCGGTGGCACAGGATTCTATTTCTCATTGCTTCTGTACAGCATTGTGGGCTATCGACCCGCCCCTTTTAAAGAGGGTCGCTGCCTAGCCGTGCCAACCCTCTGCAGTGTGTGCCTGCGGTTCCTCCTCATGGCAGACGCACTTCTAAATAGACATGAGGCTGGTGTGGCATGAGGGCAGCTGAAGGCTGCGCAGGGACAGTTTGGTGTGTGCTGTGGGGGGGAGGGGGGGCGGTTGGTCAGCATGTAACCCAGGAGAAGTGGCAGCGGAGTGTCATCCAGGCAGTGATTGTGCTTTGTTGTAGCTAGTGTGGTGCTTAGCAAAGGTATGCCATGCTAATGAGGGCTTTTCAGAAGTAAAAGTTGTTGGGAGGGGGGGGGGGGGCACTCTTGCCGGTATTGTGGCTTAATAGTGGGACCTGTGAACTTGAGATGCAGCCCAACATGTAGCCCCTCGCCTACCCTATCCGTTTCTGTGTCATTCCCATCACTTTGTTGAATTGCCCAGATTTTCACACATGAAAACCTTAGCGAGCATCGGCGAAATACAAAAATGCTCTGGTCGCCCATTGACTTCAATGGGGTTCGTTGTTCGAAACGAACCCTCGAGCATCGCGGGAAGTTCGTTCCGAATAACGAGCACCCGAACATTTTGGTGTTCGCTCATCTCTAATAGTGAAGTTTGAGTCAATTTAATTCATTATGAGGCAGACAAATGGCTGAAACTTAATATTAGACCCTTGGATTGCCCGATACCAGTGTCAGCCATTGATTCCACCCCACTGTCCCAGAAGCACTTAAAGGGGTTGTCTCGCGGCAAGCATCAAAATTTTACATTACCCCCTTCCCCCTGTCACCCCCCTGGCATAAAATAGCAAATTAAAGCGGTTTTTAAACTGCTTGCTACCCACCGATCCGACGAAATAAGGAGTTATAAAAATCTTCTCCCTAAGATGGCCGCCGGTCCTTTCCCAGGGATGCACTGCGGTTTTCTCCCATGGTGCACCGCGGGTCTTCTCCCATGGTGCACCATGGGCTCTGTGCGTTCCATTGCCGATTCCAGCCTCCTGATTGGCTGGAATCGGCACACGTGACGGGGCGGAGCTACGATGACGACGCGGTGACTAGCTCTCCGGCACGAGCGGCCCCATTCACCAGGCAGAAGACCGCACAGCGCAAGCGCGTCTAAAAAAGCAAGAAGCCAGCGAAATTAGACGGAGCCATGGAGACGTGGACACTAGCAACGGAGCAGGTAAGTGAATAACTTCTGTATGGCTCATATTTAATGCACAATGTACATTACAAAGTGCATTAATATGGCCATACAGAAGTGTATAACCCCACTTGCTTTCGCGAGACAACCCCTTTAAAAATTTTTGTTTCAGACGTTTGTCTTAAGATTGGGTTATTCCATACAGAAAAAAAATAATGTTGTTTGTTATGGGATCACTTCATACACAGGTGGTGTTGGGATTGCCATGGCTGAAGTTACACAACACAGTAGTAGACTGGGAAAACGGAGATGTGGTCCAGTGGAATCCTTCTTGTAGAGAGAACTGCATGTCAGTTAATGTCTCTGCAGTACAAACGAGGAGTTACTGGAGTACATCAAGGATTTTGCTAACATTTTTTCTAAGGAGGGAGCGGATAAGTTACCACCTCATAGGCAAGGGGATTGCACTATTTACCTCATTCTAGGTTGCAAGCTACCCAAGAGTCGCATGTTTAATGTGTCAGGTCCAGAGAGGTAGACTCTCAAGGAGTATATCACAGACAGTTTGAGAAGACACATACGCCCATCTAATTTGCCACTAGCTGACGGTTTCTTTTTTGTTAAGAAGAAAGATGGGGGTCTGCAACCATGTCTGAATTTTAGGGAACTTAACAAGATCATTAAGCGCAACCCTTATCCGTTACCACCACTCATTCCTGATTTGTTTAGCCACTTAATAGGTGCCCCCTGGTTTTCTAAGCTGGACTTGAGGGGGCATACAACTTTATATGGGTCAGAGAGGGGGTTGAGTTGAAGATAGCTTTCAAAACTCCCAAGGCTAATTTTGAAAATCTTCTGATGCCTTTTGGTTTGACCAATGCCCTCGCAGTTTTTCAGGCTTTCATAAATTAGGTACTCCAGAAGTTCATTGGATGTTTTGTGTTGGTTTATTTGGATGGCATTCTTATTTTTTCACCTGATTATGATTGTCATATTCTGCACGTTCAACAGATGTTGCAAGCTCTGCGTGAAAACTACCTATTTGCCAAGAGGAAATGTATTTTCGCTGTACAAGAGATATGTTTTCCAGGGCATATTATAACCCCAGTGGGATTTAAAATGGACCCGGGGAAGGTCTGAGCTGTTTTTGACTGGGTTCAGCCTAAGAATTTGAAGGCCCTTCAAAGATTTTTGGGGTTTACTAATTACTATCGTAACTTTCAATGCAGGTTTTCAGAGAGGGTCAAGCCTTTGTACGATATGACGAAAAAAGGGTCTTTTGCTCCTGAATGGTCTCCTAAAGCAATTCATACATTTGAGACTTTGAAGAGGTGTTTTGCATCTGCCCCTATTTTTCTACAGCCAGACTCGTCCAAGCCTTTTGTTGTTGAGGTGGACGCTTCAGAGGTCAGGGTGGGTGCTGTTTTTTTCTCAGAGTGCTGGTAAATTAAAGGATCTTTGTCCGTGTGCATTTTTATCATGAAAGTTCACCTCTTCTAAACAGAACTACGACGCTAGGGACAGAAAGTTGTTGGCCATTAACCCCTTGAGTGGCGGGTTTCTTACCAACCTGTTGTGCCCACCATGGCAGGTTTTTTAAATGGTCTAATCATTTAATTTCAACTAATTTTGCAGACGCGTTCCAAGAGCCATAATTTTTGTACTGTTTGATGGCATAATTTTTGGGTATATATAATGTATTGCATAACTTTTGTGGAAATGGGGAAAAAAGAAAAAAAGGGTCCGTGCCATTAAGGGGTTAAATAATGTACTAACTTCCTTCTCTGGGTCATTACAATGCAGGGATACCACATGTGTAATTTTATTTTTAATTTTTTTTACAAAGTAAAGGGAGACAAGTGTTTTTTATTTTTTTAATAATTTTTAATTTTTTTTAACTTTTTTTTTTCATTTTTGTCCCTTTAGGGGACTTCCACAGAGACCCATCAGGACCTCCTGATCTGATGGTGCTCTGATGGTGACAGCCCTTTACATGCTGCAGTTGCATAGACTGCAGCATTTAAAGGGTTAACACAGCAGAGATCAGAGGTTTTCTCAGATCTCTGCTGTAAGAGCTGGTTTATGGCTGTCCTCTGACAGCCAAGCACCAGCTCTCCCTACCACAGAGAGCATCTGCTGGCTTCTTACAAGCCGATGGTCTCTATGGCAACCTGTAAACAAAGCAGTGCAGGACTTTGAATTTAGAAGCGGGGGATTGCTGGCAGATCGGCAATATCTTCCTGCTTCTGTTTTTCAAAGTCTTGCACTGTTCTGTGTGGGTCTGTGCAGGCAGAGCACAATGCCACAGCTTGTGGTGTTGTGTTCTGCAGCTCTCATAGTGAAACATAGTCCGGAAATCTTCCGGGCTATATCGCTATGGGCAGTGGAGCTCATCCCGGAAAATTTCCAGGCGTGCCACTCAAGGGGTTAAGTGGGCTTTCAAGGAATGGCAACATCTTCTGGAGGGGGGTCAACATAAGATGACAGTTATCCACGATCACAAGAATTTGATTTATTTAGAATCAGCAAAAGACTTAACTTTACACAAGCTCAGTTGTTGTTGTTTTTTGCTCAGTTTGATTTTGTGGTCACATACTGGCCGTCATAATATCAGGGCAGATGCTCTCTCTAGGAGTTTTGCTCTGGTGGTCTCTGATGAACCCCCTGCACCCAGTCTGTCTGAGGGGGTGGTGGTGTCCGCGATGTCCCTGGATCTTGAGGAGCAGATTCATAAGGCACAAGATTTGGCACCTGCCGGCTTGCCTAAAGACAAACTTTTTGTTCCACTACATTTGAGGTTTCAGGTACTTTCGGAAATGTATAGCTCTGTTCTGACAGGTTATCCTGGCATCAATAACACTCGTAAGTTAATAATTAGAGCTTTTTGGTGGCCGTCTTTAAGACCTGATGCTTTTTGTTTTGTCTCTACATGCGAAGTCTGTGCTAGACTCATATTGCCTCGGCATCTCCCTGTCGAGAAGTTGTTGCCTCTATCGGTACCGGAGTGACCCTGGACAGATCTGTCCATGGATTTCATCACAGTCTTGCCCTCTTTCAAGGGAAACACAGTTATCTTGGTGGTGGTTGATTATTTCAGCAAGATGTGGCATTTTGTGGCTCTGCCTGGCCTACCTAAGATGTTCATAGCTCATGTTATTAGGTTACATAGGGTACCATCAAACATTGTCTCAGATCGAGAGGTTCAGTTTGTATCTGGGTTCTGGCGTTTTGTGTGTCGCCAGTTAGGCATACAACTGTTTTTTTTTTTGTCGCTTACCATCCTGAGACTAATGGCCAGACGGAGAGCTGCAATCTTGAGCAGTATCTGTAATGTTTTGTTTTAAAAAATTAGGATCGCTGGTCTGGGTTCCATCCATGTTTTGGTTCATTGACTAAATTCACGTCGGAGGTACCGCAAGAGAGTGAATTTTCGTCCAGCCTTGAAGCAGTTTGGGAGGAGGTGCAGAAAAATCGCAAAAGATCAGAAGCTATAAGAGGGTGGCGGGTAACAGTCGGTCAGAGAGGGTTAGCTTTCAGATGGGTGACTTCGTCTGGTTGTCCACAAGAAACATCAAGCTTAAACAACAATCTTTTAAGCTGGATCCATGGTTTATTGGTCCATTAAAGATCACTGAGAGCATTAACCTGGTGTCCTTAAGATTGGAAATTCCCAGATCACTAAAGTCACCAATGTGTTCCACAAAACGTTACTTTAGAAAGTGGTGAATCCCAGACTTGGGGCGTCACCTCCTTTGCCAGTGTTGGTTGACGAAGATCTGCAGTTCGAGGTCAGCCGCATCATTGACTTTTGTCGAGTCAGGAACTTGTTGCAGTATCTGGTGCATTGGCGGGGGCATGGCCCAGAGGACAGGACGTAGGTTCCAGCAGGTGAGGTCACTTGCTGCAAATGGTGTGCACTACCATGCAGCTGTACACTGGTACGTGTTAAAAACATGGCAGGTGATTAGACTCCTGCATGAACTTCCAGCATTTGTGATAAATGCTGTCAGATAAACTAAGGTCTCATTCACACGAGCGTGTGCTGGTGCGTACATAGGTGCGCAGAAAACCAGCACACCCACGTCTGTGCACAAACACGCATGAATACAGGTCTGTGCAGCATTGCTTTTAACGGGACTGTGGCTGCTGCCGGTGGCCCCCTTGAAAGCAATTGTTTGCGGGCAACCCCTGCAGTGATTTTCAGGAAGGCGATTTAAATATAAGCCCTTCCCTGAAAATCATCCCTAGCTGTAGTAAACAATAAAAAATATGTACTCACTTGTCCGCCGCTGTCAAGGCTCAGCCACATGGTTCCCCTGCACTGTTCTAAATTCAATGAATGGCCGAGCTCTGCCTGTGATTGGCTGAGCTCTGTGACTAATCACAGGCAGCGCTCAGCTGTCATTTAATGAATGGCTGAGCGCTGCCTGTGATTGGCTGAGTGCTCAGCCAATTAGAGTCAGCCCTTTCAGCAGGTGGGGATTTTAAATTCCCGCCTGCTGTAAGAACTTCATTACAATGCCAGGACCCAAGCGGCTAGACGCGCCTGAGCCGCGGCAGCTGAAGAGAGGTGAGTATATTTTTATACAAGCCAGGAATGATTTTCAGGTAAGGGCTTATATTTAAAGCCCTTTCCTGTAAATTACTGCGGGGGGTTGCCGGCAGCCCATTGCTTTCAATGGGGCCGCCATCAGCAGCGGCGTCCCCATTGAATGCAATGGGAGAACATCGTGATGTTCTGTTACAGCTGTGGAAGGGGAGTCTTTACTCCCCGTTGGGAGTCCCCTTGTCACCTAACACTGTGACAGCACCAATGCCTGCACACATGTCCTATGTTTTGCAGGTATGTGGGTTTGCATGTCTGTAAAACACGGACATGTGAACACAGCATAGGAAAAAACAGGGTTCAAATAGACATGTGGTTACGTGCACACGATTGTACGCACATAAACACGCTTGTCTGAATGAGCCCTTAGTCTGAGATGAGCTTTTGCTGGATAGACTACATGAGGCTCTGTGCTAAAAGACTAGCTCCCCCAACATGTTTCACTAGAACTCTAGCGTCATCAGGGGTATAGGAGCTATAGCTGTTACTCCTGATGATGCCAGAGTTCTGGTGAAACTAGTTGGGGTCGCTGGTCTTTTAGCACAGAGCCTCATGTAGTCTATCCAGCAAAAGCTCAACTCAGACTTAGGCCTTAGTCAGACGGGCGTTTTTTGCCGCGATTTGCGGATCGCATGACGGATGCGCATCCGCAAATCGCGTGACCGGTGCGCGCAAGTCGCCCGCAAATCGCCCGAAAATCTGCTCCTAGCCGCGTTTCATTAGAAACGGGCCGGAGCTGTCCAGCGCATTGCATTCAATGGAGACGGCAATACAGCCGTCTCCATTGAAAGCAATGCGCTGCGGGCGAGCCCGGGGTGAATTGTCGGTAAGGGCTTAAATATATAAGCCCTTCCCTGCAATTCATCCTAAAATGTGTTAAAATAAAAAAAAATTGCATTCTCACCTTCTGCCTGCAGCTCCGGGCAGCCGTCCTGCAGTGGGTGTGAAGGGGGTGTGAGTCAGACCTGCCCCCTGATTGGCTCAGCGCTGAGCCAATCAGAGGCATGCCTCACTCACACCCATTCATGAATTCATGAATGGATGTGAGTCAGACCTGCCCCTGATTGGCTCAGCGCTGAGAGGCAGCAGTCACTCACCCATTCATGAATTCATGAATGGGTGTGTGAGTGAAACCGGCCTCTGATTGGTCAGGCTGTGACCAATCAGAGCAGATCATTCAGCAGGCGGGGATTTTAAAGCCCCGCCGGCTGAATAGTGCCGAGAAGCAGTTCAGGAGAACTGACAGCGGCCGCGGCTGGACTCCGGCTGCAGCGGAAAGGTGAGTATACAATTTTTTTTGATTTTAACACATTTTAGCATGAATTGCAGGGAAGGGTTTATATATTTAACCCCTTCCCGACAATTAACCCCGCGCACGCCAGCAGCCCATTGCTTTCAATGGAGCGGCTGTATTGCCGCTCCATTGAATTCAATGGGCAAACATCGTTCTTCTCTGCCACAGCTGTTACAGCTGTGGCAGAGAAGAATGATTTGTCTTCTATATGTTCTCAATGGGGTCGGCGCTGCTGCCGCCGGCCCCATTGAGCGCATATACAGAAGCGAACAGGAATCGCAGATCGCAGATAGGTGCGATCTGCGATTTTTTGTTCTATAATTTTTCGGACGAGCGCATAAAAAGCGCTCATGTGTCCGATACCATTGCAAAGCAATGGTTTTAAAAAATCGCCGGACGCATGCGCATGCGCAAATCGCGGCAAAAAACGCCCGTCTGACTAAGCCCTTAGTGTATCTGGCAGCATTTATCACACATAAATCACACAGAATTTATCACACACGGTATTGCTGCATAGTAGTGCGCACCATTTGCAGCAAGTGTTAGTCATGATCCTGATATTTCTGCATAATCAGCAAAGCAGGATATTGTATCTTTTTTACCATCTTAGGCTGAAGGCCCACAGGTGGAATATCACACCGGAATTCACAGTCAGACACCCGTCACGGATTCCACAGCAATGTCCTGGGGAGAATTCCTCGCTCGTGGGAAGAACAGCAGCATGTTCTATTCAGTGCGGAAAATCGCTGTCCGTCCTGCAATACTTCTGCAGTAAGCACTATGGAAATACCACGAGAATCTGCGTCACGGCCCAGCAGCGGTGTCGTGCACTGCATTGTGCATGCGCGCTGGCTCACCGGGAGAGACACTTGCGGTGGATCCAGACAGGTGAGTATAGGGGCGCCGGGTCTGATTCTGCTGCAAGATTTTGCAGGCAGAATCCAACTCGGACGTGGGCATGAGTCCTTAGTCACGGAGCCAAATTTTGGAAATCTGACATGTCATTTTAACATAGAATAACTCTGTAAAAGTTTTGCATATCTAAGTGATTCTGACATTGTTTTTTCGCCACATATTGTATTTCATTTAGGTGGTAAAAATAGAACAATAGAATTTGTAGATATTTATTAAAAGTGCCAAAATTGGGAAAAATTTGAAAAAATTGTCATTTTTTCACATTCTCAACTGCAATATGTCAAATATGTACAAAGATACTGTACAAATGTTTGATGAAATATATATTTCCATCTCTTTACTTTATTGTCCAGCCAGCTAGCACCCCCTGGGAGCCTAGATTTTACACTACATCTTGAAGATGGCGCCTCTGGCTTTTCCACAGTGTTTGCATATACTGAAGCGGATGCCAAACGTATCCTTTCTGGCATGGACTCTGACGGTTCCTTCCTAGTTACACCAGATACCATCGCATTGCAATGAAGATTTGAGGCAGGTAACAAAAAAATTATTTCACTCTGCCTCCATGCAATAACCCTCAAGGAATATTACTCCACAAAGCACATTCCATGCTCCACAATGACTGAAGAGGAAATGCGTCATTCCTGAAAAAATTCCAGGAGGAAATTGAATCCACCAAAAAAAAAACAAATGGCAGTGAGATGGTTATATATTTAACTGGCAAACCATCAAATGTGGTCCTCACACCACGAATATAAGACCTCCTGCGTACGGACATAAATTTAATCGCTGCAAAAGACTCGCTTTTCAAAACGCGGGGCACTCCACAATGTCGGACTCCACCGATGAATGCACACAGGGCCCTAATTCCTACCATGGTGTGTCTTTTTTAGGCAGGACCCCCCCCCCCCCCCCCAGCTATTCGGAGGAACAGACCTCCCTTGCATGGAGAAAGCAAAGATGTGGCCGCAAACACAGGAGGGACCTTAAGAAACAGTTTGAAGAGCCAAACAAGATCAGGGACTCGTTAAAGGAACCTGCCTTAGGTAATGACTCTTTAGTGGTCAACATTTCTTCTAACAAATTGACTGATGCACAGTTGCAGATCCTGTCCAAGGTTCTGTCATACTATCCTGTCCCAGCAACCAATTGGTTCACTCTCGATATGGATTGCAATAGGTTTGTTAGAAATCTTAAATTGAAGGCTCATTTTTTTCAACAACTTGTTTGTTAAGCCAGTTGGGACCGTGCAGTCTAACCCCCATGAGAGTTTCACCTCAGTGGGTGTTGGACTGCGCCGCAAAAGTACCTATGTACCATCAGGCAATTTTCCTGCCATTGACGCCTTCGAAAAACTAGTTCAGAATGATATTCTAAAACTAAGATCCTGTAATTATTTGTTTCATCCTAAATCTAATTTATCAAAGTATGAGAGGGAGGCTTTGAGACAACTCAGTGACGACTGATCCCTGACGACCAGGCCTGCCAACAAGGGCGGCGCCGTATTCGTCATGGATACGGTCAAATATGATGGCAAGATTCATGTACAACTACAGGATACTGCTGTGTATGAACCGCTCACCAGTGACCCAACATCGAAATATCACAAAGACCTGTATGTCAGAGAGACCACAACTGAAGTCAAAGCACGCATTTCAAAGCACAAGTTGACTATTAGGACTGGGGACACTAGCGTACCGGTAGCTAAACATTTTATTATGGCCGAACATTCTGTAAGCCAGCTCCGGTACTGCATCATAGATGGTGTTACGCACTCTCTTCGTGGTGGTGACAGGGAGGGCCGTCTTAGGTTCCTCGAGCTGCAATGGATCTTTAGGTTCGATACGCTTCAACCAAAGGGTCTTAACTAGAGATGAACGAACGTACTCGTCCGAGCTTGATACTCGTTTGAGTATTAGCGTGTTCGAGATGCTCGTTACTCGTAACGAGTACCACGCGATGTTCGGGTTACTTTCACTTTCATCTCTGAGACGTTAGCGCGCTTTTCTGGCCAATTGAAAGACAGGGAAGGCATTACAACTTCCCCCTGCGACGTTCAAGCCCTATACCACCCCCCTGCAGTGAGTGGCTGGCGAGATCAGGTGTCACCCGAGTATAAAAATCGGCCCCTCCCGCGGCTCGCCACAGATGCGTTCTGACATAGCTGAGGGAAAGTGCTATTGTGTTGGAGCTGCTATAGGGAGAGTGTTAGGAGTTATTGTAGGCTTCAAGAACCCCAACGGTCCTTCTTAGGGCCACATCTAACAGTACAGTGTGCAGTACTGTGGAGGCTGCTTTTTGCAGTGTTGCACATTTTTTTTTTTTGGTATATCGGCCGTGCAGAGCATTGCGCCATGCAGCAATACTCCAGGGACAGAAGTGCGTAGGCAGGGACAGAAGACATATTAATATTATTGATTGAATATAGGCAGTGGGCCTTTGCTAAAAACATTTGGGCAAAAAATCTATTTGGCCTGCCTGTCACTGTGCTCAGTGTTCTGGGTCTGTTTGTGCTGGGTGTAGTAGTTCTACAAAATCATACGCAGCCAGCTAAGGGCTTAGTCACACGGGCGTTTATTGCCGCGATTTGCGCATGCGCATGCGTCCGGCGATTTTTTAAAGCCATTGCTTTGCAATGGTATCGGACACATGAGCGCTTTTTATGCGCTCGTCCGATAAATTAGAGAACAGAAATCGCAGATCGCACCTATCTGCGATCTGCGATTCCTGTTCTCTTCTCTATATGCGCTCAACGGGGACGGCGGCAGCAGCGCCGACCCCATTGAGAACATACAGAAGACAAATCATTCTTCTCTGCCACAGCTGGAACAGCTGTGGCAGAGAAGAACGATGTTTGCCCATTGAATTCAATGGAGCCGGCAATACAGCCGACTCCATTTAAAGCAATGGGCTGCCGGCGTGCGCGGGATGAATTGTCGGGAAGGGGTTAAATATATAACCCCTTCCCTGCAATGCATCCTTAAATGTGAAAAAATTAAAAAAAAGGATGTACTCACCTGCTCCCGGCAGCTGGAGATCCCGGCGGCCGGCCTGCAGTGGGTGTGAAGGCGGTGTGACTCAGACTGGCCCCTGATTGGCTCAGCCTGAGCCAATCAGAGGCAGATCTCAGTCACACCCATTCATGAATTCATGAATGGGTGTGACTGAGACTTGCCTCTGATTGGCTCAGCGCTGAGCCAATCAGGGGCAAGTCTGAGTCACACCTCCTTCACACCCACTGCAGGCCGGCCGCCGGGATCTCCAGCTGCCGGGAGCAGGTGAGTACATCCTTTTTTTTTATTTTTTCACATTTAAGGATGCATTGCAGGGAAAGGGTTATATATTTAACCCCTTCCCGACAATTCATCCCACACTCGCCCGCAGCGCTTGCATTCAATGGAGCCGGCTGTATTGCTGGCTCCATTGAATGCAATGCGCTGGACAGCTCCGGCCCGTTTCTAATGAAACGCGGCTAGGAGCAGATTTTTGGGCGATTTTTGGGCCGATTTTTCGGCGCCGGTCACGCGATTTGCGCATGCGCATCCGTCATGCGATGCGCAAATCGCGTGAAAAAACGCCCGTGTGACTAAGGCCTAAGTGTTACAGCAGGCTTGCGCCAAATTATTTCCTGGCTCTCTCTGGGCTCTGAAATCACCGCTGTGTTACAGTTCACAGTGCAACACTGTGCAGTTCTGTGACATACTCCAGGGACAGAAGTGCGTAGGCAGGGACAGAAGACATATTAATATTATTGATTGAATATAGGCAGTGGGCCTTTGCTAAAAAAATTTGGGCAAAAAATCTATTTGGCCTGCCTGTCACTGTGCTCAGTGTTCTGGGTCTGTTTGTGCTGGGTGTAGTAGTTCTACAAAATCATACGCAGCCAGCTAAGTGTTACAGCAGGCTTGCACCAAATTATTTCCTGGCTCTGTCTGGCCTCTGAAATCACCGCTGTGTTGCAGTTCACAGTGCAACACTGTGCAGTTCTGTGACATACTCCAGGGACAGAAGTGCGTAGGCAGGGACAGAAGACATATTAATATTATTGATTGAATATAGGCAGTGGGCCTTTGCTAAAAAAATTTGGGCAAAAAATCTATTTGGCCTGCCTGTCACTGTGCTCAGTGTTCTGGGTCTGTTTGTGCTGGGTGTAGTAGTTCTACAAAATCATACGCAGCCAGCTAAGTGTTACAGCAGGCTTGCGCCAAATTATTTCCTGGCTCTGTCTGGGCTCTGAAATCACCGCTGTGTTGTAGTTCACAGTGCAACACTGTGCAGTTCTGTGACATACTCCAGGGACAGAAGTGCGTAGGCAGGGACAGAAGACATATTAATATTATTGATTGAATATAGGCAGTGGGCCTTTGCTAAAACAATTTGGGCAAAAAATCTATTTGGCCTGCCTGTCACTGTGCTCAGTGTTCTGGGTCTGTTTGTGCTGGGTGTAGTAGTTCTATAAAATCATACGCAGCCAGCTAAGTGTTACAGCAGGCTTGCGCCAAATTATTTCCTGGCGTTCCGTAAGCGAAGTCAGCCTCCAAACATAGGCCAATAAGCGGCACATTTAATTACAGCGTTTTGTTTCTGCATTACTGGTAATACAGCATGCTGAGGGGTAGGGGTAGGCCTAGAGGACGTGGGCGTGGTCGAGGACGCGGAGGCCCAAGTCCGGGTGTGGGCACAGGCCGAGCTCCTGATCCAGGTGTATCGCAGCCGACTGCTGCGGGATTAGGAGAGAGGCACGTTTCTGGCGTCCCTACATTCATCGCACATTTAATGGGTCCACGCGGTAGACCTTTATTAAAAAATGAGCAGTGTGAGCAGGTCCTGTCGTGGATGGCAGAAAGTGCTTCCAGCAATCTATCGTCCACCCACAGTTCTGCGCCGTCCACTGCTGCAACTCAGAATCCTCTGGCTGCTGCTCCTCCTTCCTCCCAGCCTCCTCACTCCATGAAAATGACACATTCTGAGGAGCGGGCAGACTCCCAGGAACTGTTCTCGGGCCCCTGCTCAGATTGGGCAGCAGTGGTTCCTCTCCCACCAGAGGAGTTTATCGTGACTGATGCCCAACCATTGGAAAGTTCCCGGGGTCCGGGGGATGAGGCTGGGAACTTCCGGCAACTGTCTCAAGACCTTTCAGTGGGTGAGGAGGCCGATGACGATGAGACACAGTTGTCTATCAGTGAGGTAGTAGTAAGGGCAGTAAGTCCGAGGGAGGAGCGCACAGAGGATTCTGAGGAAGAGCAGCAGGACAATGAGGTGACTGACCCCACCTGGTTTGCTACGCCTACTAAGGACAGGTCTTCAGAGGGGGAGGCAAGGGCAGCAGCAGGGCAGGTTGGAAGAGGCAGTGCGGTGTCCAGGGGTAGAGGCAGGGCCAGACCGAATAATCCACCAACTGTTTCCCAAAGCGCCTCCTCGCGCCATGCCACCCTGCAGAGGCCGAGGTGCTCAAAGGTCTGGCAGTTTTTCACTGAGAGTGCAGACGACCGACGAACAGTGGTGTGCAACCTTTGTCGCGCCAAGATCAGCCGGGGAGCCACCACCACCAGCCTCACCACCACCAGCATGCGCAGACATATGATGGCCAAGCACCCCACAAGGTGGGACGAAGGCCGTTCACCGCCTCCGGTTTGCACCGCTGCCTCTCCCCCTGTGCCCCAACCTGCCACTGAGATCCAACCCCGCTCTGAGGACACAGGCACTACAGTCTCCTGGCCTGCACCCACACCCTCACCTCCGCTGTCCTCGGCCCCATCCAGCAATGTCTGTCAGCGCAGCGTCCAGCCGTCGCTAGCGCAAGAGTTTGAACGCAAGCGCAAGTACGCCGCCACGCACCCGCACGCTCAAGCGTTAAACGTGCACGTAGCCAAATTTATCAGCCTGGAGATGCTGCCGTATAGGGTTGTGGAAACGGAGTCCTTCAAAAGTATGATGGCGGCGACGGCCCCACGCTACTCAGTTCCCAGTCGCCACTACTTTTCCCGATGTGCCGTCCCAGCCCTGCACGACCACGTCTCCCGCAACATTGTACACGCCCTCACCAACGCGGTTACTGCCAAGGTCCACTTAACAACGGACACGTGGACAAGCACAGGCGGGCAGGGCCACTATATCTCCCTGACGGCACATTGGGTGAATTTAGTGGAGGCTGGGACAGAGTCAGAGCCTGGGACCGCTCATGTCCTACCCACCCCCAGAATTGCGGGCCCCAGCTCGGTGGTGGTATCTGCGGCGGTGTATGCTTCCTCCACTAAAGCACCCTCCTCCTCCTCCTCCAACACAACCTCTGTCTCGCAATCAAGATGTGTCAGCAGCAGCAGCACGTCGCCAGCAGTCGGTGTCGCGTGGCGTGGCAGCACAGCGGTGGGCAAGTGGCAGCAGGCCGTGCTGAAACTACTCAGCTTAGGAGATAAGAGGCACACGGCTCACGAACTGCTGCAGGGTCTGACACAGCAGACCGACCGCTGGCTTGCGCCGCTGAGCCTCCAACCGGGCATGGTCGTGTGTGACAACGGCCGTAACCTGGTGGCGGCTCTGCAGCTCGGCAGCCTCACGCACGTGCCATGCCTGGCCCACGTCTTTAATTTGGTGGTTCAGCGCTTTCTGAAAAGCTACCCATGCTTGTCACACCTGCTCGGAAAGGTGCGCTGGCTCTGCGCACATTTCCGCAACTCCAAGACGGACGCTGCCACCCTGCGCCCCCTGCAACATCGGTTTAATCTGCCAGTGCACCGACTGCTGTGCAACGTGCCCACACGGTGGAACTCTACGCTCCACATGTTGGCCAGGCTCTATGAGCAGCGTAGAGCTATAGTGGAATACCAACTCCAACATGGGCGGCGCAGTGGGAGTCAGCCTCCTCAATTCTTTTCAGAAGAGTGGGCCTGGATGGCAGACATCTGCCAGGTCCTTGGAAAGTTTGAGGAGTCTACCCAGGTGGTGAGCGGCGATGCTGCAATCATTAGCGTCACCATTCCTCTGCTATGCCTCTTGAGAAGTTCCCTGCAAAGCATAAAGGCAGACGCTTTGCGCTCGGAAACAGAACCGGGGGAAGACGACAGTATGTCGCTGGATAGTCAGAGCACCCTCCTGTCTATATCTCAGCGCGGTGAGGAGGAGGAGGAAGATGAGGAGGAGGGGGAAGAAACATCTTGGCCCACTGCTGACGGTACACATGCTGCTTGCCTGTCATCCTTTCAGCGTGTATGGCCGGAGGAGGAGGAGGAGGATCCTGAAAGTGATCTTCCTAGTGAGGACAGCCATGTGTTGCGTACAGGTACCCTGGCACACATGGCGGACTTCATGTTAGGATGCCTTTCTCGTGACCCTCGCGTTACACGCATTCTGGCCACTACGGATTACTGGGTGTACACACTGCTTGACCCACGGTATAAGGAGAACCTTTCCACTCTCATACCCATACAGGAAAGGGGTTCGAGAGTGTTGCTATACCACAGGACCCTGGCGGACAAACTGATGGTAAAATTCCCATACGACAGCGCTAGTGGCCGAAGGCGCAGTTCCAAGGGCCAGGTAGCAGGGGAGGCGCGGAGATCAGGCAGCATGTACAGCACAGACAGGGCAACACTCTCTAAGGCCGTTGACAGCTTTATGGCTCCCCAGCAAGACTGTGTCACCGCTCCCCTGTCACGGCTGAGTCGGCGGGAGCAGTGTAAAAGGATGATGAGGGAGTACGTAGCCGATCGCACGACCGTCCTCCGTGACGCCTCTGCCCCCTACAACTACTGGGTGTCGAAGCTGGACACGTGGCCTGAACTCGCGCTGTATGCCCTGGAGGTGCTTGCTTGTCCTGCGGCTAGCGTCTTGTCAGAGAGGGTGTTTAGTGCGGCTGGGGGAGTCATCACAGATAAGCGTACGCGCCTGTCAACCGACTGTGCCGACAGGCTAACACTCATCAAGATGAACAAAGCCTGGATTTCCCCAGACTTCTCTTCTCCACCAGCGGACAGCAGCGATACCTAAGCAATCCATAGGCTGCACCCGCGGGTGGAAGCATCGTTCTCTATCCCCATCAAAAACGTGAACCTTTTTGCTTCATCAATCTGTGTATAATATTCCTCCTCCTGCTCCTCCTCCTGAAACCTCACATAATCACGCCGAACGGGCAATTTTTCTTAGGCCCACAAGGCTCAGTCATATAATTTTTGTAAACAATTTTTATACGTTTCAATGCTCATTAAAGCGTTGAAACTTTCACCTCAACCAATTTTTATTTTAACTGGGCTGCCTCCTGGCCTAGTTACCAATTAAGCCACATTAACCAAAGCGATTAATGGGTTTCACCTGCCCTCTTGGTTGGGCATGGGCAATTTTTCTGAGGTACATTAGTACTGTTGGTACACCAATTTTTGGGGGCCCTCGCCTACAGTGTAATCAAATTAATTTTTAGCCCACCTGCATTACAGCTGACGTTACATCAGCTGTGTTGGGCACTGCAATGGGATGTATTTATGTACCGCCAGTGGCTTCCTGGCACCCACCCATGCTGTGGGTCCACACAGAGTTGTAACTACATGTGTCCACTTCTAAAGAACCCCAGTCTGACTGGGGCATGCAGTGTGGGCCGAAGCCCACCTGCATTAAACATGACATTATTACCTCAGCTGTGATGGGCAATGGAATGGGATATGTTAAAGGGGTTGTCCCGCGGCAGCAAGTGAGTCTATACACTTCTGTATGGCCATATTAATGCACTTTGTAATGTACATTGTGCATTAATTATGAGCCATACAGAAGTTATCAAAAGTTTTATACTTACCTGTTCCATTGCTGGCGTCCTCGTCTCCATGGTGCCGACTCATTTTCGGCCTCTAATGGCCAAATTAGCCGCGCTTGCGCAGTCCGGGTCTTCTGCTGTCTTCAATGGGGCCACTCGTGCAGAATGCCGGCTCCGTGTAGCTCCGCCCCGTCACGTGCCGATTCCAGCCAATCAGGAGGCTGGAATCGGCAATGGACCGCACAGAAGCCCTGCGGTCCACAGAGAGAGAGGATCCCGGCGGCCATCTTCAGCAGGTGAGTATGAAGACGCCGGACCACCGGGATTCGGTTAAGTACTACCCGGTTTGTTTTTTTAACCCCTGCATTGGGGTTGTCTCGCGCCGAATGGGGGGGGGGGGGGGTTGAAAAAAAAAATCGTTTCGGCGCGGGACAACCCCTTTAATGTACCGCCGGTGGCTTCCTGGCACCCACCCATGCTGTGGGTCCACAGGGAGATGTAACTGCATGTGTCCACTTCTAAAGAACCCCGGTCTGACTGGGGGATGCAGTGTGGGCCGAAGCCCACCTGCATTAAGCACGACATTACATCAGCTGTGTTGGGCACTGCAATGGGATATATTTATGTACCGCTGGTGGGTTCCAGGGAGCCACCCATGCTGTGGGTCCACAGGGAGTTTTAAATGCATCTGTCCACTTCTAAAGAACCCCGGTCTGACTGGGGCATGCAGTGTGGGCCGAAGCCCACCTGCATTAAACATGACATTATTACCTCAGCTGTGATGGGCAATGCAATGGGATATATTAATGTACCGCCGGTGGCTTCCTGGCACCTACCCATGCTGTGGGTCCACAGGGAGTTGTAATTGCATGTGTCCACTTCTAAAGAACCCCGGTCTGACTGGAGGATGCAGTGTGGGCCGAAGCCCACCTGCATTAAGCACGACATTACATCAGCTGTGTTGGGCACTGCAATGGGATATATTTATGTACCGCCGGTGGGTTCCAGGGAGCCACCCATGCTGTGGGTGCACACGGAATTCCCATTGCGGAGTTGTACCTGCCTGTGACTATTTATAAAACACCGCGGTCTGACTGGGGCATGCAGACACCTTGACAGAATGAATAGTGTGTGGCACATAGGTTCCCCATTGCTATGCCCACGTGTGCAGCTCCAGATGGAGGTGGCACAGGATTGGATTTCTCATTGCTTCTGTAAAGCATTGTGGACTATGGCCCGGCCCCTTTTAAAGAGGGTCACTGCCTAGCCGTGCCAACCCTCTGCAGTGTGTGCCTGCGGTTCCTCTGGCAGACGCACTTATAAATAGACATGAGGGTGGCGTGGCATGAGGGCAGCTGAAGGCTGGGCAGGGACAGTTTGGTGTGCGCTGTGGACACTGGGTCGTGGGGGGGGGGGGGGTTGGGCAGCATGTAACCCAGGAGAAGTGGCAGCGGAGTGTCATGCAGGCAGTGATTGTGCTTTGTTGGAGGTAGTGTGGTGCTTAACAAAGTTATGCATTGCTAATGAGGGCTTTTCAGAAGTAAAAGTTGTTGGGAGGGGGGGGGGCACTCTTGCCGCTATTGTGGCTTAATAGTGGGACCTGTGAACTTGAGATGCAGCCCAACATGTAGCCCCTCGCCTGCCCTATCCGTTGCTGTGTCGTTCCCATCACTTTCTTGAATTGCCCAGATTTTCACAAACGAAAACCTTAGCGAGCATCGGCGATATACAAAAATGCTCGGGTCGCCCATTGACTTCAATGGAGTTCGTTATTCGAAACGAACCCTCGAGCATCGCAAAAAGTTTGTCTCGAGTAACGAGCACCCGAGCATTTTGGTGCTCGCTCATCTCTAGCCTTAACATAGAATATAACTCGGTACCCTTTTCTTAATTCGGGTTTGTATGTATTTTTAACAGCATCTCATTATTCTCTATGTCTTTTTGTTATTCGTATTTGTTTCTTTTTTATTCCTTACAGCTGTCTTTGGATTAGACATTGGACTGCAGAGTGCCCACCAATTCCCTCTCATCAGTCTATTAGTTGTTGTTTTTCACTTTTATGAATTACTGTTATATTGTTATACATTTCTTTCGTATGATTAGCTTGACTAAGACCGCTATGGCGGTCGAAATATCATGGATTTACTCTGTGGATTACAAATAAAGAATGCTTTTTTAAGTATTAAGAAGAACTCTGAAAGTTGTGCTGCTTCTCAAGTATTTCTACTTTATTCTGAAATCACATTGGAAAAACTTTAGTTTTTTTTAACCATTTAGGAAACGTACCAATTTACCATTGCTTATTAACATTATGAGGAACACTTTGTTTTCCTGCACCAAGCCGAGATTGCAAAGACTCATAATGTCAGAATAATAGATACCCCCACAAATGACCCAATTTTAAAAACTACATACCTTACTGTATTCACTGAGGGGTGTCGTGAGTATTTTGACCCCACAGTTTCTTTTCAGGAGTAAATGCAATTTAGAAGAGAAAAACTAAAATGTTATATTTTTGCAAATATGTCATATTAAAGACAGGTTTTTGTTTAAATTTCCTGTACCGCGAGCCCTTCTGTGCACGTTCCCAACGTATATTGTCTGGTGCGCAAACGCAGAAGGCAATGTAAGATCCTGGAAGGACCAGAATGCCGTGGCATATCGTGGAGGATGGGGGTGAGTACTCTCAGCTCCCTTCATGGATCAGATCTGTGAGGGGAGCTGAATGTTTAGCTTTTATTTACTTTTCATTCACTTTCATCTGATCGCCGGTATCCACAGTTATAAAAGGTGAACTTTCTCACAACCATTTTAAAGGTCCTAAATAGGAAAAGTAAAGGGGTCACAACTCGATTATTCAATGCTAAGTGCATAAGTAAGTGACCCCTATGTAATGTACCTAATCTAATTCTCTAACTTCCCGGTGTAGTACAAGCATGAAATTTGGCACAACCATTCCTGGGGTCGTAATGAGGATAAGTAAAGGGGTCACAACTCGATTGTTTAATGCTAAGTGCACAAGTATTGGCACCCCTGTGTAATGTACCTAATATAATTCTCTCACTTCCCGATGTTGTACAAACTTGAAATTTGGTACGATCTTTGTTTATGTCCTAAATAGGAAAAGTAAACTCCTATAAAAAGTCACAACTTTAATATTCAATTCTTTTTTCTTTTTTAACTTCGTTTATTGACAGATTGTAAAACAAATATTACATGTATTTCTGTATACAATTTTCATTTGTTCTGCATCTTATATCACTTTATGGTTACATAACGTTTTCCATATTAACTTTTAACATTTGAGAGAATAAAATAAAACTGTTAGTGCGTTTGGTTTGTTGTGTATGAATTTCTTCCTCTTTTTCAACTAGATATCTAACCTGTACCTGCTTGACTTATAATGTGTTGTGCGAGTCTAGCCATTCACCCCACACTTTTTCAAATTTTTCCGGGCATCCTCTGTGTTGGTAAATCACCTTTTCATAGGTTATTATAGTGTCAGCTAACTTTTTCCATTGTGAGATGGAGGGCGGTCTCGTTGTTTAATATTCAATTCTAAGCATGAAAAACTGAAAATCCGCAATACATGAGATAGTTCTTTTCTCAGAAACCATAAAGCCTAGGGAAAAGATTTGTGTACTGAGGAGAATCTACCTCACCTCTCTGTGTATATACTGAGGAGAATCTACCTCACCTCTATGTGTATATACTGAGGAGAATCTACCTCACCTCTATGTGTATATACTGAGGAGAATCTACCTCACCTCTATGTGTATATACTGAGGAGAATCTACCTCACCTCTATGTGTATATACTGAGGAGAATATAACTGAACTCTATGTGTATATACTGAGGAGAATCTACCTCACCTCTATGTGTATATACTGAGGAGAATATAACTGACCTCTATGTGTATATACTGAGGAGAATCTACCTCACCTCTATGTGTATATACTGAGGAGAATCTACCTCACCTCTATGTGTATATACTGAGGAGAATCTACCTCACCTCTATGTGTATATACTGAGGAGAATATAACTGACCTCTATGTGTATATACTGAGGAGAATCTACCTCACCTCTATGTGTATATACTGAGGAGAATCTACCTCACTTCCATGTGTATATACTGAGGAGAATCTACCTCACCACCTATGTGTATATACTGAGGAGAATCTACCTCACCTCTATGTGTATATACTGAGGAGAATATAACTGACCTCTATGTGTATATACTGAGGAGAATCTACCTCACCTCTATGTGTATATACTGAGGAGAATCTACCTCACTTCCATGTGTATATACTGAGGAGAATCTACCTCACCACCTATGTGTATATACTGAGGAGAATCTACTTCACCTCTATGTGTATATACTGAGGAGAATCTACCTCACCTCTATGTGTATATACTGAGGAGAATCTACCTCTCCTCTATGTGTATATACTGAGGAGAATCTACCTCACCTCTGTGTGTATATACTGAGGAGAATCTACCTCACCTCTATGTGTATATACTGAGGAGAATCTACCTCACCTCTATGTGTATATACTGAGGAGAATGTACCTCTCCTCTATGTGTATATACTGAGGAGAGTCTACCTCACCTCTATGTGTATATACTGAGGAGAATCTACCTCACCTCTATGTGTGTATATACTGAGGAGAATATAACTGACCTCTAGGGGCATGTACTGAGAGGAATAAAACTGACCTCTATGTGTATATACTGAAAGGCTGTAAAGTACATAAGGAAGCGGCTTTTTATTCCTTAGTTTCCCTGAAGTAACCATGACTTCATAAAATTTTCTATGCGAACAACAGATAAACACCAAGTTAACAAGTTAACTCCGGCGAAGCCGGGTATATCAGCTAGTATCTCAGTATTGGTGTCCTATACTTAGATAACAATAGCGTACTTGAATAGGAAAGTATGGATGCATAGAGAAGGAGTGCAGACACAGCTGTAGCGCCCTCTACTGCCTCTTCTGCTATGCAGCGAGGTGAATACGGATTTCCCTAGCAACCTATTCTCCTAGCTGCATAGCAGAATGGGGGTTTTGAAGGAAATCTGTACAGAATAGGCTACTAAAACATATTGCAAAGATGCTTAGAAACGACTACAATAAGAAGTTAAATTGCATTACCTTTTTTTAACGATTGTCCATATGCCTTTTAGCGGAAGACAATAGGGGCTTTATTCTGATGTATTATTTTTTAACAGCGGCTGCACCAGAAGCCTGGCACGGGTCTCCTGTGCTAGAGAGAGCAGGTGCTCAGCTGTGAACAACCGCCTGGCATCTGCTCAAGCAGCGAGGACCAGAGAAAACGGTTCTGGATCAAGATTTCTCCAGCATGGTCTGGGGTATTTTGTAGCCTCCTGATTGTAAACTCTGATGTATTCACACGCACCCCCCCCCCCCAGCATCTGTGTAATGCCATGCACAAAACAGACTGGTCCTCTTTTCTCTTGCCATGTGGTCTAGGTACAAGTTTCTCCCTTGTCCAGCCCGCTGCTGGAGAAGGGGGAGGGTAGGACGAATGAACTCAATGTGTGTGCGTGTGTCATGTGATTCAAGTTAGGGTATGTGACTGTGAGGGTAACTTGATTCTGCAAAAACTACTTCCTCATCTTCTTGGACTACTAAACCCATCTTCAGCAGCCAATGCAGCACACATCTGGCATCATGCTGCAGTCCATCAGCCATCATGATGAGAGGAAATGTTACGGGTCTCTGTAATGTCAAATCACTATAGCTGTGCAACATAGACATTTTACACTGATCGATGCTCATCTCCACCACACTCCGATCTCTGCAGTTTAACCTTTTACATGTCAGGTGAAATGTGGTACTTGGCACCAAGGCGTTAGTTTTAAAAAAAAAAACTTTTAATAGCCTTTATTTTTTACAATAATAAAAACTGTTTTCTTCACCTAAGAGGACTTGCACTTGCAATCATTTGATCGCTCATACAATTGAATGCAATAGCATACTATTATTTCACAGAGTAGGCAGAGCAAAAAGTCTCCAAATTTAACTTGAGTAGCCCTTTCACAGTGGTGACTTGAATTAAAAAATATAATTTTTATTTTGAACTTTTTAAAAATGCACATATAGGGGCACAACACATAAAACAACAAAAACAAAAAAAGTAAGTAAGGGGCGTGGTAAATACCATCCAACCACACCGTCACTAAAGATGGGCATCCAATTGTGCTGTGTGTGTGGGTGTTTGTGTGATCTGGTCACCGGCGACCACAAAGTTTTTTTGTCCTGCTTAAAGCCGGTAATGTATGAGGCAGGGGTATATTGGTACTTGGGGTTTGTAAGATTATCCCCAGTTGTTTTGGTCTTTTTTATTTATAAAGCCCACACACCGTAGATGGATGCAATTTTTAGTGATTTGAACGTTCGTTTCTTCACAATTCTTTTTTGCCCCCCCCCCCTTTTTTTTCAAAGGAGGGTAGAGGTACCTGACCAATTCCTAAATGGATAGTCGGAATTGGCCTTGGCCGTAGGGATCAGCTCCCGAGGTTGCTAGATATGTATGATGCCAACCTCCAGAGAGAGTCTCCCGGTTAGTATAGGACGGCCTCGCCTCTATAGATAAGGGTCGTAGTGTAAATACTTGACCCAAGCGTATTCGAATTTCCCTTTTTAGTATGCTGATTCTCGTATTTAATTGCTCGACGCGTTTCACCACTTCAATTCTCGTGGATCATCAGGAGCATTATAAATCGGGATTGAGTAGAGACAGTATAGATGATATCATGAGGTCACCAATAGACCAATTGATAAAGAAACGAATATCTTAATTTTTGGAGGGCCTGTTCATGCAGCAGGTTTCTCAAAGGATCGGGTCTAGCCTGGGTAGAAAGTTCGATACTCAAATTTCTCTTATTGACAAAAGCAATAATTTGAGATTTGCCAGAGATAGCGTATCCTAATGACCCAAATCAGCCTTGAATGCGAATGTCTGGCGTGGGGTGTTCAGGACTGATACGGGAATGTTCAAGCTGCTACTACTCACAGAAACATACCATAGGGATGCAGTATTATGCTGTGAGTAAAGTGGTATTGGAGCAATCCGTCTCTGTCCAGAGATTCGATAGCCGGTTCGTCCTATGCAATATGCATACTGGGACGCTAAGCCGGTATCGCAAGGGTTTTTGTGCCTGTGCTTATTCAGGACACATATCCTCAGGTGAGGAAAAGGAGAGAAGCACTAGCCCCCTGCTTCTCTATAGAGAACACCCCGTTCACCAATCTGCTGCTTCTTTAGCTATCACATAAACAGACTAGTGGTTTACTAGCCTGTTACGTGTAGGAGCTTATCTAACAGAACCCGCCCGAGTTTCTTTTCCCAGAGTGTCAGAATTGACAGAAGAAAAGGATGGATACAAGATGAAAATAACAAAAGTTGGTGTCCATAGCCCAGGGAAAAGAAACTCGGGGTGTTCTCTATAGAGAAGCAGGGGGCTAGTGCTTCTCTCCTTTTCCTCACCTGAGGATATGTGTCCTGAATAAGCACAGGCACAAAAACCCTTGCGATACCGGCTTAGCGTCCCAGTATGCATATTGCATAGGACGAACCGGCTATCCAATCTCTGGACAGAGACGGATTGCTCCAATACCACTTTACTCACAGCATAATACTGCATCCCTATGGTATGTTTCTGTGAGTAGTAGCAGCTTGAACATTCCCGTATCAGTCCTGAACACCCCACGCCAGACATTCGCATTCAAGGCTGATTTGGGTCATTAGGATACGCTATCTCTGGCAAATCTCAAATTATTGCTTTTGTCAATAAGAGAAATTTGAGTATCGAACTTTCTACCCAGGCTAGACCCGATCCTTTGAGAAACCTGCTGCATGAACAGGCCCTTCAAAAATTAAGATATTCGTTTCTTTATCAATTGGTCTATTGGTGACCTCATGATATCATCTATACTGTCTCTACTCAATCCCGATTTATAATGCTCCTGATGATCCACGAGAATTGAAGTGGTGAAACGCGTCGAGCAATTAAATACGAGAATCAGCATACTAAAAAGGGAAATTCGAATACGCTTGGGTCAAGTATTTACACTACGACCCTTATCTATAGAGGCGAGGCCGTCCTATACTAACCGGGAGACTCTCTCTGGAGGTTGGCATCATACATATCTAGCAACCTCGGGAGATGATCCCTACGGCCAAGGCCAATTCCGACTATCCATTTAGGAATTGGTCAGGTACCTCTACCCTCCTTTGAAAAAAAGGGGGGGGGGGGCAAAAAAGAATTTGTGAAGAAACGAACGTTCAAATCACTAAAAATTGCATCCATCTACGGTGTGTGGGCTTTATAAATAAAAAAGACCAAAACAACTGGGGATAATCTTACAAACCCCAAGTACCAATATACCCCTGCCTCATACATTACCGGCTTTAAGCAGGACAAAAAAACTTTGTGGTCGCCGGTGACCAGATCACACAAACACCCACACACACAGCACAATTGGATGCCCATCTTTAGTGACGGTGTGGTTGGATGGTATTTACCACGCCCCTTACTTACTTTTTTTGTTTTTGTTGTTTTATGTGTTGTGCCCCTATATGTGCATTTTTAAAAAGTTCAAAATAAAAATTATATTTTTTAATTCAAGTCACCACTGTGAAAGCAATAGCATACTATTGTATTATACAGTATTCGGACAGGCAGTCTATCAATGCTTGTCAGAGGCACACCTTGATAGGCAATTATGCCTGGCAGCCCAGGGCCTTCAGAAAGTCCTGGGCACAGTGGCGTAGGAAGGTAGGTGTGGCAGGTGCAGTCCACCTCAGGTGCCATCACTGAGGGGGGTGACAGCTCAGCTGTGCTTCTGCCTGCCCGGCCGTCCAGTCCTATGAAAGATTTGCACAGGGTGACAGGCTGCCGTCCAGTACCCTTCACAACACAATCACCTCAGTGGGAGACACAGGGGCTGAGGAGGATGTAGGAGAGTACAGGAGGGAGCAGCCTCTGGAAGAGAGCAGTGATGGGCGGGGACCCGGTGGATGTGTTCGCTGCAGTCTCTGGACGTCCTGCAGTATGGCAGCTGCTGTGGAACTAACCGGGAACTGCAGCGGAAGCACTGACACCTCCAGCACCGGCGAGGAGGAGATGATGAGGCAGCTCTTTCAGACCTGCGACGGCTACATCAGCAGGTAGGGGGATGTGAGCTGAAAAGCACATGTCTCAGCCGTGTCTTGTGTACTGCCTGCCCAACTACTAGTTGGCTCTACAGTGACTGAGGCGCAGGGCCCACAGCTGAGGAGATGGCGGGGTAGTTTCTAGGAATGTCGCAGTGGCACTATCCTCTCCTCCCCTGAGGGACACATGCAACCCTTTGCCAAGGCCCTGACAGGCCTCTCCAGGCAACGCTGATGGTGCTGTTATCTGTATAAAACTCTGTATTAAAACTTTGGTATTTGCCAAGTGTGACGCCACCGTTCTATCCACTGCGGTGAACTTCGACAATGGTGCAATAAATAGTCCACATACACAGGGCTGTACTTTAAATAGACTGAACCGAGAACAGTTGGTAAAGCCTTTCTTTACTAGAACATCAAGCAGGGATAATACACAACAGTTCTTACAATGGAGGATTGGCTTTAGGACAACTTCTATTTCTGAGGATGCAGGGAGCAACTCGGGGCATCTTGATACATACAGTCGTCGTTATCTGTAAGATTACTCTCCCGGACGACTCCTTTCTCTTTCACTCTCTCTACCGGCCAACACTCACTATTTGGTTGTCTGTTATGGCACTCTCGCAATCCTTCGATTGTAGCTTCAGGACTCTATAACAACTGGGAATAAGACAAGGTATTCTCCATTCTCAGTAGATGGGGAACTCGCTCCGCTTCTTCCAAATTGGATAGGTCTAGGTGAGGATTTCTCCTTCCTCTCCCGCTCCTCTTAAACAGATTGTAATCCATGGGTAGACTTGCAGACTCACTCAATTACTATAAAAGACTGACTTGCATACCTTGCAATCACATATATTTTTCATGCTCACGTGACAACATTGAATACACACAAATTGTTATATTTTCCAGACATACCTACACATTAACCTCTGATACGCTGCAGCTCTGCAATACACATAAATCACTGACAAGACAATTGCACAGTGCACATAATAAAGACATGACAGACATTTAGAGACACATTTATGGACATATATGGACAGTTATGGAAGGGCCAGATATGTATGCTTTGGGCCACTACAACTGCAAGGACGCACTTCTCCCCGTGTGAGGTCGGCTGGGTCCCTATAGTGAACACTGCTGTAATCTGGGCCCTGAGGGCATGAGCTGAAAAGCAGATGTCCCAGCAGTGTTCAGTGTACTGCCTGCCCACTATTCTGAAGGGAGTACTAACTTTCTTCTGAGGGCAGAGAAGTCGAAGGTACAAGTTGGGGACTATAGGTAATAATTTTGCATCGCTTGTATCCATGTAAGAGTGCATTCACACCGGTGTATGTGTAGTTTGGTCCTTGAAGACAATATTCATGGGTCAAAATACTCAGTTGTCTTGTGTTTTTCCTCCTACCGGTGTCTTTTTACTTGCATAGATACATAGCGTATTTACACGCATAAAAAATAACAACCAAAATCACATTGATTTCATGAAAAATTATACTCATGTGAACGAACCCATTGATATCAATAGGCTCTATTCACTGCATATTACATGCAGAAAAACTGCCCACATAATACGCTGGTGTGAATGAGTCCTAGGTGGATGGCCTTCTGGGATACTACTACACCTATAGTCTGTTGTCGAATATGAACTTTCAGATTCTGTACCAAATCTGACTTTAGCCTTAATGACGCGGCCCATTTGTTTTTTTTTTCGTTTTTTTTCCTTTTAAAAAATTATAACTCCTTTATGAATTCATTGACGTAGCTGTATGAGGGCTCGTTTTTTGTGGAAGGTCCGGTAGATTGCGTTGGTGCCATTTTGGAATACATATGACTTTTTGATCGATTCTTATTTCATTTTTTTTTTGGAGGCAGGGTGACCAAAGAGACGCATTTCTGTTTTCTTTCTGTCGGCATTCATTGTGTGGGGTAAATAATGCAGTATTTTGATAGATTGGAATTTTTTGGACGCAGCGATGCCAAATATGTATTTTTGTTTTATTATTCAGATTATTTTATTATAAATATGTCAAAAGGGTTTTTTGTTTAAACTTTTATTACTTTTTAGAATATACTGTGCCCCTAGATTATAATACAGCATTGACTTGTATGGGACCCTACAAAAAGTCAGATTTTCATGCTGTGCGTGGAATTCATCAGTGGGCACTGTGTAAACCAGGGAGCGGCTAAGTATAACAAATACGCCATCCAACTGCCAGTCACCTGCCCTAAAAGCACCAGAACTTAGTTTATGGTGCTGAATGGAGATGACAGGTTCTTCTTAACATTGCTATCTTCTCTATTGGGCGCCAGACTGTCTCTACACACTATTCCCATTGTATCACTACCTCCTATAAACCTCTTACTGCCCTCCTATCGTGGGGGGCAATACGGGTCACCGTTTCAGTTGCATCGTGTGAGAGGAGTTTTTCAAAACTAAAATTAATGAAGAGCGATCTTAGGTCCAGAATGAGTCGGGCTCAACTCACTGGCGTAGCCATCTTGTCAATTGATTGCAGAGTAGCGAAAGGAATTGATTTTAATTATGCCATTTCCAAATTTGTAGAGAACAAAGTTAAGCCGCTCTCTCACACAGGCGGTTTTTGTAGCGATTAGCGTGGCGTTCCTACGCCGCACTAATCGCGATATAACACTCCCATTGTTTTCAGTGGGAGCTTGTCAGACATCTGTTCTCTATTTTGCTTTTAGCGCACCTCATCAATGATGAGGTATGCTAAACTCCACTGTCAGCCGCAGGGACCTGCGGCTGAAAGCAAAAGAAAAATCCCTGCAAAGTGCTGTGATTGAAATCCCGCCACTGTCCAGTGCTGCTTTGTGAGAGCCGCCTTAGGAGATAAAAGGTTTTAAGACTTTATGCTCACAATGTTAAGTAAAAAAAAAACACTGTCTTGTTTTTCCTTCTTTTATTAATTACAAAATTGGGCATGGGGGGGCGGGTGACAAAAAAAATGTCTACACCAAGTACCACCTGACCTTGCTACGCCACTACCTGGGCTGCCCTTATAACTTAATTGGAGATCTTGCAATCTCATCATGATGGCAACATTCGGGGCCCCTGAATACGAATTGGGGCATTTAAAGAGTTAATAGCTACAATCAAGTGAGTGTCAGCTGTCAAAGACAAACCCTTTATACAAGCCCCATACCTAGAGAGCATACATGTATGCCCTTTAGGCTTAAGGGATTAAAGATTGAGGACATAAAAGGATCACAATTTCTGCGTGGAGGAATTAATCAGGCATTAATCCTGAGTGGGAGCATTAAGGGGGGACGGGACGGGACATTTTTTGTGTAGTGAGGGTACTGTAAAAGTGAGGAGTGAGACTTCCGATCCGGCGCCATGGAGTGAGCAGCAAAGCCACAGAGCTCCGGCAACCCCGCTCCAACTAATAACCTGCTCAAAGCTGCTGTCGGCCCCATAAGCAGGAGAAAGGCACCACTGCTGCGGTAAAGCATCACGGACCCCTGGAGGGAGGAAGACAGCAGCGCTAACATAATCAGCATAACTGCCGGCTAGTCGCGCGGCACAGCGCGACTGAAGCAACTCTAAGACCGGGGCTTTCGAGACCCACGTGAAATCAAACCCGAGGGATCCCTGCCAGCACGGACCTTGGTAGCGCCGCTGATGCAGCACAGATGGACCCTCTGGGAGCCAAAGGGAGCAAGGGACGGTAGGAAGCACGTGTCCCCCTTCCCCCCCAGCCCGGTAGTGTTGGCAGAGGCCATTTTACTCCTACCCTGGCAAGCCAGCAGGGACACTAAACCCTTAAAGCCTCGGAGAGGTAAGGAGACAACCCCTCCTGCGGGCAGCTAACACATAATAAGCGTGGAACCCCGTTACTCACCCATGGGGAGACGCTCCGAATTAGCTGCCATAGTGGGGCTCTGGGAGATAGGAGAGAGCGACCTCTGGCAGCGGCTCCATATTACCAGCTTACGCCAACAGAACACCGTCCACTCGACAGCGCCGACGCCCCCATCCTTCACCTGTGGGGATCGGGAAGGAGGGAGACGAGACCGGACAGACGCCCTCGGGACTCTGCCACGAAAGGTGGCGGGATCCCCAAAGTGAAGGGGGTTAGAGGCAAGCAGACGGCCACTTACCAAACTAAACCACAGCGCAGCCACAGGAGCAGGACGAAGAGGAGCCCGGCCCCATTCGCCCGCGGATAGAGCAGCCATCTTGAGATACCATTTCCTCAAGTTTCATGCCGCTGTGTGTAAAACTGCACAGGAGCAAAAACATAAAACACACTACGCCCCTGGTCCACCCCAGAAACCACAGAGTGTCTTTCTACTGAGTGCAGCAAAAGAACTAATAAAAAAAAAACAACGGTTAATCTGGTCATGGACTCCTAGTATCTAATTGATGTAACAGACCAACGATATACCACTGTCTGCATCTAAATGACTAAAACCAATAATTTACCAACTGACGCTGCATTCTACACAATTTTTCCCTGACACTTGTGCATCAATATATGTAACAGCAGCCCACGCTTGAGTTATTATATGGAGGACTTTGTAGTCAAGATGGGGCGATCTAAAGCAAAGCAAGCGGAAACACCCGCAAAAGCCGCAGCTAAAACATTATCGGAGCCAAACCGCCGCTACTGCCGAGCCAAGCCGAAGGGAGAAGACCCATCTGCGCAAGCGCGTCTAAAAAAGCAAGAAGACACCGAAATTAGACGGAGCCATGGAGACGGGGACACCAGCAACGGAGCAGGTAAGTGAATAACTTCTGTATGGCTCATATTTAATGCACGATGTATATTACAAAGTGCATTAATATGGCCATACAGAAGTACTTAACCCCACTTGCTTTCGCGAGACAACCCCTTTAACTTACAGAATTTTACGCACACCTCCAGGCTCAAAGATACTTGGAGAGAACAAAACCCAGACGGATGACAGTACACACACTTTTCGCACGCACACACTTCATGGTCCAGAATAGAGATGAGCGAGTATACTCGCTAAAGGCAATTGCTCGAGCGAGCATTGCCTTTAGCGAGTATCTCCCCGCTCGAGACGAAAGGTTCGGGTGCCGGCGGCGGGCAGGGAGCTGCGGGGGAGAGCAGGGCGGAACAGAGGGGAGATCTCTCTCTCCCTCTCTTCCCCCCGCTCTCTCCTCCTGCTGACTGCCGCTACTCACTGCTCCCCCACGCCGGCACCCGAACCTTTCGTCTCGAGCGGGCAGGTACTCAATAAAGGCAATGCTCGCTCGAGCAATTGCCTTTAGCGAGTATACTTGCTCATCTCTAGTCCAGAATAGATTACATACTTGTAACTCCTCAATTAATACCAAGAACACTTGCCATAACAATAGGCGAAATGATAATTTCAGATCATGCTCCAGTGATATGGTCAAAGAGCGAGAAATCCCCGAGGGGTACCGACTTCATATGGAGATTCCCAACATTCCTGGTAGAAGATTAAAATTTTTGCGCCCTATTAAAGGGATGGTGGCTAGAATATATGTCCGACAACGAATCACATGCGAATAACCCCCAGTTGCAGTGGGACGCGGCCAAGGCGGTAATAAGAGGCAAAATAATAGCATATGTAATCTCCCTAAAAAAGAATATCAAAGACAGAATAAGCCATTATAGCAGGCAATTACGACAGTCATATACCCAATTCCAAGAAAACCCAAACGAACAAAATAAACAAAAATGGAAGTCAGCGAAAGAATCCTATGAGTCATGGCTCCATAAAAGGGAACAACTACTATACACGCGCAAAGAAGCAAAACTATTCAAATATGGGAACAAGGCGGGCAAAATAATGGCCAACCTAGCAATGGGACCATACCACAGAGCTAATATAGTGGGGTTAAAAGACACTTCCGGGAAAATGCAAACCCACCCACAAGACATCAATCGCTTATTTTTTAATTTCTACTCAAAACTTTATTCCCACACGCAGACGGATACAGACCCAGGAACGGACATGTTCTCAGACATACAATGGCCTACACTGACCGAAACCCAAAAAATTGAATTAAATTCCCGCATATCCGTAACAGATTAAAGAATGCATATCAAACCTGGGAAATAACAAGACCCCTGGACCAGACGGTTATACAGGGGAATTCTTTAAAATACTGAAAGACCAGACAGCCCCAATACTGGAAACCTTATTTAACGGATATATGAAAGACAGCCCCATTCCCTCTGAAATGAATACAGCCCATATTAAACTGCTGCCCAAGCCAGAAAAGGACCCAATGGATGTAAGCTCTTATAGGCCAATATCTTTAATTAACACAAACTTGAAACTAATGGCAAAAATTATGGCCAACCGCCTGGCTGCTATTATGCCCCAGATAATCTCCCCACTACAAGCGGGTTTCACAAAAGGACGTTCAGCCATTATGAACATACGGAAAATCCTGACAATACTAGATGACATTAAAATCCACCCTGTATCCCACTCTACACCAGCCTTCCTTGCGATAGATGCAGAGAAGGCCTTTGACAATGTACTATGGCCCTGGTTAAAATTAGTAATGGATAAAATGAGCTTCGGAGACCCCTTCTGTGACTACTTGTGGAACCTATACTCCTCACCGCAAGCACAAATATATACACCAGGCTTTCTTTCTCACAGATTCCCCCTACAAAAAGGAACCAGGCAAGGGTGTCCATTATCCCCCCTTCTATTCAACTTAGCAATAGAACCTCTGGCAAGACTCTTAGAGGCCTCCTCAGAAATTGAAGGTATTAAAATTAGGAATAAAACATTCAAGACTATGCTATTCGCCGACGTTATCCTGATAGCACTAGGTCGCCTGCTCATGGATTTACCTCGCATTTTTAACCTACTAGAAGGATTTGGGGAAAAAAAATCAGGATTTAAGGTTAATACCATGAAATGCAACCTGCTAGATATTTCACCTCGGGGCAAGCTGGCAGGCACACTTCTCAAAAATTGTCCAGTTAATATAGTCAAAAACAGTATCAAGTACTTGGGAATACACATAGTCAAAAGACCAGAATCCCTCTATTCATTAAACTACCCTCCTCTTATACTCAAAATAACCAAAGAATTAGAGAAATGGAACAACCTCCCACTTTCCCTACTGGGCAGATCCCATCTAATTAAAATGATTAGTTTCCCAAGACTATTATACCCACTACAAACAATACCCCTTTTATTACAAAGACGAGATCTGGGAAAACTCCACAAAGCATTCACGGCCTTTTTGTGGTCAAGGAAAAGACCACGGATTGCCCTAAAAAAACTGATGCTCCCTAAGAGTGAGGGAGGCATAAACTTCCCAGATATTCAAATGTACAATATAGCTAGCCTCATGAGACACGCCTTGGATTGGTTAAAAGGAACTGACAACTTTTCCAATAACGATCTTGAGGCAGATCTACTTGGCCCATGGAGTCTAAATGCACTTCTGCATACAAGTTTCTCCAACCTCCCTATAGAGAGTAAACACTTGACCGTGGCCAGAGATACCATAGCAGTTTGGAAAATAATCCGAAAGTTGTACACCTTATCATTTAGAACCTCCAAACATATGGAACTATGGAGCCATCCTGAATTTAAAGAGGGACGGGAAAACAAAATGTTTAAAACCTGGCAACAGAGAGGAATTCTAAAGGTCCACCACCTCATTCACCCAGATTCCCCTAGACATAAAAACTTCAAAGAACTGAGTGAAGAGTATAATCTACCCGCATCCCACTTCCTCCCTTATGCACAAGGGAGGAGCTTTCTACGAAACAGATTAATGGATGTCTCAAAAGAGGCAGTCCTTAACCCCATAGATATCATAGTCAATAATTGCTCCTATAAATACTCAATCTCAACACTATATTCTAGGTTCAGGGAGGCGGGGGGGAGGGGGGAGACAAGGGCACAAATGTATTTAAAAGGTGGATACACAACTTAGAAGACCCCGAAATACCTGAGAAAATAACTGAGAGTTGGGGTTCAGTGAGAAAGGCGGTAATAAACGAAAGATGGAGGGAAACATATTTTAAAATAATACATGGAGCAATTTATGGTGTTGACAAACCCCAAAACCCCAATGGACCAATAAGACTACAAGCATGTCCAAGATGCACATCACCCAACTCGAACTTCCTACACGGCATTTGGCACTGCCCAAAGATTAATCCATTATGGATAGGGACTCAAAAATTAGTGCAGTACATGAGTGGCCAATCTCTTCAACTAACACCACAGACGTTTATATTACACATATTGCCGACCAGACAAAAAAGAGCATAATGATCCACACTATACTTCTGATTAGCAAAGGATGCCTTCTCAAAAACTGGTTGCAGACTGATCCCCCCGGAACAGAGGATGTTATACATCAATTAAAATATCTCCTTAAAATGGAACGAATAGAAATAGAGCGGAAGGTAGAATCCCAAGCCCCAAAATTGTTTAATAAATGGAGGGAATTTATTGAAAAATTTCTTGACCCCAACGAAATCAAGGAATGTATGACGCAATTTATTAATACAACATGGTACTATAGTCAGAAAGACACGAATAGATTGGGAACATTGGAGGTGACGTGAGAAAAGCCAATCGCAAAATTCTAGTCTATGAAAAGTCTCATCGACAGCTGACAACGTCAACGAGTTCTAATGTTATATATGTTCGGTTAATAAAGGTTAAACTATAGAAGAGAGGAAGTATTAAAAGAAAATGGATAAGGTTATGCATGAGCTAGAGACAAAAAGTGATGCCTGTGTGAAAAACCTAATGAAGAATACGAACAAGAGTTATGACAATGTAAATTTATTGTAAATTACAATATTTAATGTAATCGTATATGTAAAAACAATTGAAACATCTATCCATGTACGTAATCAATGAAAATGTTAATAAAAAGGAGTTTACAAAAAAAATGAGGAGTGAAAGATGACTCTGTAAAATTCTGCAGAGGAAAGTAATAACTAGAAGAAGTCCTCATGGCGACCTGGCATTAGGAGAAGAAAATCACTGGATGTAATAGTACTGTAATACAGTCAGCAGAGTACCTGTGTTGAGCTGGAATCTCCCACTGTGTGGTCACTGTATGGTGGTAATATTAGTCTTTGTATAGCGCTTTTTTCAGCAATAAAAATAAAAACATGCCACTATGATTAGCCAGGAAACGTGAACCCCACCACATGTTTCATCAGGGAATGTGAATGGATATAAAATCATAAACTCCATATGTATCTGAATAATTTGTGGCGTGGGTGGATGGGGGGGAGTTGGGCATACAGTATGCCTTGGGACTTGTGCCCCTCGTCTTCTATAAACCTAACAATGCCCTTGGAAGCAGTAGAGTTCAGTGCTGCGACGCTCTGCACGTTGCCTCTTGAATTGACCTAATGTGGCTGTGCTGTTGCTAGAATAGTCTGTATTTGGGATCCCACTTATAATTTTGCCCAGGGACACACTGTGTCTAAAGCCAGCCCTGTTGGCTGTGTCACAACCAATTCTGTGGAAGGAGCGGGGCGCTCTGGACATTAATTTATGGTGGCTGAAATGTAGTAAGGTTTCCTGATGAATTGGTAGGGAAACAAAGAAAATGCATTGGGATCTCCTCTCCCCTATTCCGATTGACAGTTTGGAATCACAAAGGAATTTTTTCCCTTAAATGGGAAAAATTGGCTTCTACCTCATTGGAGTTTTTTTTTTGCCTTCCTCTGGATCAATATTGGGGGGGGGGGGGGGGGGTAATAGGCTGAACTGGATGGACATGTGTCTTTTTTCGGCCTACATACTATGTTACTATTGTTAGTTTTTGGTGCTGAATTGCTGTTACATAGTACTTTGATCTGTTGATGACAAAGTTGTGATCCCTGAGGGCACATAGTTCTATCTCCTCTATTTGGGGCTACTTGTATGCTGGTATATACACTGTCTTCTATTTTTGGACAAGTGATACATTTGTATTTAGATTCACAGTGGTATGTGTGTCAGTCCTTTCACTTCTGTTTCCCCATAATGCTATAGTCATTATTATCATTTAGCAGGTCTTTTTATCCCGTTTCCTTCTTCTCTGTTAGCAGTCACAGCTAATTAGGGCCTTCTAAGAGCAGATTGGCATCAGGGTTGCCCTCTCAGAGTGAATCTTTCATTGAGACAAAGAACTTCTAGGAAGCAATAGGATCAGTTTTCCCTTTTTTAGGGCTCCTTCCCATGAACGGATTTCCGCCGCGCAATACGCGGCGAAAATCCGCCGCGTTGCCCCAGCTATTAGGTTCTATTGAACCTAATAGCTCAATGCTCACGGTGCGGAATTCCATCGCGGACTTCCGCACTGTGAAATCACCCAACCTCACCCGCGGCTTGCTCTATTTGCCGCGGGTGTACGCGCGGATGGCTTCCATTGCAGTTAATGGAAGCCGTCCGTCACGCTATCTTCCGCTGTAGCACAGCGGAAGATAGCGTGAAACTGCTTCCCCGCCCACCGCCAGCCGCGTCATATGACGCGGCCGGCGCATCATGTGACGCTGTGGGCATGTCATATGATGTGGTCGGCGCACCACATGCCGCTGCGGCGCATCATGTGCTCTATTGCGCATGCGCACCGAAGCGTCATGCGGGACTAAAGACGCTGGATCCGCAGGTAAGTATTGGGGTCTCTGGGGGGCACCGTGACGGGCTCCGCCGCGGAATTCCGCAGTGGAGCCCGTCGCAGCCATGTGCAGCCGGCCTTATATTTTTAGAACTCTTTTTTATATTGATGCTAATAAAAGTTACATTCTAGGCATTTCTGTAACTGTAACAGTTTAACCAGAGTGGAGCAAATAACAGGATCAGCTTCTCCTGGGATAGATAAGGACTTTATAGGGGAAATACATATATAACACTGAACAATAAGTAGGAGAAACAAAACTTTTACTCCAAAATTCCGAGTTTCTAATTTGTTTTTGGGTCAAGTAACAGAATCCGGCCCTTTTACACAGGCCGATAAATCATTCAGATTCCCGCATCCATTCATTCACTTCTCTTTTGTCATTCAGTTTAAGCATTCATAAAACTGAGCGATGGATTGTACCGTAAATCACAGCAAACAGCAGCATTCACCAATAAACCAAAATCTGGCGGAGGAGATTTTTTAAGGAGATGCCAGCCTTTCGTAGGTTTGTACCCTGATCCTCAGTGCAATCCAAGTAGTAGAAAGTAGTTAGCATCCACAATGCGTAATGCACAAAAAGTAAGAAACTTTATTTCTCTTGCAATGTCACTGCTATGGACATTGGGGAATAAAGTATCTTACTTATTGTACATTCCGCATTGTGGATGCTACCTACCTTCTACTACTTGGATTGTACCGTAAAAATAGGCAGCCATTGCTTTATAATCCTCCTCCTGCTCCGCCTCCATTCACTCAGCGATGCTCGATCCTGTGTAAAAGCGCAGGAACAATCATCACTGGACGGCTGTTGGGCATCTACGCCGGACAGGTGGTCGCATGTACAAGCACCCTCAGCTTCCCCTGGGATAGTTAGGAACTATTAAGTAATGAGAGCACAGTGGACTCCAGTGCTTTGGTATAAAAATATAGATTTTATTTACACTATTTACAAATAAAAAATATATAATTATAGAAATAAAAATCTTATTTACACTATTTACAAGTAAAAAAATAAATATATAATTATAAAAATCCTATTTACACTATCTACACTATTTACAGATAAAAACTATATAATTATAGAAATAAAAACCCTTTTTACACTATTTACAAATAAAATATAAATATAAAAATATAAAAATCCTATTTACACTATTTACAAATAAAATATAAATATATAAATATAAAAATCATTTTTACACTATCTACACTATTTACACATAAAAAAACATAAAATAAGTATAAATATTAAGAATATATAACCTGAAACAAATACTAAAAAATGAACTAAATGCAAACATATAACTAACTACATAATAAATATAAATATAAGAAAAAATATAAATAAATAAAACACAGGATGGACGTAGCAGATAGGGGGGGCTTATGTTTTTAGCAGGTGTCGGCTGGTGGTGCTGTATTTGTTGGCGGCTGGTGGGTTT
This sequence comes from Eleutherodactylus coqui, assembly GCF_035609145.1. Lineage (NCBI taxonomy): Eukaryota > Metazoa > Chordata > Amphibia > Anura > Eleutherodactylidae > Eleutherodactylus > Eleutherodactylus coqui. The sequence goes on from NC_089844.1 coordinate 78,728,732, forward strand.
TAGTATTGGTGGTGGCGGCTGGTGGAAATAGATGGAAATTGAATGCTGTTTGCTGATCTTGTTTAGGACTGATTAATGGCAGACGTTCGCGGCTGGTGGTAATGGTCTTGCTTTAAATCATGGCAGTTCTTTTTTTTGGTGCTGGTGTTATATAGAAGATGGTGATGTTTTTTTTTAATGCAGGATGGTGATGGTAACCGTGAGGGGTGGTGACTGGTGACCTTCCCCCTGATGTTTTGGGGAAGTCACCACCTGGAACAAGAAAACATTTTAAAGACAATTTAGACATCATTCACTACAGATATATATATAATCCTCCATAACATTTCTGACCCCTGTGATGTCTTGGTTCTTGCTACACTGTGTGGCATTAGATGTTATCGTATGTGATCCCAATCAGACATGACTTGTTATTAATGCTCAATCTGGGCTATTTGTGAATGTGCTGTGTGCATTAATGTCACTATATCCCCCTGAAGTAATGACTGAGGGCCTTTTTACAGGGAACGATTCTTGCTGGAGTCTGAAATATAATAGTTCAGTGTAAATGCCGGCAGCGACTGAATGATGAATAATAATTCAATCTTCATTCAGTTTCTGCAGCCATAAAAATCAAACAACGACCAGTCTGTGTAAACAGGCAGTCCTTCATCTATGAACGACTGCCTGTTTACTGTGGATGGAGGTGGGCGACCAGAAGGGACCGCTGACCCACACCGCCTCCATTCACTGAGCGATCATTGCTCCTGTGTGAAATCACAGGAGAGATTATCGCCGGGATGACTGTTGGTCGCTGAAGTCATCCCGTGTAAAGGCACCTTGAGTGGGCTGGTACAAATGGAGTCCATCTCCCTTCCCCCACAGAGAAGTGCAGATATATTAGTGCTCACCCCATCACTAACAGTCCCGTTTGTGTTTCTTCTCAGGGGGCAGCCCATAGATGGTAATGGCTGCCTCGCACAAGTCTTCCTCTTTTTGTCTTTCAGGCCTAAAAAATAAAACAGATTTCTGATGTTAAATAGGAACAATGTTATGTTATGTGTGACGTTGTGTCATTACTAAAAGTGACTCACTGGTTGGCTTCACTGGGATCCTCTTCAATTCTTCTTTTTATCGGCATTAGCCCAAGCATGGCCATAAACTCTAGCCTGTTTAGATAGGACAGTAAATAGTCAAACATTGGCTGAGTGAGCACAAACCTGAACAGAACTTTTAGCAAGGCTCCACCTGTAACAGGGTTCTGTTGGTTCAGTTTGTTCTATACTAATCCTGAACACGGGTGTATTACTACTATACTAATCCTGACTTACTGAGTATAGGCGCGGGTCGGGATGATGAGGCTCGGCTCTCCAAGCTCTGGGAGGGTGGCAGCTTGTGCCTCGTAATATTTAGTTGTTCCCTTTCTGGGTTTTCTAGTTTTTTTCTCATCAGAGCGAGCAGCTGATAATGGAGAAAATGGAGAACATTAGGAATTCATCTGAATATGAGTAGATTTTGGGTTATCATTTCCCCTTGGACTTTCTTCCAAAAAGTTCTTTACCTCTTTAACCTACTTTTCTATGACTACCAGTAATTTTACATGTGTGATAAGTCAGCACCTCTCAGGCTCCTTGCTGGCTGTATTCACACGGGCGATTCCAAGATGGACAGAACGCACACGGGGAAAAAACATTTATTTGAGTGGGTTCATTCACACAAGTGGTTTTTCTCTTGGACCGGTCGTCGGGGTTTGACCAATCACTGCATCCGCTATTGTGTGCGATTCCTGCTCAAGAATCACCCACTACTTTCTTTGGGAGTGTAGAAAACGGATTTCATGGTCATGCCATGGTATTTGCATGTGAGTGTGATGCGTTTTTAATACATGTTATTATGGGGCCACATAAAACCCCAGAAAGTGCAGAGCCGTGAAAAGCGCATGAAGACTGGATATAAATCATGTATGAAAGGCGCAAAAACGCTTCACAAGCACATAGAAATTATGAGAAAAATGGTCAGTTTCTCACTGACCAAAACTGCAGTCACCCGTGTAAGCCTTCGGCTAACGTTAGTTTCACACGGGCGATCGCGAGAAAATTGCATCAATATTGGAATTTTGCTCATGAGATGTCTGATCGTCAGCATTGCTTTTTCTTGCAAAAAATCGCTTCCGCTTGCATTTTTCTTGTGAGAAAGTCAATTAGAGTTTCTAATGTTAAAGACAGATGGCATCGCACGAAAATCACAAGTTTGTGCGTTGAAATAAAAAGGAGGCTCCACTGGGAAATATGGGCTAGAAAAACGCAAAACAGAAAGATGGGACATGCTGCGTTTTGTTTTCACGCAACCTCGCATGAGTGAACATATCGCACATGTGAGGGAAACCATTGAAAAGCATGGGTTTTATAATTCAGCGTTTTCACGCGCCCCCCACCATTTGAATTCCCCGTGAATGCGAGGCATTTTTATGTCAAAACAGCCTCGCATCACTTTGGGGATGTAGCGCTCCTCCGCCACGTATGTCATCTGTGGCGGAGGTCCGCGGAGTTTCTCCCATTGTTGTTAATGATCTCACATCGCATCGCTGTGCCATGCAGGAAAACATCGCTCATGTGTGACTCCATACAACGGAATGTGGTTCATATTTGTGTGTCTCACAATGCACAAATCTTGCATGTTTTTTTGCCCGTGTGAAGGCAACCTCAGGGTGGCAATACATAAGCATATGCGGAAAAACACTTGTGGCATGGCGTTATATTTGCTATCAAACAAGGTTTGATGAGGTTGTTTTGCACGTGTCTACTTATATTACTGTACTTTTTGCGCACACAGGGGCAATCACAAATGCGCGACACACCATTTCCGTGGAATAAAAGGCAATTTAGCCTAATGAGGTCCAAATGTGCTTTTCCTCCCAGCATTTTGCGCGGTGTTTCACACTTCCCCTTGCTCACCTCCCATAGACTTCTATAGGAACTTTGCTGCGCAAAACACAGGAAAATAGAGCAGGCCTTACTTTTATCTGTTCGCGTAAAACACGCTTATGAGAACAAACCCAATGAGATCCAATATCCATGCAAACACGGCCGTCTGAATAAGCCCTCAGAATGTGTTCAAACGTATCTGATTTGTTGCAGATTTCAGCTCTTCAATTTGAGTTCAATTGAAATCCGATGCAAATCCGCGACAAAATCTGCAGCCAATCAGCTCCGTGTGAACGGAGGATCACAGAAATGTAACTGCGCAACTCTTCCTCATCCGCACTTCACACTTACGTTTTTTCTCCTGCTGCTCGTATCTGGTGGAAGGTGTCCTTAGTCTGGTAGTTCTCCGTAGAGACATTTTGGCTTGCGGCGGTTTTAGCTCCTTAGTTCACTAACTTGTGAATATGAAGTGACACGTTTCTGTGTCGTCGCTGTGTAAGGCCACTGCTTACTGGAGGAAGGTTCCATTGCCGTAGCGATAGAATGTTCAGACTGTGATGTTATAGAGACGCTGTCTGATGTCATCGCTCACTGACCAACTAGCTGCTGCACGGCCATACTGACCTCTTATGTAACGAGCACTTGTCATTAAAATGAGATTATTGGAAGTTTTTACACCAAACATGATATGATAATTCTATTCTGTACTTTGTGAGAAAGACTCTCGCAACCTTTACCCATATGTTACACAGAACAAATATTTATAGGAAGCCCTGCCCCTTCATATCCGCTAGAAGGTGTGATATAGTATCTGTCATTATATGAGGCCCCTAACTGGCTTATTATTGGACCTGCTGAGCAGCAGGAGGTGTGATTGGTTAAAGTGCTGTTTGTAACAGTCCACAAACTCCACTCCACTGACTCAACTGTTGGGGCTTCATCACACGAGCGCAGAGAATGGAACCCATGGATTTCAGTGGGTTCTGTCACACTATGTGAGGAAAAAAGTGTTGTGCTCTATTTCGGTAAGCATCAAAGATCCCCGTAGGAGTCTATGGGGGTGTGCAAATGTGCAAATATGTGAACGCCGACACCTCATTTGGCTTTATAGCCATTTAAATCAGGGCTGGGTGATTCCCCTGCACATGCACAGTAGTGGGGCCTGCAAAAATATGCATAGTATTTTCGCAGGCCAATGCACAAAAACACTCCTTCACTGTGCAAATATGTTGGGCAGGCATGAGCGTTTTTGCGCTTAGGCTCATGTGAAGCTTTAGGGCAGGCTTAAAGGAGTGTTATTTCATTGTGTATTACGCATGAAATATACACGGTGAATAGAGTCACTGTAAGTATACTCCTTTTCACTGGTTCATTCACAGTTGCGTATATTCATTACGTATAATACACACGACAAAACAACACAGCATGTTATATTTTACAGCGTAACAGGGCGGCTTTACACGGCCGTATGCTCAACTACACTTACTGTTACGGAGCATAGTTGCGCATGGATGTTTTTTTTACCTCCTTAGGTTGGGGTCAGATGAGCGTTTTTTTCGCACATGAATAGGTGCGCGAGAAAGCAGCTCTGTTAGAACCAATGCTTTCCAATGGAAGCGATTTTTTACAAGCGTGGATAAAAAAAAATCACACCTGAAAAACATAGAACATGCGAGTGCAAATGCACCTGTTCATTCGATTTTTCTTTATATAATCTGTTTTTTCTTTTGCGTGACTATTCATGCGCAAAAAAAACGCTCGTCTGGCCGAGCCCTTAGGCTGTTCAAACTCTGCGCCAAAGCAAGGGAGTTTGAGAAAAACAGCGGGAAGATATGTCCTGCCATATTTTTCCTGCATGTAATATTGACTACATGCAGGAAAGATGAGGAAAGTCCTTTTCTTGCCCGTACAATTAGCGAGCGAGAATTGCGCTGCTGAAAACAAAACCATTGAAATCCATGTTTTGTTTCGTTGCTTGACAGGACAAAAACACACCCATCAGTTTAAGCCCTTACCTGCGATAGATCCCTATTGTTCTCTATGGGTGTGTATAAAAACGCAGTACGTACGCAATTAAATTGTTTATATGCGCCGTTTCGATACGTAGGTTGCTAGGAAAGAAAACAGGGAAAGTAAAGAAAAAGCAGAGCCCATGAAGCCAGTGCGTGACAGCGGGGTGAGATACGCTGCCATGTACAGCTATACGTGATCACAATCACACTGATCGCAGCTCCACATGGCGGTAAAACACTGAGATTTACATGCAGCATTTCCCCGTACGCTCGTGCGAGTCCGGCCTTACTTGGTTAAAACTTCTTGAAAATCGTAATGAATTACGAATCAGAAGTTGTCGTCTGGAATCCTTAATATCACCAGAAACAGACGCAGCGGATATAAGTTTTGTTCTGTGGCACAAGTCATGCTGATACAGTATCACTATGTGCTATAAATGTAGGATATAGGACTGAGATATGTCAACTCATTCATGGTTTACAAAAGAGCAAGTGAAACAACATCTTCAGCTCTGCTACATTTGTATCTATCACAGTTATCTAAAGTTGAACCCTACGTTGAACATACAGAGTGTAGGGAAAAGCCTGACCAGCGCTATATCTCCATATTGGTGTCCTATACTGAAATGACAATAGCGCACTTGTATAGGAAGTATGGATCCATAGAGAACGAGTGCAGACACAGCTGTAGCGCCCTCTACTGTCTCTTCTGCTATGCAGTGATGGGAATATGGATTTCCCAGCAACCTATTTTCCTAGCTGCATAGCAGAATGGGGGTTTTGAAGGAAATATGTACAGAATAGGCTACTAAAACATATTGCAAAAATGCTTAGAATTGACTCTTCTGTACATTAAAAAAAGTAATGAAATTTAACCCCTTAACGACCGCCCATATGCCCTGTGATTGCAGCCAGCAATGTGAGTGGGCGGGGCAAAGCTGAGCTTAGCTCCGCCCACACCACACCCCCTCCCATTACAAACACCGGAGTGGAGGAGAGAGGCAGAGAGTCGGTGAGGGGGAGGGAAGGGGGAAACTGCTTAGACAGAAGCGTATATCAGCCAGTCGTTAAAACGCCGGCCGATATACGTTCGTGTAAATAAGCCCAAAGGGTGGTTCCACATCTGCTCTCGAGGGCTCCATTTTCCTTCTCTATTTAGGAAGAAGGCAACAAGAATCCCCTGGCTGAACGGATCTCTCTTCTGACGGACCCCATTGACTTTCATGGGGTCAGTTAGCTTTCAGGTGTTAGGCTCACCAGACTGCATGTTAGTTTTATTTAGCTTAAGGGTGTATGCGCTAACATGCTGGCTGCTGCGGAGCGTGTTTGCGCATGAACTGTTTTTTTTTTGTTTTTTGACTATTCAAACTCTACACTACTGCGAGTAAATTCTAAAAAAATAGCAGGAAGATTTGTCCTGCCCTATCTTTCACGCATGTAGAAAAACTGCTGCGCTCTGGTGCTGAGTTTGAAAAATCATCGAAGGGGAGGAAATTCCCCTAGTTCAGGCGCAACTACACACAGCACCATGGAGCACAGCCGCGCCTGTTATAGATTGGTACTAGTATACCTAATGATGAATATCTGCCCCCTTCCTGATTAGAAGGTGTAAGGTCTGAGGTCTGTGCATGCACGGAAGAACCACATTGAGACCTGCTGTTCAGCTAAATGAAACTTCTTTGTTCTAATGAAGCTGCATGGGGTTTTATAGAAAGTGTGCATAGTTAAAACGTCATGAAGTACGAATCTGTAGCTGATTATTGTATATGGGTCTCCTCCTCCAGGAGCTGATGTTCTTCTCTCGGAATTCCTGGATGAAGAATGCGCCATCTTAGGTAAACTGTTAGGAACACGGTAAGGTGGGGGGGAGGGGGGGAGAAGTTAGTCAGCATTTAAAGGGGCAGCCTGTGTTAGGCTGCCTGTCCACAGGCGTTGCAGTATCCCGCGGTGAATCTCCGCTGCAAAAGCCACCGCCAAGGAGCAGGAGCCGGCAGACGAATCTCCACTGTCAGCCTATCTAACAAGATAGGCTGACCACAGAGAATTGCGGCAAATGGCAGCATGCTGCGATTTGCTGGCCGTGAGCTGAGAATCGCAATGATTCTCTGCTCGCAGACAGGGGGGGCTGCACTCCCCGCGACCGGATTATTGCTGCGAGGAGCACAATTCAAACAGCCTTAGTAGAAAAAGCACATAGGCATTTTACTTAGTTTATCACAATCCATTACATGCCCGAGGGCAGTTTCAGACAAGTGTAGGCGCAACCAAGCTTGCTGACACGGGGTGTAGTTGCGTCTGGACGAGGGGAATTTCTTCCCCTTAACCAGCTCTTCAAACTCCGGGCCAGAGCACAGGAGTTTGAAAATAACCGCAGGAAGACAGCGGCTGCCTGATCTTTCCCGCGTATAACATTCACTACATGCAGGAAAGATAGGACGGGTACAAGCAATGTGTGAGGAGCCGATAGTGAAAACAAAACCACTGAAATCAATTGAAATCAGTGGTTTAGTTTGTCCTTTTGTGCGGCCGTGATTATCACGCATAATGGCAGAAAACCACGTTCTCCTGAATCCGCCCTTAAGGTGCATTTACACCGGTCAATTATGGCGTGAATGTTCATGTGCAATTACACTTAATCAAAAATGGACCCTTTTTATACATGTGTATGTGCAGATTTGGTACAGATGTGCATTTTTTATGTCCGCGTTGCGTCACTGCTTTTGTCACGTGCAGAAAAGAAAAACAAACACAAGAGTGATACCAATTTTGCCCCAACCCACAGAAAACAGCATTCACAAAAAACCCCGCAGTGAATATAGATGCTGATGCGGAGTTTATAAACCTATCGGAGAACGGACACGGCAATCTAAAAAGTTGGATCTCTGTGCGGCGTGCAATCTTAAGAGTAAAATACCGCCAGAACCAGGGCGAGGGCCAGCATAAAAAATACATCGCCCGACTCCCTGTGACCGGCCCTAACAGCACCATCACTTACTTTATAGTACTGCAGGCCGGTAGCGGGTTCCATTTAAGCAGCAATGTAAAACTATCAGTTCATCTTGATGACAGCCATGCAAAACTGTGCCCAAAGTATGAAGTTGTGATTCTTCTATCCTGATCTCCACGGGCAGCGACTCTTTTACATGGGCTGATGATCGGCCAAGCAAGCGGTGATATGAATGATATGATATGAGTCATCCGGTTGTGAGTACGAAACTACACGAGAGACACTTTAGGGCGACGAAGGCCTGCCCCAGGACACTTGTTACAAACAGTTCATTTGATAGTTTTCTAATATCCCATTTAATATGTTATAACATGCAACATTGTTAGATAATACAAATAGTTGGAGCGGAAAGACTACATTCACTTATGTAAAAATTGAAACGGAAGATTTAACATTATATTCCACATCGTGATCTACAAAGGAGCAAGGAGGTTAATGGTAGACGTAGTCACCACTTAACGACTACAAATAAACCTTGCCCACGTGTGTTGCTCACAAAGTGGAATTGAAGGAAGTCAACTTATGCACTCTCCTTAGGGATTTACGCGAGGCGTGTTACCCTAAGGAAGAAAGCATAACACCCCCTCCCAGGTGCCCGACTAAAGGCCATTTCAGTGCTAACCACTGGGCACAAAAAAAAGGCACCAGGGACAGGTAAAAGGTTCAGTTAAAAAGTTAAAGTTTGAAACTCGTTGACGGGACTAGCAAGGGCCGGTTCACTAGACAATAGACTACAATAATAATAGACTAGACGATGCAAATTATATCATGGAACGTCAAGGGGCTTAGATCACCTCATAAACGAACAGCTGTTCTCCGACACCTCAAAAGACTTAAAACAGATATAGCGTTACTCCAAGAAACACACCTGACTAAAGAAGTCTTTTTCCGTGTGTGGAGGCTCTGGGTAGGGGAGGTATATGGATCACCATCAGTACACTCAAAGGCAGGGGTACTGATCCTCATCAGAAATGGCTTAAACCTGGAAGTTCAAGACCAATTGCACAACACAGAAGGGAGGATTATAAACTTACACATAAAAGTAGGATCGGAAACATTTAGCATCTACAACGTGTACGGACCCAACACAAATAACAAGCAATTCTTGACAAAACTATCTGACAAATTACTAACAGATATGGAAACCCATAAAGTGGTGAGGGGGGATTTCAACGCTGCAATTAAAACGACTGAAGACCGCCGTAATCAGGGCACCAGGGGCGACAACACCAGATACCAAGACTTTAACTTACAGAATTTTACGCACACCTCTAGGCTCAAAGACACTTGGAGAGAACAAAACCCAGACGGATGACAGTATACACACTTTTCGCACGCACACACTTCATGGTCCAGAATAGAGATGAGCGAGTATACTCGCTAAAGGCAATTGCTCGAGCGAGCATTGCCTTTAGCGAGTATCTCCCCGCTCAAGACGAAAGGTTCGGGTGCCGGCGTCTGGCAGGGAGCTGCGGGGGAGAGCGGGGCGGAACAGAGGGGAGATCTCTCTCTCCCTCTCTTCCCCCCGCTCCCTCCTGCTGCTGACTGCCGCTACTCACTGCTCCCCCACGCCAGCACCCGAACCTTTCGTCTCGAGCGGGCAGGTACTCGATAAAGGCAATGCTCGCTCGAGCAATTGCCTTTAGCGAGTATACTCGCTCATCTCTAGTCCAGAATAGATTACATACTCGTAACTCCTCAATTAATACCAAGAACACTTGCCATAACAATAGGCGAAATGATAATTTCAGATCATGCTCCAGTGATATGGTCAAAGAGCGAGAAATCCCCGAGGGGTACTGACTTCATATGGAGATTCCCAACATTCCTGGTAGAAGATTAAAATTTTTGCGCCCTATTAAAGGGATGGTGGCTAGAATATATGTCCGACAACGAATCACACGCGAATAACCCCCAGTTGCTGTGGGACGCAGCCAAGGCGGTAATAAGAGGCAAAATAATAGCATATGTAATCTCCCTAAAAAAGAATATCAAAGACAGAATAAGCCATTATAGCAGGCAATTGCGAGAGTCATATACCCATTTCCAAGAAAACCCAAACGAACAAATAAAAAAAAAAATGGAAGTCAGCGAAAGAATCCTATCAGTCATGGCTCCATAAAAGGGAACAACTACTATACTCGCGCAAAGAAGCAAAACTATTCAAATATGAGAACAAGGCGGGCAAAATAATGGCCAACCTAGCAAGGGGACCATACCACAGAGCTAATATAGTGGGCTTAAAAAATACTTCCGGGAAAATGCAAACCCACCCACAAGACATCAATCGCTTATTTTTTAATTTCTACTCAAAACTTTATTCCCACACACAGACGGATACAGACCCAGGAACGGACATGTTCTCAGACATACAATGGCCCACACTGACCGAAACCCAAAAAACAGAATTAAATTCCCCCATATCCATAACAGAGATTAAAGAATGCATATCAAACCTGGGAAATAACAAGGCCCCTGGACCAGACGGTTATACAGGGGAATTCTTTAAAATACTGTAAAATTAGTAATGGATAAAATGAGCTTCGGAGGCCCCTTCTGCGACTACTTGTGGAACCTATACTCCTCACCGCAAGCACAAATATATACGCCAGGCTTTCTCTCTCACAGATTCCCCCTACAAAAAGGAACCAGGCAAGGGTGTCCATTATCCCCACTCCTATTCAACTTAGCAATAGAACCTCCGGCAAGACTCCTAGAGGCCTCCTCAGAAATTGAAGGTATTAAAATTAGGAATAAAACAGTCAAGACTATGCTATTCGCCGACGTTATCCTGATAGCACTAGGTCGCCCGCTCACAGATTTACCTCGCATTTTTAACCTACTAGAAGCATTTGGGGAAAAATCAGGATTTAAGGTTAATACTATGAAATGCAACCTGCTAGATATTTCACCTCGGGGCAAGCTGGCAGGCACACTTCTCAAAAATTGTCCAGTTAATATAGTCAAAAACAGTATCAAGTACTTGGGAATACACATAGTCAAAAGACCAGAATCCCTCTATTCATTAAACTACCCTCCTCTTATACTCAAAATAACCAAAGAATTAGAGAAATGGAACAACCTCCCACTTTCCCTACTGGGCAGATCCCATCTAATTAAAATGATTAGTTTCCCAAGACTATTATACCCACTACAAACAATACCCCTTTTATTACAAAGACGAGATCTGGGAAAACTCCACAAAGCATTCACGGCCTTTTTGTGGTCAAGGAAAAGACCACGGATTGCCCTAAAAAAAACTGATGCTCCCTAAGAGTGAGGGAGGCATAAACTTCCCAGATATTCGAATGTACAATATAGCTAGTCTCATGAGACACGCCTTGGATTGGTTAAAAGGAACTGACAACTTTTCCAATAATGATCTTGAGGCAGATCTACTTGGCCCATGGAGTCTAAATGCACTTCTGCATACAAGTTTCTCCAACCTCCCTATAGAGAGTAAAAACTCGACCGTGGCCAGAGATACCATAGCAGTTTGGAAAATAATCCGAAAGTTGTACACCTTATCATTTAGAACCTCCAAACATATGGAACTATGGAGCCATCCTGAATTTAAAGAGGGACGGGAAAACAAAATGTTTAAAACCTGGCAACAGAGAGGAATTCTAAAGGTCCACCACCTCATTCACCCGGATTCCCCTAGATATAAAAACTTCAAAGAACTGAGCGAAGAGTATAATCTACCCGCATCCCACTTCCTCCCATATGCACAAGGGAGGAACTTTCTACGAAACAGATTAACGGATGTCTCAAAAGAGGCAGTCCTTAACCCCATAGATATCATAGTCAATAATTGCTCCTATAAATACTCAATCTCAACACTATATTCTAGGTTCAGGAAGGCGGGGGGGGGGAGACAAGGGCACAAATGTATTTAAAAGGTGGATACGCGACTTACAAGACCCCCAAATACCTGAGAAAATAACTGAAAGGCGGTAATAAACGAAAGATGGAGGGAAACATATTTTAAAATAATACATGGAGCAATTTATGGTGTTAACAAACCCCAAAACCCCAATGGACCAATAAGACTACAAGCATGTCCAAGATGCACATCACCCAACTCGAACTTCCTACACGGCATTTGGCACTGCCCAAAGATTAATCCATTCTGGATAGGGACTCAAAAATTAGTGCAGGACATGAGTGGCCAATCTCTTCAACTAACACCACAGACGTTTATATTACACATATTGCCGACCAGACAAAAAAGAGCATAATGATCCACACTATACTTCTGATTAGCAAAGGATGCCTTCTCAAAAACTGGTTGCAGACTGATCCCCCCGGAACAGAGGATGTTATACATCAATTAAAATATCTCCTTAAAACGGAACGAATAGAAATAGAGCGGAAGGTAGAATCCCAAGCCCCAAAATTCATTAAAAAATGGAGGGAATTTATTGAAAAATTTCTTGACCCCAACGAAATCAAGGAATGTATGACGCAATTTATTAATACAACATGGTACTATAGTCAGAAAGACATGAATAGATTGGGAACATTGGAGGTGACGTGAGAAAAGCCAATCGCAAAATTCTAGTCTATGAAAAGTCTCATCGACAGCTGACAACGTCAACGAGTTCTAATGTTATATATGTTCGGTTAATAAAGGTTAAAGGGGTTGTCCCGCGAAAGCAAGTGGGTCTATACACTTCTGTATGGCCATATTAATGCACTTTGTAATGTACATTGTGCATTAATTATGAGCCATACAGAAGTTATAAGAAGTTATTCACTTACCTGTTCCGTTGCTAGCGTCCTCGTCTCCATGGTGCCGTCTAATTTTCGGCGTCTAATCTCCAGATTAGACGCGCTTGCGCAGTCCAGGTCTTCTGCTTTTCTCAATGGGGCCGCTCGTGCCAAAGAGCGGCTCCTGGTAGCTCCGCCCCATCACGTGCCGATTCCAGCCAATCAGGAGGCTGGAATCGGCAATGGACCGCACAGAAGAGCTGCGGTCCACGGAGGGAGAAGATCCCGGCGGCCATCTTCAACCGGTAAGTAAGAAGTCACCGGAGTGCGGGGATTCAGGTAAGCGCTGTGCGGATTTTTTTTTAGGTCCCTGCATCGGGTTTCTCTCGCGCCGAACGGGGGGTTGTTGAAAAAAAAAAAAAACCCGTTTCGGCGCGGGACAACCCCTTAAAACTATAGAAGAGAGGAAGTATTAAAAGAAAATGGATAAGGTTATGCATGAGCTAGAGACAAAAAGTGATGCCTGTGTGAAAAACCTAATGAAGAATACAAACAAAAGAGTTATGACAATGTAAATTTATTGTAAATTACAATATTTAATGTAATCGTATATGTAAAAACAATTGAAACATCTATCCATGTACGTAATCAATGAAAATGTTAATAAAAAGGAGTTTACAAAAAAAATGAGGCGTGAAAGATGACTCTGTAAAATTCTGCAGAGGAAAGTAATAACTAGAAGAAGTCCTCATGGCGACCTGGCATTAGGAGAAGAAAATCACTGGATGTAATAGTACTATAATACAGTCTGCAGAGTACCTGTGTTGAGCTGGAATCTCCCACTGTGTGGTCACTGTATGGCCGTAATATTAGTCTTTGTATAGCGCTTTTTTCAGCAATAAAAATAAAAACATGCCACTATGATTAGCCAGGAAACGTGAACCCCACCACATGTTTCATCAGGGAATGTGAATGGATATAAAAATCATAAACTCCATATGTATCTGAATAAGTTGTGGCGTGGGTGGATGGGGGGGAGTTGGGCATACAGTATGCCTTGGGACTTGTGCCCCTCGTCTTCTATAAACCTAACAATGCCCTTGGAAGCAGTAGAGTTCAGTTCTGCGACGCTCTGCACGTTGCCTCTTGAATTGACCTAATGTGGCTGTGCTGTTGCTGGAATATTCTGTATTTGGGATCCCACTTATAATTTTCCCAGGGCCGCACTGTGTCTAAAGCCAGCCCTGTTGGCTGCGTCACAACCAATTCTGTGGAAGGAGCGGGGCGCTCTGGACATTAATTTATGGTGGCTGAAATGTAGTAAGGTTTCCTGATGAATTGGTAGGGAGACAAAGAAAATGCATTGGGATCTCCTCTCCCCTATTCCGATTGACAGTTTGGAATCACGAAGGAATTTTTTCCCTTAAATGGGAAAAATTGGCTTCTACCTCATTGGAGTTTTTTTTTTTGCCTTCCTCTGGATCAATATTGGGGGGGGGGGGGGGGGGTAATAGGCTGAACTGGATGGACATGTGTCTTTTTTCGGCCTACATATTATGTTACTATTGTTAGTTTTTGGTGCTGAATTGCTGTTACATAGTACTTTGGTCTGTTGATGACATAGTTGTGATCCCTGAGGGCACATAGTATCTATCTCCTCTATTTGGGGCTACTTGTATGCTGGTATATACCCTGTCTTCTATTTTTGATACATTTGTATTTAGATTCAGTGGTATGTGTGTCAGTCCTTTCACTTCTGTTTCCCCATAATGCTATAGTCATTATTATCATTTAGCAGGTCTTTTTATCCCGTTTCCTTCTTCTCTGTTAGCAGTCACAGCTAATTAGGGCCTTCTAAGAGCAGATTGGCATCAGGGTGGCCCTCTCAGAGTGAATCTTTCATTGAGACAAAGAACTTCTAGGAAGCAATAGGATCAGTTTTCCCTTTTTTAGGGCTCCTTCCCATGAACGGATTTCCGCCGCGCAATACGCGGCGAAAATCCGCCGCGTTGCCCCCAGCTATTAGGTTCTATTGAACCTAATAGCTCAATGCTCACGGTGCGGAATTACATCGCGGACTTCCGCACTGTGAAATCACCCAACCTCACCCGCGGCTTGCTCTATTTGCCGCGGGTGTACGCGCGGATGGCTTCCATTGCAGTTAATGGAAGCCGTCCGTCACGCTATATTCCACTGTAGCACAGCAGAAGATAGCGTGAAACCGCTTCCCCGCCCACCGCCAGCCGCGTCATATGACGCGGCCGGCGCATCATGTGACGCTGTGGGCATGTCATATGATGTGGTCGGCGCGCCACATGCCGCTGCGGCGCGTCATGTGCTCTATTGCGCATGCGCGCCGAAGCGTCATGCGGGACTAAAGACGCCGGATCCGCAGGTAAGTATTGGGGTCTCTGGGGGGCACCGTGACGGGCTCCGCCGCGGAATTTCCGCAGCGGAGCCTGTCGCAGCCGTATGCAGCCGGCCTTATATTTTTAGAACTCTTTTTTTTATATTGATGCTAATAAAAGTTACATTTTAGCCATTTCTGTAACTGTAACAGTTTAACCAGAGTGGAGCAAATAACAGGATCAGCTTCTCCTGGGATAGATAAGGACTTTATAGGGGAAATACATATATAACACTGAACAATAAGTAGGAGAAACAAAACTTTTACTCCAAAATTCCGAGTTTCTAATTTGTTTTTGGATCAAGTAACAGAATCCGGCTCTTTTACACAGGCCGATAAATCATTCAGATTCCCGCATCCATTCATTCACTTCTCTTTTGTCATTCAGTTTAAGCATTCATAAAACTGAGCGATGGATTGTACCGTAAATCACAGCAAACAGCAGCATTCACCAATAAACCAAAATCTGGCGGAGCAAATTTTTTAGGGAGATGCCAGCCTTTCGTAGGTTTGTACCCTGATCCTCAGTGCAATCCAAGTAGTAGAAAGTAGGTAGCATCCACAATGCGTAATGCACAAAAAGTAAGAAACTTTATTTCTCTTGCAATGTCACTGCTATGGACATTGGGGAATAAAGTATCTTACTTTTTGTACATTCCGCATTGTGGATGCTACCTACCTTCTACTACTTGGATTGTACCGTAAAAATAGGCAGCCATTCATTTATAATCCTCCTCCTGCTCCGCCTCCATTCACTCAGCGATGCTCGATCCTGTGTAAAAGCGCAGGAACAATCATCACTGGACGGCTGTTGGGCATCTACGCCGGACAGGTGGTCGCATGTACAAGCACCCTCAGCTTCCCCTGGGATAGTTAGGAACTATTAAGTAATGAGAACACAGTGGACTCCAGTGCTTTGGTATAAAAATATAGATTTTATTTACACTATTTACAAATAAAAAAATAAATATATAATTATAAAAATCATATTTACACTATTTACAGATAAAAACTATATAATTATAGAAATAAAAACCCTTTTTACACTATTTACAAATAAAATATAAATATAAAAATATAAAAATCCTATTTACACTATTTACAAATAAAATATAAATATATAAATATAAAAATCCTATTTACACTATCTACACTATTTACACAGAAAAAAACATAGAATAAGTATAAATATTAAGAATATATAACCTGAAACAAATACTAAAAAATGAACTAAATGCAAACATATAACTAACTACATAATAAATATAAATATAAGAAAAAATATAAATAAATAAAACACAGGATGGACGTAGCAGATAGTGGGGGCTCATGTTTTTAGCGGGTGTCGGCTGGTGGTGCTGTATTTGTTGGCGGCTGGTGGGTTTTAGTATTGGTGGTGGCGGCTGGTGGAAATAGATGGAAATTGAATGCTGTTAGCTGATCTTGTTTAGGACTGATTAATGGCAGACGTTCGCGGCTGGTGGTAATGGTCTTGCTTTAAATCATGGCAGTTCTTTTTTTTGGTGCTGGTGTTATATAGAAGATGGTGATGTTTTTTTTAAATGCAGGATGGTGATGGTAACCGTGAGGGGTGGTGACTGGTGACCTTCCCCCTGATGTTTTGGGGAAGTCACCACCTGGAACAAGAAAACATTTTAAAGACAATTTAGACATCATTCACTACAGATATATATATAATC
Source organism: Eleutherodactylus coqui (assembly GCF_035609145.1). Lineage (NCBI taxonomy): Eukaryota > Metazoa > Chordata > Amphibia > Anura > Eleutherodactylidae > Eleutherodactylus > Eleutherodactylus coqui. The sequence goes on from NC_089844.1 coordinate 78,745,474, forward strand.
CTCCATAACATTTCTGACCCCTGTGATGTCTTAGTTCTTGCTACACTGTGTGGCATTAGATATTATCTTATGTGATCCCAATCAGACATGACTTGTTATTAAGGCTCAATCTGGGCTATTTGTGAATGTGCTGTGTGCAGTAATGTCACTATATCCCCCTGAAGTAATGACTGAGGGCCTTTTTACAGGGAACGATTCTTGCTGGAGTCTGAAATATAATAGTTCAGTGTAAATGCCGGCAGCGACTGAATGATGAATAATAATTCATTCTTCATTCAGTTTCTGCAGCCATAAAAATCAAACAACGACCAGTCTGTGTAAACAGGCGGTCCTTCATCTATGAACGACTGCCTGTTTACTGTGAATGGAGGTGGGCGACCAGAAGCGACCTCTGACCCATCCGCCTCCATTCACTGAGCAATCATTGCTCCTGTGTGAAATCACAGGAGAGATTATCGCCGGGATGACTGTTGGTCGCTGAAGTCATCCCGTGTAAAGGCACCTTGTGTGGGCTGGTACAAATGGAGTCCATCTCCCTTCCCCCACATAGAAGTGCAGATATATTAGTGCTCACCCCATCACTAACAGTCCCGTTTGTGTTTCTTCTCAGGGGGCAGCCCATAGATGGTAATGGCTGCCTCGCACAAGTCTTCCTCTTTTTGGCTTTCAGGCCTGAAAAGGAGCAAATTTCTGATGTTAAATAGGAACAATGTTATGTTATGTGTGACGTTGTGTCATTACTAAAAGTGACTCACTGGTTGGCTTCACTGGGCTCCTCTTCAATTCTTCTTTTTATAGGCATTAGCCCAAGCATGGCCATAAACTCTAGCCTGTTTAGATAGGACAGTAAATAGTCAAACATTGGCTGAGTGAGCACAAACCTGAACAGAACTTTTAGCAAGGCTCCACCTGTAACAGGGTTCTGTTGGTTCAGTTTGTTCTATACTAATCCTGAACACGGGTGTATTACTACTATACTAATCCTGACTTACTGAGTATAGGCGCGGGTCGGGATGACCAGGCTCGGCTCTCCAAGCTCTGGGAGGGTGGCAGCTTGTGCCTCGTAATATTTTCTTGTTCCCTTTCTGGGTTTTCTAGTTTTTTTCTCATCAGAGCGAGCAGCTGATAATGGAGAAAATGGAGAACATTAGGAATTCATCTGAATATGAGTAGATTTTGGGTTATCATTTCCCCTTGGACTTTCTTCCAAAAAGTTCTTTACCTCTTTAACCTACTTTTCTATGACTACCAGTAATTTTACATGTGTGATAAGCCAGCACCTCTCAGGCTCCTTGCTGGCTGTATTCACACGGGCGATTCCAAGATGGACAGAACGCACACGGGGAAAAAACATTTATTTGAGTGGGTTCATTCACACAAGTGGTTTTTCTCTTGGACCGGTCGTCGGGGTTTGACGAATCACTGCATCTGCTATTGTGTGCAATTCCTGCTCAAGAATCACCCCCTACTTTCTTTGGGAGTGTAGAAAACGGATTTCATGGTCATGCCATGGTATTTGCATGTGAGTGTGATGCGTTTTTAATACATGTTATTATGGGGCCACATAAAACCCCAGAAAGTGCAGAGCCGTGAAAAGCGCATGAAGACTGGATATAAATCATATATGAAAGCCGCAAAAACGCTTCACAAGCACATAGAAATTATGAGAAAAAAAGGTCAGTTTCTCACTGACCAAAACTGCAGTCACCCATGTAAGCCTTCGGCTAAGGTTAGTTTCACACGGGCGATCGCGAGAAAATTGCGTCAATATTGGAATTTTGCTCATGAGATGTCTGATCGTCAGCATTGCTTTTTCTTGCAAAAAAATCGCTTCCGCTTACATTTTTCTTGTGAGAAAGACAATAGTAGCTTCTAATGTGAAAGACGGATTGCATCGCACGAAAATCACAAGTTTGTGCGTTGAGATAAAAAGGAGGCTCCACTGGGAAATATGGGCTAGAAAAACGCAAAACAGAAAGATGGGACATGCTGCGTTTTGTTTTCACGCAACCTCGCATGAGTGAACATATCGCACATGTGAGGGAAACCATTGAAAAGCATGGGTTTTATAATTCAGCGTTTTCACGCGCCCCCCACCATTTGAATTCCCCGTGAATGCGAGGCATTTTTATGTCAAAACAGCCTCGCATCACTTTGGGGATGTAGCGCTCCTCCGCCACGTATGTCATCTGTGGCGGAGGTCCGCGGAGTTTCTCCCATTGTTGTTAATGATCTCACATCGCATCGCTGTGCCATGCAGGAAAACATCGCTCATGTGTGACTCCATACAACGGAATGTGGTTCCTATTTGTGCGTCTCGCAATGCACAAATCTTGCATGTTTTTTTGCCCGTGTGAAGGCAACCTCAGGGTGGCAATACATAAGCATATGCGGAAAAACACTTGTGGCATGGCGTTATATTTGCTATCAAACAAGGTTTGATGAGGTTGTTTTGCACGTGTCTACTTATATTACTGTACTTTTTGCGTGCACAGGGGCAATCACAAATGCGCGACACACCATTTCCGTGGAATAAAAGGCAATTTAGCCTAATTAGGTCCAAATGTGCTTTTTCTCCCAGCATTTTGCGCGGTGTTTCACACTTCCCCTTGCTCACCTCCCATAGACTTCTATAGGAACTTTGCTGCGCAAAACACAGGAAAATAGAGCAGGCCTTACTTTTATCTGTTCGCGTAAAACACGCTTATGAGAACAAACCCAATGAGATCCAATATCCATGCAAACACGGCCGTCTGAATAAGCCCTCAGAATGTGTTCACACGTATCTGATTTGTTGCAGATTTCAGCTCTTCAATTTGAGTTCAATTGAAATCCGATGCAAATCCGCGACAAAATCTGCAGCCAATCAGCTCCGTGTGAACGGAGGATCACAGAAATGTAACTGCGCAACTCTTCCTCATCCGCACTTCACACTTACGTTTTTTCTCCTGCTGCTCGTATCTGGTGGAAGGTGTCCTTACTCTGGTAGTTCTCCGTAGAGACATTTTTCCGGCTTGCGGCGGTTTTAGTTCCTCAGTTCACTAACTTGTGAATATGAAGTGACACGTTTCTGTGTCGTCGCTGTGTAAGGCCACTGCTTGCTGGGGGAAGGTTCCATTGCCGTAGCGATAGAATGGTCAGACTGTTACATTATAGAGACGGTTTATGATGTCATCGCTCACTGACCAACTAGCTGCTGCACGGCCATACTGACCTCTTATGTAACGAGCACTTGTCATTAAAATGAGATTATTGGAAGTTTTTACACCAAACATGATATGATAATTCTATTCTGTACTTTGTGAGAAACACTCTCGCAACCTTTACCCATATGTTACACAGAACAAATATTTATAGGAAGCCCTGCCCCTTCATATCCGCTAGAAGGTGTGATATAGTATCTGTCATTATATGAGGCCCCTAACTGGCTTATTATTGGACCTGCTGAGCAGCAGGAGGTGTGATTGGTTAAAGTGCTGTTTGTAACAGTCCACAAACTCCACTCCACTGACTCAACTGTTGGGGCTTCATCACACGAGCGCAGAGAATGGAACCCATGGATTTCAGTGGGTTCTGTCACACTATGTGAGAAAAAAAGTGTTGTGCTCTATTTCGGTAAGCATCAAAGGTCCCCGTAGGAGTCTATGGGTGTGTGCAAATGTGCACATATGTGAACGCCGGCACCTCATTTGGTTTAATAGCCATTTAAATCAGGGCTGGGTGATTCCCCACACATGCGAAGCAGTGGTGCCTGCGAAAATATGCATAGTATTTGCGCAGGCCAATGCACAAAAACACTCCTTCACTGTGCAAATATGTTGGGCAGGCATGAGTGTTTTTGCGCTTAGGCTCATGTGAAGCTTTAGGGCAGGCTTAAAGGAGTGTTATTTCATTGTGTATTACGCATGAAATATACGCGGTGAATGGAGTCAATGTAACATAGTAACTAGAGATGAGCGAGCACCAAAATGCTCAGGTGCTCGTTACTCGGGACGAAATTATCGCGATGCTCGAGGGTTCGTTTCGAGTAACGAACCCCATTGAAGTCAATGGGCGACCCGAGCATTTTTGTATATCGCCGATGCTCGCTAAGGTTTTCATTTGTGAAAATCTGGGCAATTCAAGAAAGTGATGGGAACGACACAGCAACGGATAGGGCAGGCGAGGGGCTACATGTTGGGCTGCATCTCAAGTTCACAGGTCCCACTATTAAGCCACAATAGCGGCAAGAGTGTGCCCCCCCCCTCCCAACAACTTTTACTTCTGAAAAGCCCTCATTAGCAATGCATACCTTAGCTAAGCACCACACTACCTCCAACAAAGCACAATCACTGCCTGCATGACACTCCGCTGCCACTTCTCCTGGGTTACATGCTGCCCAACCACCCCCCCCCCCGCACGACCCAGTGTCCACAGCGCACACCAAAGTGTCCCTGCGCAGCCTTCAGCTGCCCTCATGCCACGCGCTGGCCTCATAGCCACACCACCCTCATGTCTATTTATATGTGCGTCTGCCATGAGGAGGAACCGCAGGCACACACTGCAGAGGGTTGGTACGGCTAGGCAGCGACCCTCTTTAAAAGGGGCGGGGCGATAGTCCACAATGCTGTACAGAAGCAATGACAAATATAATCCTGTGCCACCGCCATCAGGAGCTGCACACGTGGGCATAGCAATGGGGAACCTATGTGCCACACACTATTCATTCTGTCAAGGTGTCTGCATGCCCCAGTCAGACCGCGGTTTTTTATAAATAGTCATAGGCAGGTACAACTCCGCAATGGGAATTCCGTGTGCACCCACAGCATGGGTGGCTCCCTGGAACCCACCGGCTGTACATAAATGTATCCCATTGCAGTGCCCATCACAGCTGAGGTAACGTCCGATTAAATGCAGGTGGGCTTCGGCCCACACTGCATGCCCCAGTCACACTGGAGTTCTTAAGAAGTGGACACATGCAGTTACAACTCCCTGTGGACCCACAGCATGGGTGGGTGCCAGGAAGCCACCGGCAGTACATAAATATATCCCATTGCATTGCCCATCACAGTTGAGGTAATGTCATGTTAAATGCAGGTGGGCTTCGGCCCACACTGCATGCCCCAGTCAGACTGGGGTTCTTTAGAAGTAGACACATGCAGTTACAACTCCCTGTGGACCCACAGCATGGGTGGCTACCTGGAACCCACCGGCAGTACATAAATATATCCCATTGCAGTGCCCAACACAGCTGATGTAACATCAGCTTTAATACAGGTGGGCAAAAAATTAATTGGATTACACTGTAGGCGAGGGCCCCAAAAAATTGGTTTACCAACAGTACTAATGTACGTCAGAAAAATTGCCCATGCCCAACCAAGAGGGCAGGTGAAACCCATTAAAGGGGTTGTCCCGCGCCGAAACGGGTTTTTTTTTTTTCAACCCCCCCCCCCCCGTTCGGCGCGAGACAACCCCGATGCAGGGGTTAAAAAAGAACACCGGAGAGCGCTTACCTGAATCCCCGCGCTCCGGTGACTTCTTACTTACCTGCGGAAGATGGCCGCCGGGATCTTCTCCCTCCGTGGACCGCAGGGCTTCTGTGCGGTCCATTGCCGATTCCAGCCTCCTGATTGGCTGGAATCGGCACGTGACGGGGCGGAGCTACACAGAGCCGGCATCCTGCACGAGCGGCCCCATTCAGAAAAGAAGAGGACCGGGACTGCGCAAGCGCGGCTAATTTGGCCATTAGCCGCCGAAAATTAGTCGGCTCCATGGGAACGAGGACGCTAGCAACGGAGCAGGTAAGTGAAAACCTTCTTATAACTTCTGTATGGCTCATAATTAATGCACAATGTACATTACAAAGTGCATTAATATGGCCATACAGAAGTGTATAGACCCACTTGCTGCCGCGGGACAACCCCTTTAATGGCTTTGGTTAATGTGGCTTATTTTGTAACTAGGCCTGGAGGCAGCCCAGTTAAAATAAAAATTGGTTCAGGGGAAAGTTTCAATGCTTTAATGATCATTGAAACGTATAAAAATTGTTTACAAAAATTATATGACTGAGCCTTGTGGGCCTAAGAAAAATTGCCCGTTCGGCGTGATTACGTCAGGTTTCAGGAGGAGGAGGATGAATATTATACACAGATTGATGAAGCTAAAAGGTCCACGTTTTTGATGGTGATAGAGAACAATGCTTCCATCCGCGGGTGCAGCCTATGAATTGTTTAGCTATCGCTGCTGTCCGCTGGTGGAGAACAGAAGTCTGGGGAAATCCAGCCTTTGTTCATCTTGATGAGTGTAAGCCTGTCGGCACTGTCGGTTGACAGGCGGGTACGCTTATCCGTGATTATTCCCCCAGCCGCACTAAACACCCTCTCTGACAAGACGCTAGCCGCAGGACATGCAAGCACCTCGAGGGCATACAGCGCGAGTTCAGGCCACGTGTCCAGCTTCGACACCCAGTAGTCGTAGGGGGGCAGAGGCGTCACGGAGGACGGCTACGTACTCCCTCACCATTGATTAGCGCATTGCCAACGTGGTTCCAATTTACAAAAAAGTGAGCAAAAGTGAGCCTGGAAACTACAGGCCAGTAAGTCTCACTTCAGTAACGGGAAAAATTTTCGAGGGGATTCTGAGAGACGCCATCGATGAGCACCTCAAGGAAAACAAGGGAATAACTCCTCACCAGCATGGATTCATGAAGGGTCGCTCATGTCAGACAAATCTGATCAGTTTCTACGATGAAGTAAGCTCTAAGCTGGACCAGGGAGAATCTATTGATCTCGTATATCTGGACTTCTCTAAAGCCTTTGACACCGTGCCACATAATAGGCTAATATACAAAATGAGGCAGCTCGGACTGGGTGAAAACGTGTGTAAGTGGGTAAAAAATTGGCTCAATGATAGAAAGCAGAGGGTGGTAATAAATGGTGCGTACTCTGATTGGACCATAGTCGCTAGTGGGGTGCCACAGGGTTCAGTTTTGGGCCCCACTCTGTTCAACATATTTATCAATGACCTGGTAGAGGGGCTGCACAGCAAAATATCAATATTTGCAGATGACACAAAATTATACAATATAATTAATACAACGGAGGACAATGTGCGGCTGCAAACGGACCTGGACAAGCTGGGGGCTTGGGCAGAAAAATGGCAAATGAAGTTCAATGTTGAAAAGTGTAAGACTATGCACATGGGCAGGAGAAACGGATGTCACCAATATTCACTTATTGGGGTACCACTAGGGAAAAGTGATATGGAAAAGGATCTGGGGGTATTAGTGGATAATAGACTAAACTGGAGTAACCAATGCCAGTCAGCTGCTGCAAAGGCAAATAAAGTCTTGGGGTGCATTAAAAGAGGTATAGGGGCGAAGGACGAGAACATCATCCTTCCATTATATAAGGCACTTGTCAGGCCTCACATGGAATACTGCGTACAATTCTGGACACCGGTGCTCAGGAGGGATATTGCGGTACTGGAGGGGGTTCAAAGAAGGGCAACTAAACTAATACATGGAATGACGGGACTGGAATACCCAGAGAGGCTATCCAAATTGGGTCTATTTACTCTAGAAAAAAGAAGGTTAAGAGGGGACCAAATAACTATGTATACAGTAAGTACATGAGGGGACAACACATGGATCTCTCCCGCGATCTGTTTACACCCAGGACCACGACGGTAACAAGAGGACATCCGCTACGATTAGAGGAAAGTAGGTTTCATCACCAACATAGAAGGGGATTCTTTACTGTAAGAGCAGTGAGACTATGGAACTCTCTACCGGAGGAAGTGGTGATGGCAAAATCCACAGAGGCGTTTAAAAGGGGACTTGATGTCTTTCTGGAGAAGAAGGATATTACAGGATATAAATATTAGGTGAAGTGTCAATCAGGGTATATAGGCAGGTAGGAACTATTAGGGGTTGATCCAGGGAACAGTCTGATTGCCATTCGGGAGTCGGGAAGGAATTTTTTCCCCGAAAGGGCTAATTGGTTTCTGGCCTTGGGGTTTTTTGCCTTCCTCTGGATCAACAAAGTAGGATAGACAGGCTGGACTAGATGGACAATGTCTTCATTCAGCCTTACATACTATGTTACTATGTTACTATGTTACCATCCTTTTACAGTGCTCCCGCCGACTCAGCCTTGACTGGGGAGCGGTGACACAGTCTTGCTGGGGAGCCAGAAAGCTGTCAAAGGCCTTAGAGAGTGTTCCCCTGCCTGTGCTGTACATGCTGCCTGATCTCTGCGCCTCCCCTGCTACCTGGCCCTCGGAACTGCGCCTTCGGCCACCAGCGCCGTCGGATGGGAATTTTACCATCAGTTTGTCCGCCAGGGTCCTGTGGTATAGCATCACTCTCGAACCCCTTTCCTCTTCGGGTATGAGAGTGGAAAGGTTCTCCTTATACAGTGGGTTGAGCAGTGTGTACACCCAGTAATCCGTAGTGGCCAGAATGCGTGTAACGCGAGGGTCGCGAGAAAGGCATCCTAACATGAAGTTAGCCATGTGTGCCAGGGTACCTGTACGCAACACATGGCTGTCCTCACTAGGAAGATCACTTTCAGGATCCTCCTCCTCCTCCTCCTCAGGCCATACACGCTGAAAGGATGACAGGCAAGCAGCATGGGTACCCTCAGCAGTGGGCCAAGCTGTCTCTTCCCCCTCCTCCTCAACCTCCTCAGGCTCCTCCTCCTCCTCAACGCGCTGAGATATAGACAGGAGGGTGCTCTGACTATCCAGCGACATACTGTCTTCCCCCGCCTCTGTTTCCGAGCGCAAAGCGTCTGCCTTTATGCTTTGCAGGGAACTTCTCAAGAGGCATAGCAGAGGAATGGTGACGCTAATGATTGCAGCATCGCCGATCACCATCTGGGTAGACTCCTCAAAGTTTCCAAGGACCTGGCAGATGTCTGCCAACCAGGCCCACTCTTCTGTAAAGAATTGAGGAGGCTGACTCCCACTGCGCTGCCCATGTTGGAGTTGGTATTCCACTATAGCTCTACGCTGCTCATAGAGCCTGGACAACATGTGGAGCGTGGAGTTCCACCGTGTGGGCACGTCGCACAGCAGTCGGTGCACTGGCAGATGAAACCAATGTTGCAGGGTTCGCAGGGTGGCAGCGTCCGTGTGGGACTTGCGGAAAAGTGCGCAGAGCCGGCGCACCTTTCCGCACAGGTCTGACAAGCATGGGTAGCTTTTCAGAAAGCGCTGAACCACCAAATTAAAGACGTGGGCCAGGCATGGCATGTGCGTGAGGCTGCCGAGCTGCAGAGCCGCCACCAGGTTACGGCCATTGTCACACACGACCATGCCCGGTTGGAGGCTCAGCCGCGCAAGCCAGCGGTCGGTCTGCTCTGTCAGACCCTGCAGCAGTTCGTGGGCCGTGTGCCTCTTCTCTCCTAAGCTGAGTAGTTTCAGCACGGCCTGCTGACGCTTGCCCACCGCTGTGCTGCCACACTGCGCGACACCGACTGCTGGCGACGTGCTGCTGCTGACACATCTTGATTGCGAGACAGAGGTTGCGTAGGAGGAGGAGGGTGGTTTAGTGGAGGAAGCATACACCGCCGCAGATACCACCACCGAGCTGGGGCCCGCAATTCTGGGGGTGGGTAGGACGTGAGCGGTCCCAGCCTCCACTAAATTCACCCAATGTGCCGTCAGGGAGATATAGTGGCCCTGCCCGCCTGTGCTTGTCCACGTGTCCGTTGTTAAGTGGACCTTGGCAGTAACCACGTTGGTGAGGGCGTGTACAATGTTGCGGGAGACGTGGTCGTGCAGGGCTGGGATGACACATCGGGAAAAGTAGTGGCGACTAGGAACTGAGTAGCGCGGGGCCGCCGCCGCCATCATACCTTTGAAAGCCTCCTTTTCCACAACCCTATACGGCAGCATCTCCAGGCTGATAAATTTGGCTATGTGCACGTTTAATGCTTGAGCGTGCGGGTGCGTGGCGGCGTACTTGCGCTTGCGCTCCCACACTTGCGCTAGCGATGGCTGGACGGTGCGCTGAGAGACATTGGTGGATGGGGCCGAGCACAGCAGAGGTGAGGGTGTGGGTGCAGGCCAGGAGACGGTAGTGCCTGTGTCCTGAGAGGGGGGTTGGATCTCAGTGGCAGGTTGGGGCACAGTGGGAGAGGCAGCGGTGCAAACCGGAGGCGGTGAACGGCCTTCGTCCCACCTTGTGGGGTGCTTGGTCTGCGCATGCTGGTGGTGGTGAGGCTGGTGGTGGTGGCTCCCTGGCTGATCTTGGTGCGACAAAGGTTGCACACCACTGTTCGTTGGTCGTCTGCACTCTCAGTGAAAAACTGCCAGACCTTTGAGCACCTCGGCCTCTGCAGGGTGGCATGGCGCGAGGGGGCGCTTTGGGAAACAGTTGGTGGATTATTCGGTCTGGCCCTGCCTCTACCCCTGGCCACCGCACTGCCTCTTCCAACCTGCCCTGCTGCTGCACTTGCCTCCCCCTCTGAAGACCTGTCCTCAGTAGGCGTAGCAAACCAGGTGGGGTCAGTCACCTCATCGTCCTGCTGCTCTTCCTCCGAATCCTCTGTGCGCTTCTCCCTCGGACTTACTCCAATTACTACTACCTGAGTGATAGACAACTGTGTCTCATCGTCATCGTCCTCCTCACCCACTGAATGCTCTTGAGACAGTTGCCGGAAGTCCGCAGCCTCATCCCCCGGACCCTGGGAACTTTCCAAAGGTTGGGCATTGGTCACGACAAACTCCTCTAGTGGGAGAGGAACCATTGCTGGCCATTCTGGGCAGGGGCCCGGGAACAGTTCCTGGGAGTCTGCCTGCTCCTCAGAATGTGTCATTGTAATGGAGTGAGGAGGCTGGGAGGAAGGAGGAGCAGCAGCCAGAGGATTCAGAGTTGCAGCAGTGGACGGCGCAGAACTCTGGGTGGTCGATAGATTGCTGGATGCACTTTCTGCCATACACGACAGGACTTGCTCACATTGCTCATTTTCTAATAAAGGTCTACCACATGGACCCATTAATTGTGAGATGAATGTGGGGACGGCAGAAACGTGCCTCTCTCCTAATCCCGCAGCAGTCGGCTGCGATACACCTGGATCAGGAGCTCGGCCTGTGCCCACACCCTGACTTGGGCCTCCGCGTCCTCGGCCGCATCCATGTCCTCTAGGCCTACCCCTACCCCTCAGCATGGTGTATTACCAGTAGTGCAGAAACAGAACGCTGTAATTAAATGTGCCGCTTATTGGCCTGTGGTTGGAGGCCGACTTCGCTTACGGAACGCACAGCAGAGGCAGGAAAGAATTTTGCGCAAGCCTGCTGTAACACTTAGCTGGCTGCGTATGAATTAGGGCAACTACCCCCAGCAGAGACCTAGTACACTTGTGGACAGGAATACAGCGGTGATGTAAGAGGCAACACAGAGGCAGGAAAGAATTTTGTGCAAGCCTGCTGTAACACTTAGCTGGCTGCGTATGAATTAGGACAACTACCCCCAGCAGAGACCCAGTACACTGAGGACGGTCACAGGCAGCCCAAATAGATTTTTTTTCCCAAATGTTTTTGGAAAGGCCCGCTGCCTTTATACACTAAATATGTCTTCTGTCCCTGCCTCACCACTACTGGCCCTGGACAATGTAAAATTACTGCAAGACGCAATGCTCTGCACGGCCGATATACAAAAAAAAAAAAAAGTGCAACACTGCAAAAAGCAGCCTCCACACTACTGCACACGGTTAGATGTGGCCCTAAGAAGGACCGTTGGGGTTCCTGAAGCCTAAAATCAATCCTAACACTCTCCCTATAGCAGCTCCGGCATCAGCAGCACTGTCCCTGATCTCTGTCAGAATGCATCTGTGGCGAGCCGCGGGAGGGGCCGATTTATATACTCGGGTGACACCTGATCTGGCCGGCCACTCACTGCAGGGGGGTGGTATAGGGCTTGAACGTCGCAGGGGGGAAGTTGTAATGCCTTCCCTGTCTTTCTATTGGCCAGAAAAGCGCGCTAACGTCTCAGAGATGAAAGTGAAAGTAACTCGAACATCGCGTGGTACTCGTCTCGAGTAACGAGCATCTCGAACACGCTAATACTCGAACGAGTATCAAGCTCGGACGAGTACGTTCGCTCATCTCTAATAGTAACATAGTATGTAAGGCCAAATGAAGACAGTGTCCATCTAGTCCAGCCTGTTTATCCTCCTATGTTGTTGATCCAGAGGAAGGCAAAAAACCCCAAGAGCAGAAGCCAATTAGCCCTTTTGGGGAAAAAAAATTCCTTCCCGACTCCCTAATGGCAATCCGACTAATCCCTGGATCAACCCCTAAGGCCTCCTTCTACGAACGGATTTACGCCGCGTAAATCCGCGGCAAAAATCCGCTGCATTGCCCCCTGCTATTAGGTTCTATTGAACCTAATAGCACAATGCTCACGATGCGTAATTCCACCGCGGAATTACGCACCGTGAAATCTCCCGTTCTCACCCGCAGCATGTTCTATTTGCTGTGGGTGTACGCGCTGACGGCTTCCATTGCAGTCAATGGAAGCCGTCCGTTCACGCTATCTCCCGCTGCAACCAGCGGAAGATAGCGTGAAAAAACGCTTCCCCGCCTACCGCCGCGCGTCATATGACGCGGCAGGCGCGTCACGTGACACGGCCGGCCGCGTCATGTGACGCGGTGGGCGTGTCACATGACGCGACGGCGGTGGGCGGGGAAGCGTCTTCACGCTATCTTCCGCTGGTAAGTATGGGGCTCTGTGGGGGGCGCCGTGACGGGCTTCACTGCGGAATATTACGCGGCGGAGCCTGTCACGCTCGTGGGAAGGAGGCGTAATAGTTCCTTCCTGCCTGTATACCCGGATTAACAATTAACCTAAGATTTATATCCTGTAATATCCTTCCACTGCAGAAAAACATCAAGTCCCCTTTTAAACTCCTCTATGGATTTTGCCATCACTACGTCCTCAGGCAGAGAGTTCCAAAGTCTAACTGCTCTTACAGTAAAGAATCCCTTTCTATGTTGGTGATGAAACCTGCTTTCTTCTAGTCGTAGCGGATGCCCTCTTGTTACCGTCCTGGGTATAAACAGATCCTAGGAGAGATCCTTGTATTGTCCCCTCATGTACTTATACATGGTTATTTGGTCGCCCCTTAACCTTCTGTAAGTATACTCATTTTCATTGGTTCATTCACAGTTGCGTATATTCATTACGTATAATATGAACGCAAAAAATGTTCAATTTTACAGCATAACAGCGTGGCTTTACACGGTCGTATGCTCAGCTACACTCACCGTTACGGAGCATAGTTGCGCATGAATGTTTTTTTTTTACCTCCTTAGGTTGGGGTCAGATGAGCAATTTTGTTCGCACATGAATAGGTGCGCGAGAAAGCAGCTCTGTTAGAACCAATGCTTTCCAATGGAAGCATTCACATGTCCGATTTTTACAAGCGTGGAAATAAAATCACACCTGAAAAACATTTTTCTTTATACGATGTGCGTTTTTTTTTGTGCGACTATTCATGCGCAAAAAAAACGCTCGTCTGGCCGAGCCCTTAAGCTGTTCAAAAGCTGCGCCAAAGCATGGAAGTTTGAGAAAAACAGCGGGAAGATATGTCCTGCCATATTTTTCCTGCATGTAATATTGACTATGTGCGGAAAACATGAGGAAAGTCCTTTTCTTGCCCGTACAATTAGCGAGAGAGAATTGCGCTGCTGAAAACAAAACCATTGAAATCCATGTTTTGTTTCGTTGCTTGACGAGACAAAAACACACCCACCAGTTTAAGCCCTTACCTGCGATAGATCCCTATTGTTCTCTATGGGTGCGTATAAAAACGCAGTACGTACGCAATTAAATTGTTTATGTGCGCCGTTTTGATACGTAGGTTGCTAGGAAAGAAAACAGGGAAAGTAAAGAAAAAGCAGAGCCCATGAAGCCAGTGCGTGACAGCGGGGTGAGATACGCTGCCATGTACAGCTATACGTGATCACAATCACACTGATCGCAGCTCCACATGCCGGTAAAACACTGAGATTTACATGCAGCATTTCCCCGTACGCTCGTGCGAGTCCGGCCTTACTTGGTTAAAACTTCTTGAAAATCGTAATGAATTACGAATCAGAAGTTGTCGTCTGGAATCCTTAATATCACCAGAAACAGACGCAGCGGATATAAGTTTAGTTCTGTGGCACAAGTCATGCTGATACAGTATCACTATGTGCTATAAATGTAGGATATAGGACTGAGATACGTTAACTCGTTGGGTTATCATCGTTTACAAAAGAGCAAGTGAAACAACATCTTCAGCTCTGCTACATTTGTATCTATCACAGTTATCTAAAGTTGAACCCTACGTTGAACATACAGAGTGTAGGGAAAAGCCTGACCAGCGCTATATCTCCATATTGGTGTCCTATACTGAAATGACAATAGCGCACTTGTATAGGAAGTATGGATCCATAGAGAACGAGTGCAGACACAGCTGTAGCGCCCTCTACTGTCTCTTCTGCTATGCAGTGATGGGAATATGGATTTCCTAGCAACCTATTCTCCTAGCTGCATAGCAGAATGGGGGTTTTGAAGGAAATCTGTACAGAATAGGCTACTAAAACATATTGCAAAAATGCTTAGAATTGACTCTTCTGTACAGTAAAAAAAGTAATGAAATTTAACCCCTTAACGACCGCCCATATGCCTTGTGATTGCAGCCCGCAATGTGAGTGGGCGGGGCAAAGCTGAGCTTACCTCCGCCCCCACCACACCCCCTCCCATTACAAACACGGGAGTGGAGGAGAGAGGCAGAGAGCCGGTGAGGGGGAGGGAAGGGGGAAACTGCTTAGACAGAAGCGTATATCAACCAGTCGTTAAAACGCCGGCCGATATACGTTCGTGTAAATAAGCCCAAAGGGTGGTTCCACATCTGCTCTCGAGGGCTCCATTTTCCTTCTCTATTTAGGAAGAAGGCAACAAGAATCCCCTGGCTGAACGGATCTCTCTTCTGACGGACCCCATTGACTATCATGGGGTCAGTTAGCTTTCAGGTGTTAGGTTCACCAGACTGCATGTTAGTTTTATTTAGCTTGGGTGTATGCGCTAACATGCTGGCTGCTGCGGAGCGTATTTGCGCATGAACTGTTTTTTTTTGTTTTTTGACTATTCAAACTCTACACTACTGCGAGTAAATTCTAAAAAAATAGCAGGAAGATTTGTCCTGCCCTATCTTTCACGCATGTAGAAAAACTGCTGCGCTCTGGTGCTGAGTTTGAAAAATCATCGAAGGGGAGGAAATTCCCCTAGTTCAGGCGCAACTACACACAGCACCATGGAGCACAGCCGCGCCTGTTATAGATTGGTACTAGTATACCTAATGATGAATATCTGACCCCTTCCTGATTAGAAGGTGTAAGGCCTGAGGTCTGTGCATGCACAGAAGAACCACATTGAGACCTGCTGTTCAGCTAAATGAAACTTCTTCTAATCAAGCTGCATGGGGTTTTATAGAAAGTGTGCATAGTTAAAACGTCATGAAGTACGAATCTGTAGCTGATTATCGTATATGGGTCTCCTCCTCCAGGAGCTGATGTTCTTCTCTCGGAACACAATTCAAACAGCCTTAGTAGAAAAAGCACATCTTTGCAATAGGCATTTTACTTAGTTTATCACAATCCATTACATGCCCGAGGGCAGTTTCAGACAAGTGTAGGCGCAACCAAGCTTGCTGACACGGAGTGTAGTTGCGTCTGAACGAGGGGAATTTCTTCCCCTTCACCAGCTCTTCAAACTCCGGCCCAGAGCACAGGAGTTTGAAAATAACCGCGGGAAGACAGCGGCTGCCCGATCTTTCCTGCGTATAACATTCACTACATGCAGGAAAGATAGGACGGGTACAAATAATGTGTGAGGAGCCGATAGTGAAAACAAAACCACTGAAATCAATTGAAATCAGTGGTTTAGTTTGTCCTTTTGTGCATCCGTGATTATCACGCATAATGGCAGAAAACCACGTTCTCCTGAATCCGCCCTTAAGGTGCATTTACACCGGTCAATTATGGCGTGAATGTTCATGTGCAATTACACTTAATCAAAAATGAACCCTTTTTATACATGTGTATGTGCAGATTTGGTACAGATGTGCATTTTTTATGTCCGCGTTGCGTCACTGCTTTTGTCACGTGCAGAAAAGAAAAACAAACACAAGAGTGATACCAATTTTGCCCCAACCCACAGAAAACAGCATTCACAAAAAACCCCGCAGTGAATATAGATGCTGATGCGGAGTTTATAAACCTATCGGAGAACGGACACGGCAATCTAAAAAGTTGGATCTCTGTGCGCCGTGCAATCTTAAGAGTAAAATACCACCAGAACCAGGGCGAGGGCCAGCATAAAAAATACATCGCCCGACTCCCTGTGACCGGCCCTAACAGCACCATCACTTACTTTATAGTACTGCAGGCCGGTAGTGGGTTCCATTTAAGCAGCAATGTAAAACTATCAGTTCATCTTGATGACAGCCATGCTAAACTGTGCCCAAAGTATGAAGTTGTGATTCTTCTATCCTGATCTCCACGGGCAGCGACTCTTTTACATGGGCTGATGATCGGCCAAGCAAGCGGTGATATGAATGTTCATTCCTGTGTAAATACGGCCACAGTCAGCAGACAAGTCAGCAAACATTTGCTTGTAGGCTGATCGGATCTTTTATGCAGGCATGAAAGTCCCTATTTGTCGACAGCACAGCCCGTCATGTAAATAGGGCATGTGTTAATCACAAGCATGGAAATGAAAGACCGCACCGTCGTTCAGAAAAGCAATTCTCGTCCTGGGCATAGTCTCTGAAATGAGTGTTGATTGACTTGTTATACCATTGATTGGTGCCAGGGGTAAATTGAAACCCCACTAGATTGATCAGGTCATGGGCCGGTTTGGTCAGGCAGGTTTGGCATCGGGGTAAATGCACGCCAATGGGCTTACTGCAGCTGATGCAAGATGGAGCACTTGCTAAGGATCCCTTCATCATCATTTGGTTGTGTGACTTTTCTAGTTTAAACACTACTTGGCCTTCTTTTTGGTGCCATGAAGAGCCGAGTTGGTGCAATGATGCACTGAGCTCATCCATGCCCAGAGAAACAAGAGCAGATGACCTCTCGAGGCACAGATCCAGCATCAGCCTATACTTGTGTTGGTCCCCTCTGCTACCAATTTGGACCCACCTACGACATGAGGTCAATTTTGAATTTTTTAATTAAGTTCCCAGTTGGTGCTTGTAAGAACAATTTACCTGCTCATCTAAAAGGACCTTAAGCAGAATAGATCTCTTCCAGAAGCAATAACTCTCTCACCTCTCTAAGTCATTATCTTTCATGGTAAGTTAATGTTTGTGTATGGGGGGAGTATTTTTGACTATATGCCTTTACATTCATAAAGAGAAAGATAGAGATATTTAACACCTAGCACAAGCTAACACTTCAAAAATGTCCTAAACCATGATGTTTAAATACACGCACATACCTGTTTGCAAGAGCTTTAGTACGTAGCTTGCATTCTTTAGACCTCCTTCCCACGGGTGACACTGCATCGCTGCGAGAAAATCGCAGCAATATCGCATCGCTGCACCGTGCAATATCGCAGAGATTTTCTCGCAGCAATACCGCCATTTTGTAGCGCTACAAAGTTGCATGTGATGCTACAAAATCACACGACTTTGTAGCATCACGTGTGAGGATTTTCGCGCGCGGGGGGGGGGGGCTTGAAATATAAGCCCTACCCCGAAAATAAGCTGTAACTAAAGGAGAAAAAAAGTATACATCACCTCTTCTGCGCTGTCTGGGGCGGTGCGGCATCTTCTCCCCAGGTCCCGACACTGATCTTCTTCATCTTCTGGCCGGGGATTGAAAAATCCCTGGCTGCTGGAAGCGCTGGCTGTGATTGGCTGACACTTAGCCAATCACAGCCAGCAGCTGGGGATTTTTGAATCCCCGGCCAAAAGAGAAGAAGATGATCTGTGCCGGGGCCTGGGGAGAAGATGCGGCCGGGCTGACAACACGGGAGAGGTGATGTATGTGTGTGTGTTTTTTTTTCCGGCAGTTAGGGCTTAGATTATAGCTTTGACAGTAGCATTTCCTACTGTCAAAGTTGCGTTGCATCGCATGCAAACCGCATTTTCGTGTGATGTGATGCAACAGAGAGGAAGGCTCCATAGGGAAACATGGGCTACAAAACCTCGCGTGTCGCGGGCATATTGCCGGACCTGAGAGGTTTGTGTGTCATTTTGTAGCATGCTACAAAACATGGCATGTGTGAAGGAACCTATAGGAAACCATGGGCTTCACATACATGAGATTTGAAGCATTGTAGCAACGCTGCAAAATCGCGCTACTTTGTCGCCCGTGTGAAGGAGGCCTTAAGGAATGCACAATATTCTGACCCAAGAGAAAAAACTGCCTTACAACACCTGTCAGTATGGTCATAAAATGTCTCATTGGATAATTTAGTAGAAATATCATGTAGCGTCATCCATGGTTTCTAAGTTCAATGCAGACAAAGGCAGGAGGAATCTACTGTGGAATGGCGCTGAAGTCTACACTCAACTTCTTGAGTTGATGAACATCAACTCCCCCCCCCTCCCTGCCGCCACACCAGATTGATTTGTTACATACCCGCTTAACTACCTATGAAAAGGCAATAGAGCGTCAGCTTTTCCCCCAAAATTGGTAAGCTGTTTCCCAAGGTGCATTTCCCTTGACCATAAGCACCCCCCCAAGTAAGAATGAATTACAGAATTGTCACACTTCATAAAGGAGAACACTATTTTTATTTGTTACTCCTATACATGTCCATTAGGGGAATTGAGCAGATAATGTCATTGTTACACCCCCTGAGTTTTACATTATTGGTACAATATAATACAATATCTTATTGCTATAGGAAAGAATGAATGACATCATACACTTTAAATACCCATGTGTAGATTACTGGAACAAATAGGACTTATTTGTTTTGCCCTTGCAAACTGCGTGTGCACTAAAATTATATTCAAACCCATATGCTTCATATACATACAGTGTTTCCAGATCAAATACTGCCTGTGATATATTATTTAATATGACCTAACCAAACACTAAAGCAGATTTTTGCGTGTAATATGCACTCGCCATGTAAACATGGTCAGTGAAGACATATAGGGCCTTGTGTATAAAGGGGAGTCCTGACAAAAGTGGCTTTGGCCATACCAACCAATCAGAACTCAGCTTGTGTTTTCTAAACTGCACTGGAAGAATGAAACATAGGTTCAGATTGGTTTCTATGGGTAGACGCTTTCATACATTCGGTTCTGTGTTGCTTGATCTACTAATAATATTCAGCAAATCAATCAGACACAAATGACATCAGAGGCTCAATGTAGTGATGTCACAATCACCTAATTTTTCTGGAATATTACTCTTCAGTGATTGTCAGTATAAAAATATGAAAGATTAATACCTTTCCGCAGTCTGATGTACGTGTACAACATGGAATGCCTTATTAAGGCTCCATGCCATACATGTACCCCGTGGTGATTGTAAGAGCTCAGGAGCAGCGACACAAAAATACCTTTTTTTCCATAAAATATGTTTTGTATTCGGACCAGTAGGAAAAAAAGTTAACTTGTTATTTTCACTCCAAGGTAAATTCAGGCAAAAAGCGTAAAAAAATTGCGGATTGCTGTTTATTGTGCATATCCCCTCAATTAAAAAAAAAAGATTAAAAGCTAATTAAAGGGGCTGTCTGAGACTTTTAGTTTTTCTATCACTTATCTTCAGGCTGGATTCACACGAACGTACTGTATATCGGCTCGGTTTTCACGCCAAGCCGATATACGTCGTCCTCATCTGCAGGGGGGGGGGATGGAAGAGCCAGGAGGAGGAACTGAGCTCCCGCCCCCTCTCTGCCTCCTCTCCGCCCCTCTGCACTAATTCGCGAAACTTAGCCCCACCCCCGTCCCGCCTCCTTTCATTGCAAATAGTGCAGAGGGGCGGAGAGGAGGCAGAGAGGGGGCAGGACCTCAGTTCCTGCTCCTGGCTCTTCCATCTCCCCCCCCCTGCAGATGAGGACACCGTATATCGGCTCGGCGTAAAAACGAAGCCGATATACGGTCGTCTGAATCCACCCTCAGTATAGATCTGCAGTAGTTGATCAAAAAGCTAAGATCAGAGCTTTCTTTGATCAAGGGTCAGCTGCTCACGATCCCCATCCAGTTGTTTGTTGGGCCAGCCATCAGTTTGGTTACCACTGGAACAAGTCTGTGCTATTTATATTGTAGCAGCCCAGGTTGGTACTGCAGGTGCAATTTGCTCCTATTGAATTCAGTTTGGTGGGAATCCCAAGTGACGGATTCCTGCAAATCAACGATTGATAGCCTCATGTGGTACAGAGTGTTATGGCAGCAGAAATGCAGTCTCATGACTCATTTCTCAGATTAGCATAAAAAAAGGTAAAAAAAATTTAAAACCCCACATATTTGGTATTGTCGTGTACGTAACGACGCGTAGGATAAGTTGCACATGCTTTTGACTGTGCATCGAAAAAAGCGTAAAAAAAACTGCTAAAAAACTGAGGCAAAATGCTAATGGTACCAATAAAAACTATAGCTCGTCTCGCAAAAAATAAGCCCTCATGGAGCTCCGTACATCAAAAAATAAAAAGGTTAAAGGACTTTGAATGCAGCGATTTAGAAAAAATTTTTTCCAAAAAAAGGGTTTTTATTGCAGAAAAGTGGAAAAACCTAAAAAAAATGTAAGAACTTTGGTTTCGTTGTAACGGTACCGACCCGCAGAAAAAATGGATTGTGTCCTTTTTGCTGCATGATTAACGCTGTAAAAAAATTATCTATGGCAGAATTGATGCGTTTTCTCTCCCTATTATAAAAAAAATAATAAAAGTTTTACAATATAGTCAATGTACCCAAAAATGACGCTGATAAAAACTACAGTTCGCCACGCAAAAAACAAGCCCTTATACGGCCGCGTCGATGGAAAAATAAAAAAATTATGACTTTTGATAAATGGAGAAGAAAATCCGCCAAAAATCGTTGTGTCCTTAAGCCTAAAATAGGCCATGTCATTAAGGGGTTAAAGGATTGAACTGATGACTTTTTTTCTTTTGCTTGGCAAACATTCCTGTGGTTAAGGTGAATCCCAGCTCCTTATATCTTGTCATGTTTGGTCCACAATTCCATTCTGATATATTTCTGAAAATATCTTTCTAGTGGTCTGAGATCTGATTGTCTTGAAATCGGAAATAATACAGAGGCAAGCCATTCATCCGCGACTGACTGGTGGTGGTGGTGGTGGGGGGGGGGGGGGGCTGATCTACAACAAAAAAGTCCACCGTTTGGCTTTTCTTGGACACAACTTTGCTCTAGATAAGGAGGTGTTGGAAGAATTGCAATACTAGCCCATTCAAATAAGTGGTGCAATGTTTCAGTTCCTGTACATTACTTGTAAATTACAATCCCATGGCCTTGTCTCCACAAAGAACAGTTCTTGCACTTGCCGGATATACTGTTGATACCTACTGACACTGAATTTGTGGTTTAGCGTTCATAAAACATGGACATTTTCAGAAACAAGGCTTAACGCCACAGTCTTTCCCCTTTTTCTCTTGCACTCCACAGAATACTATCTATATACGGCTCCCTATATGTCTTCCACTATTTTGTGTACATGAATTATGCAAACTGACTTAAGATAGCTATAATTTACCACAAAATGTCAAGTTTGATCACACCGATACCAAAAATCAAACCAATGATCATGAAAAGTATATGAATCCAAAGTGATCCGATTGCAGAGCTTGTTCACCATCATACACAGTAACATTATAAAAAGAAGATCAAACCTAGAGAACTCTTTACTCAGTTTAGACAACACCTCCTAATATGCTTTATTAGGGTATTCTGACCTGGCCCAGCGGGTTCCCTTGATTAGCCCCCATGAGCTAGGTAGGAGTTCTTTGGAGATGACTACTAGTGTTTATTGAAATTAAGGGATGCCCATTCTACTCAATGGACAGAAGTGTAATGCTTCCTTTTCCCTGCATTGACAAAACACTAGAAACTTTTAGAGCCAGTTAGAGCAGTGCAGAAGCTACTTAAAGCACAGATTAGTAGCACTACCCCATTTGGTTCTAGCGAAATCCAAGGTCACATCCTCACAACCGCCAGAAGTTACCAAAAGTCACAAAATAAGACTGCACACACTTCTCGAATTTACAAAAGTCTGTGAATGCTTTTATTACAGATGTATCAGATGCTCACAGGGTATCCAAGCAATGTTTAGGGCAGTATAGCCCTTTATCAAGCAAACAGTGAAAACATCAGAGTCCAGCATAGAGAAAATGGTGTATAATTCCGGAGGGGCTGGTGGTTTGTGTCTATCAGACGATTCTGGTGGAGTGTGAACAAGGATCTTCAGGCCCATTTACATGCAACGATTATCGCTCAAAATTCACTAAAACGATGTCTTTTGAGCGATAATCGTTTACTTTTCAGCCAAATGATGATTTTTAGGTGAGCACAAAAGCCATTGTTCGGCCATAGAGCTGACAGCAGAGACCGCACACTGTATTGTCCATGGGAGCATTGATTACATTGTAGTCAGCTCGCAGCCCCACACCATAACCAAGGGGCTGTATGCAGAGAACAGACCACCTGCTGTTCTCTGCAAACAGCTCCAGGAGGTTCATTTACATGCAAATGAAAGTAATAAGCTGCTAATGGGCATTAGTGCTCATTAGCAGCTTATGCAAAACGATATCTAAAACAATCAATCTCCCTATCTTTTGAACAAATTTTGAGCGATCATCTTTGTGTTTAAATGGACCTATAGTCCCCCCTTTCATACCCCACCAGTATTGTCTAGTAGACACAACCACCAGCCCTTCTGGAATTGTACTCCATTTACTGCCCAAAAAGTTGCTTGGATATACTGTAAACATCTGATACATTAGTAATGCAATCAGTGTGCAATTCGATCTTTTGACTTTTGGTTAGCACTGTAAGAGTCACCATGAGTTCTTCAGTGGTCAGGCAATGATAAATTTCATAGGCTCAATGGAAGAAGGTGCAAAAAGTTAGACGCCAGCAGCAATTTTTTAGACTCGTAGACTACCTAGCTCTTGGGACTTGCTGTTTTTCATCAATGACAACTCATCGCCAGGAGCCCCATCAATTATTTTTTGGGGGGGAAACTTGTAAAGTGAAGAGAGTTGTTCAAAGAGAATTGCTTTAAAAGTGTTCTTCGGTTTAGAGCCACTCCTCATCCAGGATCTCCATGAATTAACTATAGTAGAGAGCAGCTAGAATCTAGAAGGATTCTAGGGCCTCCAGAATCCATCTGGAGGCTCTAGTATGGTTGTGTATTACACAATCCATCGGATTCAATGGGAACCATGTAATACTTCTCTTCACCTGTGGTGGTGCTGTAGGGAAACTGAACACTTGCTGAAGGTTTACCTGCAGATTGCAGCTTATCACTGGAACCGTCTGTGATAGCTTATTTTTGTAGGACCCCTCTATCTAAGAAAATTGTAAAAAATAGACAACCTCTTCAAATATTAACAATAAATAACATTCAGGCTGATGTAAAATACTGATTCATTTGCAGATATTGTTGAAACCCAAAGCATGCTCACAGCTGTTGGTTGTTTTTACTCCTTCCTCAAGTCATGACAAATAATGGTAGTGCACAGATTGGATGTTCTGATATTCGTATACTGGTTTCTGATGCAGAGATAGATGGAGAAACTTCATTCACAAGTTACTAGATGTGTCCAGTAGCAAACAGTTTATTGTTCGATTGGATAATTGGTTTTATTTTTTCCTTTAATGTTCGTCTGAAGATGCGGCACCAGTGAGGTAGCCATTGATTCCGTTCGAGCTGTTGACCCCATTGGTACTGGCGTGATGTGATTTTTGTGTGCGTGGTGCTGAATCTTCTTCATCTGAGCTGGATTCTATATCACTTCTATCATCCTTTGACACCTACAAATAAGAAAATTGTGAGAAGAATTCAAACATAATATTTTTTTAAGACATAAAGTTGTTGTCATGACTACTTGGACGTCCCAACAGATTAGTAGCTCGTCAACCACCAATAAAACAATTGGCGCATCAGTTATGTCTTTCCTTACAGGATTTTAATTTTGGAAGCTGCATTCAATTAGTGCAGCGCTCTATGAACCAATGCGATAGCTGTGATTGGTTCAGCCAGTCCTGCTTTGATTGGTTCTCAAGTGCTGCTCAGCCAATCAGAGCCATCACTAACTGGAGGCGGGATTTATGAATCCCGTAACCAGGAAACAATATTCTGTGGACAGCTGAGGACTGCAGGAAGCGTGCTGGAGCTCCAGAGAGTCGCGGGAGGGACACGGACAGAGCCTGCTAGGTAAGTATAATAAGACCCCCACGAAAATAAGACTTAGTGCCTCTTTTGGGGCAAAAATTAATATCTGGCAGGGTTTTATTTTGGGGGAAACATGGTATCTATGCAGTAAGCTTGGTTTTGTTACCATATTTGCGAATATACATTGGACATGCATTGTTTTTGTATAGATGTAAGGTGGGCCTCAGAATGAAGTCCACTGGTGGGCCCTATGTACCCCAATCCCAGACTGCCTTTATGGCTCAACAAAGAGTTCCTTGCTGGGTTAAATGTGATAGACAAAGAGCGTTCTTACCATTTTACAAAGTTCTATTTATTTAGCAGTGAGTGTACATAATGTGGGAAACCACAGCCTATACTTACACCGACATTGTATCTATTCATTATAGTATCTAAACATACTATAGTCAAACTGGATGCAGGATGTGGGCTTAATTCAGCCTTAACCCCATAGTGGACGGCCTATCTTTTAACCTTATGGACCCAGAGATTTTCATTGTTGCATTGCAAGAGCCATAACTCATTAACAAAGAAGTATTTGGGCTTGTTTTTTTGGGGGACAAGTTATTTCTTTTATTGACCCCACTCTGCGGTACATATAATGTGGTGTATAACTTTTATAGAATTTTTGGGAGGAGGGGGCAGATGAAAAACCTCAGAAATTCCACCACTACTTGAATGGGTGTGAGTGAGACCTGCCTCTGATTGGCTCAGCGCTGAGCCAATCCGGGGCAGCTCTGACTCACACCCCCTTCACACCCACTGCAGGCCGGCCGCGCTGAACTCCGTCTGCCGGGACAAGGTAAGTGGATATATATTTTTTATTTTAACACATTTCTGGATGAATTGCAGAGAAGGGCTTATATATTTAAGCCCTTCCCGACAATTCATCCAGCGCTGTCCGGCAGCCCATTGCTTTCAATGGAGCTGGCTGTATTGCCGGCTCCATTGAATTCAATTGGCAAACATCGTTCTTCTCTGCCACAGCTGTTACAGCTGTGGCAGAGAAGAATGATTTGTCTTCTATATGTTCTCAATGGGGCCGGCACTGCTGCCGCCGGCCCCATTGAGCGCATATAGAGAAGAGAACAGGAATCGCAGATAGGTGCGATCTGCGATTTCTGTTCTATAATTTATCGGATGAGCACATAAAATGCGCTCATGTGTCCGATACCATTGAAAAGCAATGGTTTTAAAAAATCGCCCGTCTGACTGAGGCCTAAAAATGCGTAAAAGATAAAAAAAGGTAATCGGCATTGGCACATTTTAAGATCCCTAACAGAGATGAGTGAGCATACTCACTAAGAACAAATATTCGATCGATTATGGTTCATTTCCAGTACCTGCCTGCTCGTGAGAAAAGATTTGGGTGCCGGCAGGGGTGAGAAGTGTGTCGCGGGAGTGAGCAGGAGAGACCAGAGAGGGGAGAGGGAGAGATCTACCCCCCGTTCCCCCACGCTCTCCCCCGCCACCCCCGCTCCCCGACGGCACCCGAATCTTTTCTCACGAGCGGGCAGGTACTCGAAAAGGACAATACTCATTCGAGTATTATCCCTTAACAAGTATGCTCGCTCATCTCTAATCCCTAACATTTTTATTTCACTGAAAATGGAGCGATTTGAGGGATTGATTTTTTGTGGAAACAGTTACAATTTTGGAGTTCATGAGACTTTTGGATTGCTTTTATTGTGTTTTTTTTTTGAGGCAGACAAAAGTAAAATAGCAATTCTGGCATCACCATATAAAATTATTTTTACAGCATTCACCATGCGTGATAATTAACAAAATATTTTCATTGTCAGTGTTGTTACAAATGTGATAATACTTATTATGCGTTGATTTTATTGAATTTTTTTGCGGTATTCAATTAAAAATGGGGAAAAAATTCATTTTTTTCTTAAACAGGATTTTGTCTCTCTTAATTAAACATTCTTGAACTTTTTTTGATGCTATTTTTTAGTCCCTAGAGGGGACTTGAAGTTGTAATCGTTCAATTGCTAGAATAGTACACTGCAATACTTATGTAGTGCATTCTATCGAGCTTATGACAGCAGCCTATTAGACTCTGTGGGAGGCAGGAACTCACTGGTACCTTTTAATCCCACTGGGCGGTGCCAATGGGTGACAGACGGAGCCCCCTCCTCATGTCATCTGCTTACATGCCGCAGTTGCTATTAATTGGGGCATGTATTGGTTTAAACTGCCAGGATCTGGGGTGTCTCTGCTTTCCTTCTGGCTGTCAGTAGTCCAGTAAGCCAGTGTTTTTCAATTTCAATCCTCAGGGATTGCCAACAGGTCATGTTTTCAGGATTTCCTCAGCAGTGGTGATGTTATTATTGTCGGTGCCTCAGACATTGCAACAGGTGTTCTTACTATAGGATATCCTGACAACATGACCTGTTGGGGGTCTTTGAGGACCGGAGTTGAAAAACACTAAGCTAAGCCACCACCTTAAAAAGATATATGTGCAGGTTTAAAGTCCATTAGTGAAGTCAGTAAAAAAGGTGTAAGGAGTTAAAGCATTACAGGGTGTTTGTTGAAATCAATGGGCAGCCATGTCTTGCAAAGTGCGCCAGTGGGTGGGTATTGGTGGAAAATCCCTTATGATTTTATAGAAGGTCATTCCAGCCATTTAACATTTATCAAGGATCAGTATATTCGATATATCAATGTTGCATTTCATCAGCTATGACACAAAGCAGACTGAGAACGAAACAACCCATCATTTCATTAGAGGCGCTTGTAAAGCAGCGCGGTCGGCGTGAGCCGTAGAGTAAATTAATTTGTTAGAAAATGAACTGTTAGTAGAACTTACGTGCAAAGGATTCCATTTCCCAGTCTTCAATGCCGGCAAAGGAAAAAGAACATAATTGTGAAGTCAAGAGAACGTATATTTATATATGGAAATACGAATTCTCAAGAGTAGCAATAGAGCCGCGTCATAATGAGGTGCTTGTGAACGGTGAATCACATATCAGAAGCTGCGCCAATAAACAGTTCTACCATTACATAAATGTAAAAAAGACATGGTTTAGGAATAAAAATAACGCAAAACTGGATATTTTCACCAAAGTTTCTGAAAACATAGAAAGTATAAACTGCAGGGAAGCTGCATACAGATCGTCCTTCAAACAGACGCCAATTATGTCTTTACCTGCGGAAGAAACCGACCCATAAAGTATATTAGGAACTTACTGTAAATCATTAGTGCTGCCGGTTTCTTAGAAAAGTGGAACGCTAAATGCCCTATAAAGTCTATATAGCTCAGTATAGCTCTGCTCTGATTGGTAGCACCTAAATGATAGTGTCTAGGCGGTATTACAAATGGTATCATTATATGGCTCCATTATATGGCTTCTGATGCATACGGCTAATACACTGCATTATCTACAATTCACTTATAGACTGTCCTATACAAAATCATGCAAAGTGGAGCGATCTAAGTAATCACTGCCCACAGATATTATATCTTTGCTGACATACTCCTGTGTCATTAACCACCAGACAGGAAAATATAATTAAAACATAATTTTTATTAGTAACAATTAAAATTGATACGAACCCGTATGATATGATAAAAGCTTTTTTGTGATGTAGGGACCACAATAAAAAGATCTTGGAGAATCAAAAACTTCACCCTGATTAATCCTTATTATGAAATGAACAAAGACAGGGTTGGCGCCCTGAGAATGGCGTACTTATACTCAGTCCAACTATTGGCCGAAAAATCGCTCAAATGAGCGATTTTGACCAATAGTTGGCTCATGTTAACACGAGACCCAAGTAGGTACTGAGTGAGAAAATGCTCATTAGTCCCTAGTTGCTGAAAAGAGGAGACCAGTGAGTGACTTCTTGCTCAGTGTGAACAGGTAGTGTTTAATCTTTGAGTGACTGCCTGTTCACAGTGAATGGAGCTGGGTGGCCGGAACAGATCTCAATTGCGCTCTGCCTCTCTTTACTGAATGACTATTGCTCCTGGGTAAAAACACAGGAGTGATAGTTGTTGGAACGGCTGTCGAGCGCTAAGTACCCCTATGGTACTTCTAGATGGGACAACTGTTGGGCCAGGGGTGTAAGTATAGGAGGTGCAGAGGGTGGGGTCGCACATGGGCCCAGGAGCCCTAAAGGGCCCATAAAGTCTCTCTTCTCCATATTGCAAACCGATACTATCAATGAAGTTTTATAGTTGGGGGCCCAGTTCCAGATTTTCCAGCAGCTTCAAGTTATGCCTGTGTTGGGTCTTTAACCCATTCCCGCTGCAGGGCGTAAGTTTACGTCCTGGGAGCGGGGTACTTCCCGCAACAGGGCGTAAACTTACGTCCTGGAGATAGCGCGGG
This sequence comes from Eleutherodactylus coqui, assembly GCF_035609145.1. Classification (NCBI taxonomy): domain Eukaryota; kingdom Metazoa; phylum Chordata; class Amphibia; order Anura; family Eleutherodactylidae; genus Eleutherodactylus; species Eleutherodactylus coqui. The sequence continues at coordinate 78,774,195 of NC_089844.1, forward strand.
ATCACATATGATCCAGCGCTATCCCGCAGCGGGAGACGGCTGTCAGTCACAGCCGGCGTCTCGCTGCAGCAGCGGGGGGACATCGGAGATGCGCCCGCCACTTTTAACCCCTTCCCTGCCGCGATCTAAGTAGATCGCGGCAGGGGAAGAGTTCACAGCGGGAGCGCGGCTCCCTCTGTGTCTCCGGCCGGAACTCGCGATGTCATCGCGAGAGCCCGGCCTGTCACCATGGCAACAGGACGCCAGACACTGGCGTCCTGTATTGCCTATGCATGAGATCGCTGTATGAGCGATAAGGCATGGGAGAGCAGTAGCTCTGCCATGCCTTATACCAGCGATCATCAGGGCAGTGATTAAAGTCCCTCAGAGGGACACAAACAGTGTAAAAAAAAGAAAGATTTAAAAAATGAATTTAAAAAAATGTAAAAAAAAAGAGTAAAAAAACCATTTTTTATGCTTTTTCTCAGATTAGCATAAAAAAAGGTTAAAAAAAAATAAAACCCTACATATTTGGTATTGTCGCGTCCGTAACGATGCGTACAATAAGTTGCACATGCTTTTGACTGTGCACCGAAAAAAACGCTAAAAAAAAAGCTAAAAAACTGAGGCAAAATGCTCATTTTGGGCATTTTGCCTCACTAAAAACGCAATAAAAGTGATCAAAAAAGTCGTATGTACGCCAAAATGGTACCAATAAAATCTACAGCTCGTCTCGCAAAAAATAAGCCCTCATAGAGCTCTGTACATCAAAAAATAAAAAAGTTACGTGACTTTGAATGCAGCAATTTAGAATAGAAAAAAGATTTCCAAAAAAAAGGGTTTTTATTGCAGAAAAGTGGGAAAACCTAAAAAAAATGTTAGAATTTTGGTATCGTTGTAACCGTACCGGTCTGCAGAAAAAATGGAAAGTCTCATTTATGCTGCATGATTAACGGTGTAAAAAAAAAAAAAAAAAATCTATGGCAGAATTGATGCGTTTTCTCTCTCTGCTATCATTAAAAAAAAATAAAAAATTTTTACAATATAGTCTATGTACCCAAAATTGGCATCGATAAAAACTACAGTTCGCCACGCAAAAAACAAGCCCTTATACGGCCGCGTCCACGGAAAAATAAAAAAGTTATGGCTTTTGAAAAATGGAGATGGAAAAATACCAAAAAATCGCTTGGTCCTCAACGCCAAAATAGGCCATGTCATGAAGGGGTTAAACACCCTACAGCCATCCCAACGACGTTCACTCCTGTGCTTTCACACATAGTTGTTTAGTGAATGGAGACAGAACGGAACAGAGATTTTTTCTGGTCACCAGCTTCCATTCACTGTGAACAGGCAGTCGTCCATAGATGAACAACTGCCTGTTTATACTGCGCAAGAAGTTATTCAGTAGTCTCTTTGTTTCAGTGACTAGTAACTACTGAGTGATTTCTCAATCAGTACTTTGTTGGGTCCCACGTTTACATGGGACAACTATTTGTTGGCCCGTATAATAATATCCTAACCCTATAATGCCCTATGACACCCTAAACTAAGGAGACAATGCAATCAGATCTTATGGGATATAACAAGGTGGCTAGACTAATTTATATAATCATGGATAAGCAACACGAAAAGAACTCATTATCATAAGTAATAGCCACTCTCACCTCAATGTCAGCATATCGAAGTCAATAGTTAAAGTATATATACTCGTATAACACACTCCTTGTGGTCAAATTAGCCAAAATAATAAGTCAATGCAAATATATAAAGGCACAGGCAACAACATCTATAAGTTGGAATGTTTTATCAGACCATGAGGGTTTATATGAATTTTAATCGTTACTGATAAAAGTTAGGTTTTAATTGTATCTTCCTGCTTGGTGGTCAGTGACAAAAGGTGGAGCAATCTACAGCTACAGAAGATCAGTTGTGGAAAAATGCCCTTTGCAGCTAACTAGGCTACCACGTGTATTGTGACGCTCTGTAGCTTGTTTTATAATGGCCACTTATTAAATAAGGCTGGGCTCCAGAACCAGTCATTACCATACATGCACCATTAATCTGATCATCATCTGGGGTCTACAGCAATCACACATAGATGGCCTATCCTAAAGACAAGCCATCATTATTTATGTACCAAAAAAAGCCTTAAAAGGGGTTCTCCAGGACTTTTATTATTGATGACTTAACAGAACAGACATATTGGCACTACTTCCATTTTCTGTGCACAGAGCTCCTCTGTCAATCCTACCAAACGTGTTTGGTGATGCCTAACAGTAGACTGGATTGTGTCTTATTAGCATGTCATGTGTCCTAAACTATGCCACATAAGATGCAGACCCATGGTCAGCCATAGTTTGTAATAGGAACTGCCCACTATTGGATATATGGGTTGTGCCGCTGCACACAAGCCGTCCATCATGAAGCACAATGCACCGGCCGTCTACAGTGGTACAAGGAACATAGTAATTGGGCAGTTGAGCAATGGAAGAACATTCTATGGAGTGATGAATCATGCTACTTCATCTTCAAATCAGATCGATGCACCGGGGTCTGTTGTGCCAACAGGTAAGTACGAAAGAGGTGCCATTATGGTCTGGGTATGGTTTATGTGGCATGGTCTCGGTCCATTGCTTGTAGTGGCAAGAACCATGAACACAGAGGTGTACCTTGGCATTCTAGACAATAATGTGGCAATGCTTTGGGAATGGTCAGCAATACATCCAACAAGACATATTTGCGCCTTGTCACAAATCTAACACTGTTTATGTTGGTTTGAGGATATAGATGCTCCACAACTGGACTTGCTGTACAGAGTCCCAAGCCTACTAAACATATTTGGGACAAACTGGAACATCAGGTCAGGAAATATGAACACACACCATCTTCTTTGAGAGAACTCGACAGACGTTTGCAGGGTGAATGCGGGGAAATACCAGCTGAAGTGTATTAGATGTTAGTAGAAAATATGTCACGGAAAGTATCCAATGTCATTAGGGCCAATAGAAGCCCCACTAAGTATTAATATATGGAAATAAATACTACTTTTGCTAGGCTAGTGTACTCCCCTGCACACACTGCAATATCACTGCCATACTACGCCAGTAACTCCCTTGTCAGCGCTAATTCCAGAGCCATTATTCAATTGCCATCGAGTTCCACTACCATCAATCAAACTGCAGTCCTTACAACACAGTCATTGAACTGCCATTTTTATTGTGCATCTACTCCAGTTACTTTTGCCGAAAATGGTGGGAAATATATTTTTTAGGAAATAATCACCGACTAATCGTAGAATAATGACAATTACCATACTGTTTTCCCATTGCAGCCACATTTTACCTGTATGTTACATCTAAAAATTCTCAAATATAAGTACATGAAATGAAAGCAGTAGGATATGGTATACACAGCAGGTTTAGAGAACCAGAAATGCGACACGTAATTCTCACCTTGCCTTTTGAGATGGCTTTACAAGCAATTTTGACTATTAGGTAAGACCAGAATAGATGCAGAGATTGCAGCACTAACAGCAGGAGATTAAAGACCCACCAGGAGGGATAAGGGCCTACAATTTCCCAGCTTTCAAACAGAGTCGTGTTTAGTATCCTGCAACAGAAAATCAGAATTAAAGTGTTACATGAGCATCAAATATAACCAAGCCTTTAAATAACCAAAAAAATAGGCTGCAAAATGACGGCTGAGTGCAAAATGTCATTAAGAACGCCCCTACAGTTTGGGATGAGCTGCGTTCCTTCTGTAGGAGAAGGACATTACAGCTTTGGATGAACAGAGCTTGTTCAAATTCAAATGGCTGTTGTTTCAGTTCTATCAGGGCTACTGATATGCTTGTGGTGTCATTTTAAAAGTAAGATCCTTGTCTTCACAATGCTACCAGAAGCTTGTCCATAGCTCTAACAGAACTGGAGCTACAGGTGTTTGACGTGGGGTAGGGAATAATGAATTTACAGCTGTCACTTTTCAGTGTGTGAGTGCAGAGCAAAGAGGGAAGAGGACGAGCAGACAGCATAGAAGATCTCTGATTCTCCTGTCTCTCCCCCCTATCTCAGGGGAGGGGTAACATAGACTTATAGTGTTAATGGAGACCGCGGACAAACGCGGTAAAAAGCACATTTATCCCCGATTGCCGGTGGGGTCTTTTTTGGTTATCCCTGCAGGATTCCTGCGGCATAAAACCGTGGGCGAATCCTGCTCCGTCCATGGCCAGGAGGCCTAAAGGTGGCGACCCTTCATTTTATATCCCTCCACCTATAGAAAAGTATACCCACATACGCAAATCCTGTAGCATGAAGGACGCAACACGGGGTTAAATAAGTGTCAATCATAGTCCTGAGTATGAAGTTTCTAATCACATCTCTTCTCCCACTCACCACTGAGATGGAACAGGAGAAGATCTATCCCGGCTTGGTGACATTTCGGTATGTCCTCTGCTCAAAGCATTGTGATACAATCAAGTATTGCAATGAGATTTCATAATTGGGCAGTTATAACAAGTGTGACCACTAGATGGCAGTCACATATATAATGAGACTCGTTCATAATAAAAATATCTATACATTGTAGCCAACAAAATGCATCGGTAAATGATGGAATCACATTATAACAAGAAGATGTAATAAAGGGGTCCCACATTTTATACTTTACCTCTTTATAGTCATGTTCTTGTTGTGTCTAAATGTATAAACCGTATCTGATTCTAATTGTGTAAAAAAATGTATCAATGTAATATACTGGTTCTCTCTAGAGGTTAATAGCTAGTAATGAACGGCAAATCATATTTATTGCTTGTCTTCACCTACTGTATATTACAGCTTACTGTCATGGGAGGCCTGCACCACCTACTGTTAGAAAGTCAGTACAGCAGCTGCAGCCATTCTATAGACAGACGTTATTCCACACTAGCGAGATTATAAAAAATGTGTCAGACAGGAGTGGCGCAGTTGTATGTAGCTACCAATCGGATCACTGCTTATATTTCAAAAGGGCATGTGAGAGATCAGGGCCGTAACAGCGTTGGTTGCTAGCAGAAACTACTCCACTTTTGCATAATACCGTGCAGTAGTATCTACGATTAAAGTATTTTTAGAGGTGTTTTTCTCATTAAAAATTCTATGACTTTTCTCTTATAGCCGCATGATTTTTAACGTGAAAAATGTCACAAAAATGCAATACACATTAACCCTTCCACTTCTAAACCATTTTGCATTCAGTTTTTTTTTGTCCTCAAGTTCCCTGGGCTGTAACTTTTTTTTAGTATTGTATTTTTTAATGTTGCTACTTAATATACCATATGATGCACTGAAAAACTTTACAACATTTTTAAGTTGGGTGAAATTGAAGAAATGCAATTGCACCATTGTTCTTTGGGTTGGTGCTGCAATAAAAATGCCTTCCCTTTATTCTGCCGGCGATAACAAATGTATTTATTTATAGTTTTTTTTATATTACACATTTATATGCTTATTCTGCAGCGCTGCACACTACCGGTCAAACGCTTTAGAACATCTTCATTTTTGCAGTGAACTTGGATGTTGCATGTGTGCTGTATTTTATATGCACGTTACCAGGAGACAGTGAAAACACGAAAATGACATCAATGGGGCCTTCTTGCGTTTTTCTTTACATAAAAAATACACATATGCAACAAAAACACACGCAACACGCGCATATACACACAGGGAAAACAGTCCATATTTCACCGACCAATATTGCATACACTCATGTGAATGAGCCCTAGCCATTCGGTAAAAGCATGCAACCAGCAAGCACAGCTATCATAGTATATAGTACATATGCTATGATATTTCTTTTTTTTTTTACTGCTTCACTAAGTCTTAAGAAGCTGAACTCGAATGGAAGAGGGGTCAGGATGCTACTTTGGCACACGTTACATCCATTGTCATTGGTCACATTTTTATTTTTTGCATGTTCCTTGGAAGCACATCTCATTTCACTGCATTCATCAGAGTAATGCTCTGCTGGACCTATTTCTTTACATTCGAATCCCTATTTTCAACTCACTGACTGAGGAGTGCATATAGATGCATCCTCCTCTCACCGAATTATCATGGCGTCATTAATAGGTTGCTGGTCTGCATGGTGAACTACATATATCAGAATGGTCTGGCACCTTGTATCCACTATGTGTGGGAGTGTACACCAAGCACCCACCCCCCTCATTATCAGGAGGCAGTGTGAGTGGGTGTTTTATCGGTGTCCTGCACAGGTGTTATTGGCTCCTCCATTTGGTAGTCAGCTACCTGCGTGGTGAGAGGAGGATGCATCTATATGCACTCCTCAGTCAGTAAGTAACGGCCATTTTCTGTGATTGTTTTTAATTTTTTATTTCCCCTTCTGTGATGCACCTATTTTTAACTCGGCCCTGATTGGCCCAACAATACTCACTATTAGAGATGAGCGAGCATACTTGCTAAGGGCAATTGCTCGATCGAGCATTGCCTTTAGCGAGTTCCTGCCCCCTCGGGAGAAAAGATTCGGCTGCCGGTGGCAGGCGAGGAGCGGCGGGGGAGAGCGGGGAGGAATGGAGGGGAGATCTCTCTCTCCCTCTCTTCCCCCCGCTCCCCCCTACTCATGGCCCCAACTCATCTGTCACTTGCACCGGCGGCCGAACCTTTTCTTCCGAGCGGGGAGATACTCGCTAAGGACAATGCTCGATCGAGTAATTTTCCTTAGCGAGTATAGCTCGCTCATCTCTACTCACTATACTCTGGGGGCAGATTTGCATAAGCCCGCCCATGCTTAATCTGTTCTGCAGGACAATTCTGCAAAAAAAAACAAAAAACAGGATGTTTTGGCGATATGGTACTGAAGATTCATAATTAAAATGGGCTATAAGTGGACCATTGGTAGCAGTCCTCAGAGTAGTTGGGCTCCAGCTCTTGCAATACTATCATGCAATAACATGCCGGAGGAAGCAGTTGCTACAAAAGTCTTAAGTTAAAATATGATTCTGCTCATTTTGAGGTACATGACAATGCACAGTAATTACTTTCTCTTATAACTGCTGTGCCTCCGACCACTCCATATTTCTTTCAGCAGAAACCCATGATTAAAGCCTTAATATCTTGCAATAACCATATGACCACTGTTTGATCTCTGCTAAATTACTTATAAACTCTGCAAAGTATCAGCTGAAACTTTAGTAAGAGCGATAAAAAGATATATTGATTGCAAGAATGAATAATGGCTAACAAAGCAGCGCTAAATATACATGGTGTGTCCGAGTCTTCTATGAGAACTAACACGGAGAGCTGCTAATAACAGTCGTCACCTATCTCCAATCATAGGCCATTGTTTAACACATAAGGGGACAATCACACATTATTGATGGAGACTTACTGCTGCAGACTTTGCCTCAGAAATTAGCAAATATGGGCCATGTAAATCTACCCAAATAGTCCAGGAGAATGACTGTATTCTGCACCTGCCGGCATCCAACCATAGGCACCACAAGTCTGTTGGGAATTTCGGGTGAAGGGATACAGGAATACGCTACTTTGTAGATTGATATGTTTTTGTGCCTGTAAAGTAATAATTATGAACTGGAAATCCACAGATTCTCCTATTTTACTTTATTGACTCCACTTGGTTAATTCTTATACCCCACTATACAAAATGTTATATATGAACAGGAAGTGTCCTTAAAATTTGAGAAGATGAGGTCCAAATGGATAATAATGATAATCTTTATTTATGTATCCCACAGCGCTTCAACTCAACGCGACATCTGTTTAAATAGTAACCTTGAGTATGTGGGGTCACCGCTTGCTTTGTACTAAGTCCCATTTACATGCAATGAGTGTCGCTTAACCCTTTGCAATCCAATTTTGGATTCAGGGTTTCCTAGGGGTTTTTTCTCTTTCTGCCATTATACAATGGCGCCACCTGCTGGCTAGAGCCAGTACTGCATATTGGACATGCTGAAGAGGCCCCCGACAACAGAGCAGCCAGTAATATACAGTAAAAATACCCTGCCGGACTTCTTCCGATATCGGAACTTGTACAGCCTTCAATCAGAATGTCTTTAGACGTCAGACAATGGATTGGAAAGGGTTAAATGCTGATGGGGCAGGGGTGCAAGCGACTGTATGTTTCTGCTCATGGGTATGTGTGGATGGATGTGTGAGAAACTCTCCACTCTTTTCAGTTTTACTCTTTCCCAACGAGACCTGCAGAGCCTTTTCATCTAATGCGTTTTTTTTTCATCTCTACAAGCGTAATTGCACGGGGTCATCAGGAGGAGTATTTGTTGGGCTTCATTATACTCTGACGCTCAGATAGTTACAAATACAAACTATTCGAGGATCCTGTGTGGGCACTTGGCGCATATGCCGTGATTATGTTGTTTGATATATGGAGGGTTTTCTTGCCTCTCCTTTATTTGACCTTCAGGATTTTCTATTTTTCTGTTTGTTTTTCTGTAGTTTAGTATTTTGTTATGAAAGCATAAACAAAACCTTTAACAAAAACAGACTCCACAAGGGCCAATGATTGAGCATGGGCGTCAGTCTCCAAAGCAGCCATCGTCTGCCACTTGTGTGCGGAAGTACTTTGTGCTGACTCAGCACTTGTTGCAAAAGGCCGCAAATCACCCCATGTAAAAAGCCACTTCGTCCGGGGATATAAGTTTTAGGGCTCTTCCACACTTCCGTTTTTCTTGCGCATTTTTTTCAATAGCTATGTCTTTTTAACGCAAAAATCAATGGGACTTTCTAATGTTAAAAACGCATAGCATAAAAATTGTAAAACACAAACTTGAGATTTTTGTGCGATGCCTTTTTAACATTAGAAAGTCCCATTGACATTCGTGTTAAAAAACGCACAAGAAAAACGTAAGTGTGGAAAAGCCCTTATACTTACCTCCCCCATCGTTCTTCCGGTATCAGCGCTCAAACCCACTGCTGCAATGCATTGAGGCATGCCCTAAGTAATACACTTAAATGCATTCAGCAGCAGGTTTGGGCACCTACAATGAGGGAATGTCGGAGAAGTTAAGTACATGGCCTGTTTCATACAGTGATATCGCATCTTGCGACGATAACGCGATTGTGTGGTGCTACAAGGTCGCATCTGGTGCTACAAAGTTGCACAACTTTGTAGCACCATGTGAGAGGATTTTTGGGGGGAGGGGGGAAGGGAGCTTGAAATATTAGCCTTACCTCGAAAATTGGCTACGACACTCAGCCAATCACAGGCAGCGCTTCCTGGAGGTTGGGATTTTCCAATACCCGGCCAGTAGACATGCCTGAAGACAACTGCCGGGGATCAGGGGGAGAAGACGCAGGGGAGCTGACAGTGCTTCTTAGGAGATGCATGTTTTTCCTGCAGCGAAGGCTTAGTTTAGGGCTTTGACAGTAGGACTTCCTACTGTCAAAGTTTCATCACACCGCACGAAAACCGTGTCTTTGTGCGATGCAACAGAGAGGAAGGCTCTATAAGGAAACATGGGCTACCAAACATTGCAAGTCACGTGCATATGTAAAACCTGCAAAGTTTTTGACTCGCAATGTTGCATGCTACAAAACATCGCAAATGTAAAGGAACCCATAGGAGAGCATGGGCTTCTCATACATGCAATTTGTAGCACTGTCGCAACGCAAGACAATCGCGTGACTGTCGCCAATGTGAAACAGGCCTAAAACATTCTTGGTCAGCTACTTTGAGTCCATAAGCTTGAGGCCTGTTTCACACGGACTACAAAACGCATGTATGTGAAGCCCATGGTTTCCAAAACATCTCTCATGTGAAAGGACCCATTGGAAACCATGAGCTTCACATACATGCGTTTTGTAGCCTGTGTGGAACAGTTCTAAGGGTGCCTTCACACGAGCGTGTTTATGTGCGTGCACACTCGTGCACAAAAACACGCATCTATTACAAGCAATGCATTCTCTATGGTGTGTTCACGTGACCGTGTTTGACAGGCGTGCACCTGCAAAGATAGGACATGCGTGCACCATAGGGAATGCAAGCATTGCCTTCAATGGAGCAGAGGCTGCTGCCGGCGGCTCCATTAAAGACAATGGTCTGCTAGCACCCCTTAATTTATTTTCAGGGAAGAGCTTTAAGTATAAGCTCTTTCCTGAAAATTATCCATTTGAGCGAAAAAAATAAATAAATAAATAAATATATATATACTTACCTGTCCACCGCTGCCATGTCCCCGCAGGGATGAAGAACACCTCTGCCGCATGCGGCAGATGTTCTCTTCATCCTCACTGGGAATAAAGAATTCCCTAGCACAGCTGTCACAGATGACAGCTGCGCTAGAGGATCCAGCTGCCGGCACACCTTAATTGTTTTTCAGGGAAGGGCTTTACATATAAATCCTTCCCTGAAAGATGAGGCAAACTAGTGTAAAAAAACCCCAAAAAACACATACTCCCCTTTCTTTAGCTGCCGGGGCTCCTGTCTGCACTGTCCTCGGCTCTGCACTGAAGTTCTTTCAGCAGGCAGCGAATTAAAATCCCAGCCTGCTGAAAGAGCTGCTTCTGATTGGCTGAGGCGCTCAGCCAATCACAAGCAGCTCTCGCCTTTCATTCATTCAGCGAGAGCTGCCTGTGATCCTCTAGCTGCCTGGATCGTCTATCTGTGACAGCTACGCTAAGGAATTCTTTATTCCCTGCGGGGATGAGAAATACATCTCCCACATGTGGCAGATGCGTTCTTCATCCCCGCGGGGGACACGGCAGCGGCGGACAGATAAGTGTGTATATATATATATATATATATATATATATATATTTTTTTTTTTTTTTTTTTTTTACACTCAAAGGGATGATTATAATTAAAGCTCTTCCCTGAAAATTAATTTAGGGGTGCCGCGGCTCCATTGAAGGCAATATCGCGGAACTTCACACACGCGTGTTTTTGCACGTACATGGGTGCGCACATATGGACGCATACGCTCGTGTGAAGCCACCCTAAATGTAAGCTCTGTACAAGAAAAAAAATGCACCTCCAGGAGCTACATGGTATTCTCTAAACTTTTTGCACTATTAAAAAAAATAATTTCCCCATTCCACCATTTTTTGTCCTTTTACAAGATCCTAAAGTCTATACTGTAAAGTAATTTTTACATTTTAATACTGAGAGAGTCAATAAGAGAAGAGACTTTAGGAAAGTGGCTTCCAGGATCGAGCATTTGACTTCCACCAGGGGTGGTACCAGAGTTGTAACTTGTAGATTCGGGGCTAAATCTGTAACAGAGTCCCCCAACTATAAAGCTTTATTCATACTACTAGGCTCCCTATATGGAGAAGAGATGCCTTATGGTCTCCCTGAGGTTTGTGGGCCCGGGTGCAACCGCATCCCCTGCAGTTACACACACTGCAATACTTAGTCATGCATATATCATATATATGTTCCATCCTGGGCAGCAGCTTCTCTGCAGAGTATACAGGATGTGATCTGCCCAACCCATATGCATTGCAAGGCAAAAGAAATCTAGAATTTGCTGTGATTACAGGTCGGCTTTCAGTCTGCAGTCCAGATACAAGGTAGAGCTAAGAGTTATGGAGAGAACACCTACAGTATTTGACAGCCAGCCGGCCTCCGTGGCTTGCATAGTAATAGGGGTTAATGCAGTGGCTGGGCCTTCAGCGCACACGTGTGGATCACTGCTTCATTTCTGCACTGCAGCTTTCTTTTAAGAATTGCATGAAAAGAAAATGAGGCTTAAATTAAGCAAGTCAACGGCGTTCAGGCTAAATATTTTCAGAAACCTGCCCTTGACCTTTTAAAAGTGAATTAATGCTGTAGGCAGATCCGACAATGAGAAGGGAATTCCAATATGTTCTCTGCTTGCAGAGAATTGCTCTCAAGAGTTGTAGAGTCTGCAGACAATATAGCTAAATACACCCCATTTAGGCTACATGCACACGGGTGAGCGCGATATCGGGCCGAGAAACTCGCCCTGATATTGCACTTGCCAATGTGCATTTTTCATGTCATCGCAATGCGTTAATGCCTTGCATTGCCCTTCTGTAAAAATTGCGATTCTCAAGAGCGTATTTCACGTGCGTCAAAGAATCACAAGTGTTTCCAATTGCACTTGCATGTACATCGCACAGTTAGCAATTAGAGATGAGCGAGTATACTCGCTAAGGCACATTACTCGAGCGAGTAGTGCCTTAGCCAAGTATCTCCCCGCGCGTCTCTAAAGATTCGGGGTCCGGCGCCGGTGTCAGGTGAGTTGCGGCGGGGAGCAGGGGGGGAGCGAGGGAGAGAGAGATCTCCCCTCCGTTTCTCCCTGCTCTCCCCCGCCGCTCCCTGCCCGCCGCCGGCTCCCGAATCTTTAGAGACGAGTGGGGAGATACTCGGCTAAGGCACTACTCGCTCGAGTAATGTGCCTTAGCGAGTATACTCGCTCATCTCTATTAGCAATGTTTTAACTGATGCGATGTTGGGAGAAAATAATCGCGGCATGCTGTATCTTTCTGCGATATGCAAATTTTTAATCTCCCATGTTTCCCTATGGAGGTCCTATTTCATGTGGCTGCAGTAGCTGCATGAATGATGAATGGCATGTAGATTCTGGGACTGCACTGGCAAGAACCAGGGAGCTGTACTGGACCTACAAGTGAGTACCAGCCCTCGGCCCTGGCCTTAAGCACTTATTAAAAACTCCCCAAAAAAACCTTTAAAGTGATGGTTTATGTAGTGGCCCGAAGTACATATATCTGCCCCCCCCATAGCTGTCATACATGTCATGTCTTTCATGTCGATGCTCTGTGCAAATTGTCTTGTCTTTGGTTATGTGTATTACGCAGTTGCGACATTTAAGAGGTTAATGTCTGTGAATGTCTGGGAAATGTCTGGAAATTGTAACCAATTGTCATGACACGTGGGTATGCAAGATATATATAGTAGTGCAGTGTGTGCAAGGAGTTTCATTGTCTTCAATGGTAATGTGTGGAGGGAGAGTCCCGGCCACATGGGGTTACCTTCAATCCTTATGAAGAGAAGGATGGAAGAAGAGGAGCGGTACCCGGATGTTCCAACTCCAGGACCCCTACCTTAAGTGAGAGTGAGAGTGAGAGTGAGAGAAGGAGCCCGCCGTACAGTGTCCAAGTACCCAGCTTCAAGTGAGTGTCAGTGTAGTGCTGTGTCCTTCTCCAGTGTGTGTCCAGGAGCGGAGTCAAACAAATAACTAAGATTGTAAGCCCGGTGTCATCCTATGTTTCGGAGCGTGTGTGTCCAGAAGCAGAGTCATGCAGATAAGCTAGACTGTAGGCCCGGTTTCATCCTGGGTTCTCCTCCCTAACCTCATTAAACTGTTCTTCCTGCACTGGTGTGTGAAGTTGTAGGGTTGAGAAGTAAAGTTTCAGTCACTGCACGTTTCCAGTGATTGAGTTTTCCTAATTCAACTGTGTGTGTGGACTCTTTTATTAGCCCGTCGGACATCCAATGGAGTAAAGGAACGGTGGCGTCACTCGTGACAATTCTTCAGGTCCACCACACCACTTATTCAGGTAACTGCTGTCACAGTGTTGCCTGGAAGAGGCCTAGTGGTGCCTTGGCTAGGGTTGTGCGCGTCCCTCAGTGGAGGAGTTGGTAGAGCCACCGTGACTGTTGCCAACCCTACCCCTGCCATCTCCTCAGCGTGTGCCTCGGTTGCTACAAGATGTTGCACTTACTTTGAACAAATCCAATTTGTTAGAAGGGTCCCCCAAACAATACGCTGATCACGGAATGTCTTGTGGATGGAGCCTCACGAGACTTGCTACAAACTAGAGGAAAGCCTGGTACCAAGCACTATTACATAGTTCTTATTGAGATCAAAGGGCTGTCTATGTAATGCACAGACTTGTTGAGTCCTCCAAAGCTAGATATATGGCTAGTAGAGGGGTATACTGAATTATGGACCTCTAGATAATTTCTCTTATTGTGGATTGTTATACAGCTAGGTCTTTAGCAATATTTTGTAGCCTTTTTTCAGCTTCATACATCTCTATAACACATCTTCTAAAAGTGGTTTGCATCAGGGTATGGATCACACTTAGCAAATTTCCTTGAGAAGTCAGTAACCAGGCTTTGTGTGTCTTCATTTAATGGGCAAAGCACAGGAAAATCCACACTTCTAATCCCATCCCCTTAATTGAAGCATTTTTGCCAATTAGCTCCTGGAGAAGTAATTAACTTAGAATCCATAATTGTATATGTGACCCTTGAGTAGTGTTGAGCAAAAAAAAAACAGTCAATCCCTGTTTTGGGTCAAACTTTGCTAAAAGTTTATTCTGGTGCAAACCCGAACCTCAGTCAGTTCATGAATCAAACTTTTCAGAGGTTCACTCATCACTAATCATGAGTTTTGTAAGGCCTGAACGGAACACGGAAGCGGAATCCCGGCCGCAGGTGTGAAACCATTCCTAGCCATATAGATTCCACTTTTTCACACTGCATTCAGGGTATTGCACGGTTTACATCTACATAAAATGTTAAATAACTTGTTTCACTTTATCTTTAGCTGTTGTTAATTATTCTCTGTCCCCTGCTTAGTTTATTTGTGCTCCGATGAATGACTTAAAGATGAGATAAACATCCCCTTTAATTCTTTCAGCAGTTCTGGGTTTATGTCAAGTGATTCTCTTGGTGATTATTTTTATAATACCAATCTACTAGTAATGTAATTTGCAATAAAAGTAAAATGAGTAATGGAGCGGATTTTACTGTGTAATGAAGAGGGTAAAGTAGGAAGATAATCAGCTTGTACAGACAATAAAGTCAGTTCTCCAACGCAGGAAGAGTGAGGTTTCCATTCACATACTCAGTGGGTGGAAAAATAACATTATAAAAAGAAACAAGGATCCCCATGACGCTGTGAGTTCAGGTCTAGAGCCACAGTCGGGCTGGGACACCCATCTGTAATATGCTTGTCTGGAAGCAGCCTTAGGGTACATGCACACAGGCGATTTAAAAGTTGTTCCCAAGATGGTAAAATGAAGACTGTTCTGTGATTGGTTGCTTCATAAGTCTGCCCCATAGTGTCTAGAAAATCGAAGAAAATAGAATCCAATTGCTTATTCAATATTCCATTGTTTACTTTTATGTTTGTGTTCTCGAATACATACTTTACATTTTGATTACTCCATCTGCTGCATTGTATAATGGGACTTGTGCCACCAAACCTGGACCCATGACACACCAGACTGGTGTTCTTGTGCACTTGAGTTGACTTCTGCATGAAACATACTTCAGTATCAAGGCTTTTATTACAAGCAAAGTTCCCATTGACTTCCTAAAGATAGGTCATCAATAATCTACAAATGGACAAGCCCTTTAAGGACTTCCCTTAAACCTTTACTGATCAAAAATGGTTCAGCTTTGATTGGAGGCTCAACCGTTAAGCCATTGTGTCGCAATTTATAACGATAGTCCTCCTTTTCTGAGAATGTTTTGCTGAGATTTTTCTAGTTCCAGTGATAAGCAAGAAGTCTTAGCAAGAAGATCCATCCAGCACGGATCACCTCCGTGCTGGCCGGATCTTCTTTCTTCAACACGGTGGGTGTATCCGGACGCCCCAGCGATGTGCTGGATGCATGCACAGTGGAATTTCTTTTTTTTTTTTTTTAAATCTCCTGCTTTCCCACAGATCCGTGGCACGTCCACACTGACAGCTATGGCTGTGCCGCGGATTGGACAGCTTCCATTGACTTCAATGGAAGCTGTCCCATGGGATTCGCTGAAAAATGGAGCATGCTGCGAATTCTTCCCTCGCGTGCAATCCACATTCCGGGAAAATAGTTTAAAATTGTCTTGTGGATGCTAATGCATCCTTATGGGCGGCTAGAGCTGCGGATAAATAAAATCCGCCCATGGACATTGGGCTTTAGTATTAGTGGGTAGGACTGTCTAAGGACCATAACAATGTTTCCTCCAGCTCTGCACCATGTAGTGCATTAACACACAGGTTTGATGGAACGAATTTGCAGAATATTTGGTGTAATGGCAACCAGCATGGAAAATGTAAAGGGGTATTCCCTTGGTACGCTGTGTTATCTACGTGGTATTAGTGGAGTAAGCCTGCAACCACCGTCATGTGAGTTCTCTCCAGCATTGCCAGAACTGAATGTCAAGCCTATGTGCTGTGTTTCTTCAAGAGACTTCATCTATTTGAGCATCATCCTTGGTTTTTGAGACATGGCTGACCTTCCGACACCTGTTCCCTCAATATGGTGCCATGCTACACTAGTAAGCCCCCCATGAGAACTTGTTTGGTAGGCAGTCATCATCACTAAAATTGAGCTAGCTGCATGGACTAGACCACAACTTCTCAAACTGCTTAAAGCTGGTTACCCTGGTGCTCACAGTTCCTGAAGAGGCACTGCAATCTACATACCTCATTTTAACTCTCGGCAGTGGTGGTTCATCACAGATGACTTCATCACAACTATACTTGGAACTTTCTTCTTACCAAAGAAGAGATATGATCTTGGAAAGTCACTGTGGCTAGAACTGGAAGGCTCTAGGTAGAAATGAAAGCTCTATGAGTGATTCTGGGGCATCATAGCCCTACTATGGGGCATTTTTGGCCAAGACTGTGGTTGACATTACTATCGGGATACTACGTGACTAAAGTAGTTTGCTGTAGCGCATTATTCACACCTCCTCTACGTGACCCTCTTATAGCAACCATGTTAACCACTGATAAGATCCAACATTTTTTTACAGGTGAAACACCAAAAGGAAAAGTCGGAGCATCCCTGGACTACACCGATACCCCCATCTCCAGTTTCTCCAATTTCAAAGTTTTTCTTACTCCTTAACTGAAGCAGAGAAAATAATAAAACAGTTTGGCGCGTTATCTTAATGCACATTATAATGCCAGGAGAATACACATTCAATTATTCCAGACCCTGAGCCCTAACTAACCAAGGCAAGCAGTGCTGGAAATGATAAACCCAAGACTGCAGATACCATATGAATGTAGATGAGAATCACTGCTCACAGCAAAGACTAATGCCGCCGCTTCCTCCATTAGATAATTGCAATGATGCACCTACAATACAGGGCCGCGTGAGACTCACAACCGCTAATGACATTTTCAAATGTCAGCTCTTTTATTTAAAGAGATTGGGAAAGTCTAAAGTGTTTTGTATTTGTCTGGTGTAAAACAGAGGAGTCAGAAGCGATCAGAGTGTAAGTGTAAGAGCGGCCGTGTTGGAGTGCGCTCTCCTGACACGTCGTCTGCGCTGACTGACAATGAAGACAAAAACTATTTGCGGCGTCACTCCCGAGCCTTTGCACATTTCCGACAGGTAGAAAGTGTTGGGCATATAAAAAACTCCTACAGAGCAATTCTAGCAATGAAGGATTAATATACAGATTCAACGAGAATTGATGCATTGTGTAGATAAGGTTTTACGAATTGTCAGCCTAATGTGTGCGTATTTGCGCATGCCTGAGCTCTGAGCAATGCTTTTTTGTGCGTGGCAAACAAAGACGCACCGATTGAAATGGCTAATTAGTTCCGGATGTTTTCTTTTTTCGAAGCAATTATGTGGTGTTTTACGCATTTTCTTGTGTATTGTACGCACAATTGCGCACTCCTCATTGACTTCTATGGGGACCTTTGGTGCGCAAATACGCAGAAAATTTCACAACCGAAATGTGAATGAACCCATTGAAATCGATGGGTTCTGTTGACTGCGTTCAGTGCACGCAAAATTTTGCGTGCACAATAGAAGTCAATGGGGATGCTCAAATGCGCACGTAATACGCTAGGAGATGCGTGAAACACTGTGTAATTGCGCAGGAAAAGAACATATCTTGAACCTTTTAAAACTAATCAGCTATTTCAATGGCTGGGAGCATCGGTGTATTTTTTTTTTTTCCTTCACCCAAGCGCATACCTTGTGGATGCCAAAGCGCAAGCAAAAAAGCAACGTTCATTACGCAAATATGTGGCGCTCATGTGCAAGCAAATAAACATTCGCTCCAGTTCGTTCATGTTAAGCCAGCCTAAGGCTAGGTGTATGGGTCCGCGTGATAAAATGTCTCAGTGCTTAGCCTTGTAGGCTGTAGTAGAGCTGTGTGCCATCTGTAGAATTACACTGGGGTCCTCGGTTAGTAATATACATAATTTTTGAGCTGTTCAGACGTTAGTAATGTTAAAGATGTTAGAAATACATTTGCTTTACCGTGGAGGTGCTGGGAGGAGACCAAGAAGTAAGAGGAGGGACGAGTCTGGGAGGCTGTCCCACCGGGCGTGGAGTGGCATAGACCGTGAGTGACAGTGACTACTGAACCTGAATCTAGGGCGGTTTCACATCTGCATTGGAACATCCGGCCAGAGGTTCCATCGCACATCTGGCACAAAATACTGGAAGAAAACTTTGTATGCAGTACTTTTTCTTCCAGCTAAGAGCCATGCAGCTGAGCGAAAAGCGAAGGACCCACTATAGTCAATGGGGTCCGTCCGGTGCTGTTCGGTATCATCCTGAGACAGATCTGCTTGGTCAGGCGATTCCCCATTCCTGCTCCCTGAATGGAGCAGAAAAGCAGTTGCGAAATCACCCTTAGAATCTGCAGACCACTTCCAGCTCTCCTGCATCCATGCTGTCAGCATGCAAGGAACCTCATAGGGCACGCAGATCCTAAATGTCCGACACTGTTGAGTTACACTGTTGAATAAACCGGATATTGTTATCAGCATGAGCCAGCAGACTCCGACTGATTCCTTTCCATGTATGCTGCGTTGCAACCCCTGTGGCCGAACACAATTTCTGACCCGTCCTCCCATAGATCCACTGTGGCCAAATCCAAGGTCTGATCTATCCAGGGCTACTTTACTGGTTAAAGGAGTAGCCATAGCACTCTAAGGGAAGGATAGGGAGGTAAATCCGGAACTCCTATAGTTCAACGCACTTGCAGATGGGGGGCTATCAGCTATCAGCCCTTCTACAAGCATACGTCCCGAAAATGCATCCTTGCGAAATGGCACAGATTTGGCCACTGCAGATTTATTGCATATTTGCTGCAGAAAGCCCACAGCAAGTATCTTAAATAAGAATAGATCCTTAAAGGGGTTTGTTTAAACTGCAGACAGATCTATGTAGGGAATGGGGAGCAGGGAGGCGTCATACCGTTATTACAGCCGGTAGAAGCCACATCAGTGCAGAATTCAACTTTTAATCCCCAGCACACGCCCACTGCAAGTTCTCTGTGGGTGGGACTTCTTCTTTCACTGCTCTCTCCTTTCTCCAATCAGGTGCTCCACAGCTCTGATTGGCAGCTGTAGCGTCCAATCAGGAAGCCACTACAGCTGACTGAGCAAAGAAGGCAGCATCGGAGGAAGGAGTCCCACCTACAGAACACTTGCAGTGGACATGCACTGGGGGTTAAAATTCAAAGATTAATTTTCCACTGATACGGCTTCCACACCTCGGACCCTACGTAGATCTATCAGCAGTTTTGCATGGGCAAAAACACACACAAAATTGCTTACAAAATCATCTTAAGTGTAACTTTTAGTCCAAAAGAGTTGCGTGTATGTTAATCCACTCCATATCTCGTAGGTGTCAGCTGCTGTGGTGCATCGTTAGACCACCAAAGCATCACCAGCTGTCTGATTTCCAACACTGCTCATGTGATCAGCTCTGGCCAATCAGAGATCAGAGCACAGTGCACATTAGACATTTAGAAAATTGTGGTAGCCACCTTGGACATCCAAAAACAGAGCCCAGAACCAATGAACTGGAAGGATAGAAGAGTAGAAACACTGCAGGAAATATACCCCCTTCTGTCCACTGGTTCTGGAATATAATTTTGCCCTGAAGTTAGAAGATTGCTTTAAGTATCAAGTGACAATTTCAGTCCACAAGATTGCACAGAACTCTATGGATTCCTTTGGAATGTAGCATAATTAAAAATCAATCAGCAGCACTACAACAAGTCTCAGCGTAGCTGCAGCTCTAAATTAAAAGAGTCATTCCAGTGAAAACACGTTTCCATTTCTGTCCCCCTAACCTGAATGCCTGTCACACTCAGGAGGTCTCTTCTGAGCATTGCAGCCACTTCCCTGTCTGATGCCTATCAGGCACCATCTTGATGGTGAGATTTTTTTATTTCACTTTCACATCAATCCCATGATGCATCAGCACAACATTATCTAGAGGCCATACCATTTCTGCCTGCTGGGTGAACTGTTTAATTATCATTACCTTCTATAGTCACCTAAATAAACTACAGACCATATATTATATACTCACACATATATGTATATAATATGTAATTATACAGTCAGGAGGATGAGCTGTGATCTCCTCTATTATAACTGTGTGACAGCAGCTTTTAGTTCATCATCAGTAAGGCTGGTTTCACATCTGCATCTGAAACTGTGCTTTTTCTTCCGTCCAGAAGGCGGGCAGCAGGGCGGAAAGTGAACGGACCCCATTAGAGTAAGTGGGGTCTGTATGGTGCTGTTTGGTTCTGTCCAGAGATGGAACTGTTTGGTCATGGGGATACCCCTTTCCTGCTCCACAGATGGAGCAGGGAAGCAGAGTCCCCAACGCAAGTGTGAAACAACCCTAAGGGCAGTTTCGGATGAACGTGATTTTCTCTCCTTATGCTGCCATGATAATCACAGCCACATAACGGGACAAAACAAAACCACTGATATCAATAGATTTCATTGGTTTTGTTTTCACTATCGGGATTCTCCCCCATTAATTGTACAGCCGAGAAAAGATAGGACTTGCCATATCTTCCTGGTATTTTTTGAAACTCTTGTACTACGGCATGGAGGTGGAAAAGCCGACGAGGGAAAAATAAATTTTGTTCAGGCGCAACTATGCAGCATTCGAGGAGTGGGCTCACAGCCAAGGAGATGGCGGGGTAGATAAAGGTGGCTCTACCATATCCTCCCCTGGGGGTAGCTTGGGACCCATCCAAGTTACTGGTGGGAGAGGTTAAAGGGAAAGGCCAACTGGCAGATACTTTACAGTTCTTTGTCACTTGTGACACCACCGTTCCATCCCCTGCGGTGAACCTTGAGATGGAAATAAAGTAGTCCAGGCACAGGGATAACTTTCTGAGCAAACCAGGAACGGTCAGTAATGCCCATTTACTTTAAGTTCAACAATGTTCCAACAACAACAGTAACAGTCCAGAAGAAGAACACTTCACATTCTCAGAAGGTGGTGTAACAGAAAGGACTCTCGGGGTAATCCAGTCAATCCACAGTCTTCAATTATCTGTGAGATCCTGCTCCCGGCAAAACTCTCCCTCCTCTCATACTCTCTACTGGTCATCACACACTCCTCTGGTATTCTTCTCTCTCCTCAGTGTGGGCAGCGGCACTGGTACATCCCGGGTAGCGCAGGTCCAAGCTAAGCTGATGGATACCTTTCAGCTTTTTCCATACTCAACCACACAGACCAGACTGTGTCTGTGTGGCTCACTTGCAGACCTCTCTCTTGCAAGAACGACTCCAACCCCCAACTCAAGAACCTCTCTTTCGCATCCTCACCAACATATATATAAAACACAGTCACGTGACATACAACAAGATACATTTCCTAGACATAACCCAGACATTATCCATTTGTACTGCAGAGGTGCAATACACATTAAATGCATGCAACATAGAAGACACTGAAAATACCATTATGTAGGACAAACACTTAACATTTAAGGAGGGGCCCCGTTCTACAACCACTACAACCACGTTCCGTATCGGCCAGCTTATTTGCTCCTACGGCCATCTAAATCCGTGCTAACTGTGATAGGAGTGTCTGTGTCCCCCTCTAGGCAGTTTCTGTGGTAGATCCATGTAACAGCATCACACAAACTGAGAATTTGATGAGAAACTGAATACATAACCCCAAGTAGATCAGAGCTGGGCAGAACTGAAATCACATGACCCTCTGTGGAAAAAGATGCTGGAAGTTCCAAATAGAAAGGAAAACTAACCCAAGGTAACACTAGGTGACTTATATGTACAGAGGCAATAGTTGCATCATAAATGAAAAAAAAAATTACTGTAGATATAGGTACAGTATAAAATCAAAGCATATTGAGCAAAATGACAACCTCATGGCGTGTACAGTACAAAAATGCTCCTTTTTATGTCCCCATTACAGAATGGGGTGAACAGGCAGACGTTGATGAGTAATGTCAGAAAATGAGTTCAGACTCCAATCATGCGGGTGAGGTGGGGGGAGGGGTGACGGAAAACTGAAAGTTGTCACCATGATAACACATGGGATGATGGTAGTGGCTAACAGTATGGACATCATATTCCATCTCACTGGACAGTGTCTGCAAAAAAGAACTGAGCCTGAGGCCGCCATCACACGGAAATATTCTGGTCAGTAATTTGCATTTTGACTTGTAAGTCAAAATCAGGAGTGGAACCTCCAGGGAGAAGGATTTGTCCCGTGTGTTGGACTCACTCCTGGTTTTGGATTACTGATCAAATACTGAGCGGGTACATCGCGTGCATAATGTGCGAATAAGATACGCTTGTGTGAGCCTGCCTTTAGACTGGATTCATTCACAGCGCTTGCTGCATTTTTAGCGCTACTTTAACACAGGTTTTCTGAAATCAAAAGCACTGCGGCCTGATTTCACGTTTACACGCACAGCTTTTTCTGCAGCGCAAAAGGTTACCGCTAAGGAACTAACAGCGTCTTTGGAATTGGTGCGAATTTCTAATGTACAGTAGATGTAATTCTGCAAGTCTGTAGATAGAAAAGCTCAAGAAATTCCACCTAATGTATTATGCAGTTAGGGGTATCGGCAATTGCGCAATAATTCTGCAACTGCATTTTGTCTTGCGGAATAATTCTGTCTACATGAAATCACCTTAAAGCTAATTTTAACATGGGCGAGTATGATATTAGGCCGTGAATCACGGCTTGATATCGTGCTAGCCAACATGCAATATCCACGAGGATGCAAGGCATTTTTATATCAAAACCGCCTTGTTTCACTTCAGGGAAGTAGGGATCTTTTTCAGTGGGGAGACCTCGCATTGCACTTGCGTGCACCTAACACGTGGTGCGATGCTGCTGCCGGCCCCATTGCAAACAGTGGGCAATGTGAGGGCACACATGCGATGCCATGCTGGAGAAATAATCACTCATGTGTATGACTCCGTTCAAAAGAATAGGGTTAATTTTCATATGAGATCTGTGTATCTCACAATGCACAAATCTCACACGATTTTCTCGGCCGTGTGAAAATGACCTAAGGGTGGTTTCACACAGGCGACCAAATTGCGCAATTTTTGCCTGATGCGATAGTCAGTAAAAAAGCAGATTAGGAAACCAATTATTTACAATGGCTTCCTTCTAGAGATGAGCGAGCATGCTCGCTAAGGCAAGCTACTTGAGTGAGTAGTGCCTTATGCGGGTACCTGCCCGCTCGTCTCTAAAGATTCGGGTGCCGGCGGGGGGCAAGGAGCGGCGGGGGAGAGCGGGGAGGAACGGGGGGGAGATCTCTCTCTCACTCTTTCCCCCCCGCTCTACCCTGCTCACTCCCGCAACTCACCGCTCTCCCCCGCCGGCACCCGAATCTTTTAAGACGAGGGGCAGGTACTCGCATAAGGCACTACTCGCTCCAGCAGTTTGCCTTAGCGAGTATGCTCGCTTATCTCTACTTTCTTCCCATCTGCGATGTTTTCACTGATGCAATGTTGAGAGAACAAGAAATCGTGGCATGCTCTATCTTTCTGGGATATTTTATCTCCCATGCTTCTCTATGGAGGCTTCATTTCATCGCATCGCAACAAACGTGCCTTACGATGCGATTTTAACGTTAGAAAGTCCTGCTGACTTTCGTGTTAAAAAAATGCACGATTTTCTTGCGCGACTTTAACGCGGGCGGCAGCGATGCGATTCGAGATTATACTCCAAAAAAGTCAGGGCTGACGCTCAAAAATCGCAGGAACATAGATGCGATTTTCTGGCAGCAAAATCGCGATCGCCTGCGTGAAACTAGCGTTAGGGTGCATTTATACAGGCGAGTTTCATACATGAGTTCATCCGATAGCAATATGGACGGAACTTGCGCGTGTGATTTTCCTCTTGCAGCATTGAAAAATGCGCGTGAAAATCCCAAGTACGTAGATGTGAGCACTTTTTAAGCAAAAACGCATCCTGATCCCATCCAGAATTGTACTTTTACAGGCCCGGTGTGAGTTTCTGAGACTGATATCGCCCTTGCCCGTGTGAGCGCACCCTTAAGTTGCTCTGCAGGAGAAATTCTACCAAAAACACTTAATTCATGTCGCATTTATATAAGCTGAAAAAATAGCGTGTGCGACGGTGCGTCTTACAAACGGGGGGCCATCTGGGATTTCAGTACTCTTTAAATTGTATGATTTATTCTTAAAAATACGTCTTGCAGCAGTAGTTGGCGAACAAGAAGAAAGGAGGAAGAACGGACTGAAAGAACACAAAGTGATAGAGGAAGATGAAGGAGCTGCCATGTATACATGAGAGGGACGTTACATGATTATGCCTTCACAGCACAACTCATTTTCTTCAGTGTCATCGTTACTTACCATAAAGGGAATACACCAAGTCTAGCAATTACGAAGACCAAAGCAAACACAACAAACAGGAGGTCGCACAGTTTTTGACACTTGGAATAATTTGCCATTTTGGCTGCCTAGAATATAAAAGAACAGACAGTTATTGTGAGCTGACAGCCGCGGCATGTTATTAACCACCGACATACTTGTATCTCCACCCTGCAGAATTGTTTGTGTGGAAGAAAATGAACCCAGACGTTCCGGCCTTGGGAATATTTTATATCCATTCAGAAAATACAGTCCATGTCAAAAAAACTGAAGGAGTTGTTGGAAACTAACAGAACTTTCTTTGTGTGATTGTAACGTTAATATAAGGAAGGGATTACAATAACAGGAAAAGGAGAGTTTATTGCGGAAAACTGACCCCTTGAAGGGAGGCTCTAGTGCCCTGTTGTACCGCCTGTAGCTTGGATACTAGATGTGATACAGGTAGGCATGGAGGCTCTAGTGCCCTGTTGTACCGCCTGTAGCTTGGATACTAGATGTGATACAGGTAGGCATGGAGGCTCTAGGACCCTGTTGTACCGCCTGTAGCTTGGATACTAGATGTGATACAGGTGGGCATGGAGGCTCTTGTACCCTGTTGGGCTGTCTTTAGCTTGGATGCAAGATATGATACAGGTGGGCATGGAGGCTCCAGTACCCTGTTGGGCTGTCTTTAGCTTGGATGCAAGATATGATACAGGTGGGCATGGAGGCTCTAGTACCCTATTGTACTGCCTGTAGCTTGGATATTAGATGTGATATGGGAGGGCATGGAGGCTCTAGTACCCTGTTGTACTGCCTCAAGCTTATGTATAAGATGTGATATGGGTGGGCATGAAGGCTCTAGTATCGTGCTGCACTGCCTCTAGCTTGGCTACAAGATGTGATAAGGGCAGGCATGGAGGCTCTAGTATCTTGTTGTACTGCTTCTAGCTTATATACAAGATGTCTTATGGGCAGGCATGGAGGCTCTAGTACCCTGTTTTACTGCCTCAAGCTTATGGACAAGATGTGATACGGGTGGGCATGGAGGATCTGGTACCCTGTTGTACTGCCTCTAGCTTGGATACAAGATGTCATACAGGGAGCCATGGAGGCTCCAATGCACTGTTGTACCGCCTCTAGCTTGGATATAAGATGTGATACGGGTAGGCATGGGAGCTTTAGTGCACTGTTGTACTGCCTCTAGCTTGGAAATATCATGTGATACGGGTGGGCATGGAGGCTCTAGTATTCTGTTGTACTGCTTCTAGCTTATATACAAGATGTGTTATGGGCAGGCATGGAGGCTCTAGTACCCTGTTGTACTGCCTCAAGCTTATGTACAAGATGTGATACGGGTGGGCATGGAGGCTCTAGTACGCTGTTGTACTGCCTCTAGCTTGGATGCATGATGTGATACGGACAGGCATGGAGATTCTAGTACCCTGTTGTAGTACCATCCCTAGTTTGGATGTACGATGAGATATGGGAGGGCATGGAGGCTCTAGTACCCTGTTGTACTGCCTTAAGCTTATGTACAAGATGTGATATGGGTGGGAATGGAGGCTCTAGTACCGTGTTGTACCACCTCTAGCTTGGATACAAAATGTGATACGGGCAAGACTGGAGGCTCTAGTACCCTGTTGTACCCACTCTAGCTTGGATACAAGATGTGATACGGGGGCCTTGGAGGCTCTAGTACCCTGTTGTACCACCTCTGGCTTGGATACAAGATGTGATACGAGTGAGCATGGAGACTCTATTATCCTGTTGTGCTACATCTAGCTTAGATGTAAGATGTGATACAGGTGGGCATGGAGGCTCTAGTACACTGTTGTACTGTCTCTAGCTTGGATACAAATTGTGATACAGGTGGGCATGGAGGCTCTAGTACCTTGTTGTATCGTCTCTAGCTTGGATGCAAGATGTTAAACGGTGGGTATGGAGTCTCTAGTAACCTGTTGTACCACCTCTAGCTTGGATACAAGATGTCATACGGATGGACATGGAGGCTCTAGCACCCTGTTGGGCCAAATTTAGCTTGGAGACAAGATGTGATATGGGCGGGCATGGAGGCATACAGGTTTCGTATGCTGTCCTGTAGCATAAATCTCCACATTTGCTGTAAATGAGCCTCTAGATCGAGCAAACTCATAGGCTGTCGTAATTTGCATCCCAGATGTCCCATGTTCTATTGGTAATAAATCTGGTGACCAGGCAGGCTTCGGAAGTGTGGCAATGTGATGGAGGCATTCCTGTGACACCTTGCTGTTTGCAGCCAAGCATTATCCTGCTGGAAAATGCCTCCTAGAAGCCGCCATGAGAGGATGTCCTGAACAAATCGCTGAGTTGTCATTGTCCCTTATACCACTACTAGGGGTAACCAACTGTTGTATGTGATGGTCCCCAGACCATCACACCAGCAGAGGGGGCAGTGTGCCGCTCTACAGCAAAGGCAGGATTAGATTTATTGTTGAAGACAACCCTGGTTCCACTACTAGCAGTCTAGTTTAATTGTTCACGACACCACTGCAAACAGAGGTGATGGTGGGTGTCAAAGACAAAACACGTAATGGGCAGCGTGAGACCACATGTCCTTCAGCCAAGCACCTGGAAAAGGTTCTGACAGACACAGGGGCGTGTAGCGATGGCACTACCTATCTCTGGATGGCGTACAATGAATTAGTGGGAGCTGATTATACTTTTCAGATAATCAGATAATCCTCTCTACTGGTGGTCTGTCGAGAGCGTCCTCAGCACATTTACGTTTTGTGCGTATCCTCATACATCCACTTGGCCCAACACCTCCTAATAGTCTGGGGAGAACGGCCCAGGTTGCGGGCAAATTGGTCGATATGACTATTCATCTTCTCACATCCTAATAATGCGCCCCCTCTAAAATTGTGTTAACTAGATGAAATCTCTTCTCTGCGTCGTAGAGACGTCTAGTGGTCAACAAGCTCTACACAAGCGGAAGAAAAGGTCACTACACATAAGGAGCCTCTGAGAGCCTTTTTATAGGCCAAGGTGGGAACCACTTTTAGGGCCTCAGGTGGCAAGACTGTTCATCTAATTACCACAACTCTCATCATTTGCATATCCCCCTGAAATGTAATTGCATGCCAAGTTTTATAGCAAAACAACAACTCCTTCTAGGGGCTTGACTTTTTTTTACAATGAGTGATTAATAAAGTGTTCAATGTGGTTGAATGCAGCTATGGTAGTAGCTTGTTTCTTCTATATTCACCTGCAGCTTTACAGCCAAATTAGAAAGAGGAAACAGCATAGCCTATGGGGACATCTAAGACTGGCACAATGAGGGCGCATTTCAGGCACGCATGAGGTTATCTGAGATTGGGGCATTTATGGCAGGCATCATGGGTCATCCGAGGCTTTAAGGCAGGATCCTTCAGGGATATCTGTGGCAGGCACTCTGCAGTCAACTAAAGCAAACACTAAGGCTAGGTTTGCCACACAGCCAATAAACTACCAGCCCGTCCGGTAACTAAGTTCCAAGGCCATTAATGACAAAAAGTAATTGTTTTCTGTGAGCACTTGGCTTTGGCAGTGACTGCTGAGGCCATGGAGAGAGGGTGCTATTACTACAGAGGCCATAAGAGGTGCACTATTACTACTGGAGCCACTGAGAGGGGGCACTATTACTACTGGAGTCACTGAGAGGGGGCACTATTATTATAGGGGCTACTGTAATAATGGAGGTAAAATCATGCATTCTGATAAGCCACACCCTTGACCATGGCCCCTGTTACATTAGCTAGTATGTTTGGTGACAAAGGGGACAATAAAATGTCATGGGCCTCATAATAACCACTAGAGGCATGATACACTTTCGAAAAATTCACTTGCATCATTTGTAATATTTGTTTTTGCCTGCTCTGAACTCAAATTTCGTGTTGCATGTGAGGCTATGGGCTTTATGTGGTTGCGAGCCTCTGTGCACTGCCCTAATGGTCTGTCTGTCTTTGCATTATATATACACTGAATAATCACCATCTGAACATTTCCTTTTGTGCACGGAACACACAGTTACAGCTGTTTATATTTATAGCCATCTTCAAGAAAACTTCTTAAAAAGTTGCGCAGTGTACAGCGGCATGTGGAAAGTAATTGTGTCTTACATTTGTCATCTCACAGCAGGAGTCTTACAGAATGTGCTCAGGAAGTATTGTTCTGGGAGACATTTATCTTGTTGTTCAGAGCAAATGAACTATTACAAATTTAGGAATTATTTGTTATTACAGACTAAAGCCTCACTCTGTTTCATCAGTTCAGATCCCGACACCTGTCAGTGAGAGTCTAGTAATTTTTGGCTAAATGCTTAACATATTCATCAGAGCTTCATTTCAGAGGAAGACCTCAAAATCCCCTAAATAACTAAATGTTAAAATGCTGGTTGTCCACAGCCACCACTAGAGGGAGCTTAATGTATATATCACTGGGGAACGGGAAAAACTTTTTTTATGGTGTCTAGAATTTTAGACCTTATTCTGGGTATTTTTGTGCCGCTGATTCTGAAAATCCCATCCATTTCACTCTAGGATCTCTAGTTTTTTAGATGTTCCTGATGTCATTATCTATTTTTGTTCTAATTATTTTCCCGCCAGCATTTGCTTACTATTAGTACATATGGTACATATCGCCACCACTGCACATCAATTGTGGTTTGATGAAACCATTTGTGAAGAGATTAAAGAGAAATTGAAGGTGTTTTGGCTACAAATGTAGAACATTCCTGCAAGGGAGAAGCTAAAAGCAGGTACATTCAATGGAACACAAATCCAGGAACTCATGAAAGACCAGCGTTTCCAAGATCAGTGGAGAACCTTGAGGTGTGTGCGCGGTTGTTGGCTTGTAGGGTTGTAAAGCATCTCCTTGGAAAACTGAGGCCGCAAACTCTGGTGAATTTGTGTAGCATACGCTCACTTCTGTTTGTGAACACTGCAGTCATTCTGGATGGATTTCCAGATTGTCCTGGTGATGTGATGAACGTGGTGAGTGATTTCACCAAGAAATAAAGACCGTAGAAGGACAGAACTTCGGACAATGGGGTACACATATGATGGCCGACCATTGGTGGAACATCCAGTGCGAATGTCTAGAAACATCTCATTACAGGAAATCACAAAAATGTAGCTTCAGCGACATCTCAGGGTGCATTCACACGAGCGTGTGCCATACATAGCTGCGCACCCACGTACGTGCATATACACGCGTGAATGCAGGTTCATGCCCATTGCCTTCAATGGGGCCGCGGCTGCTGCCAACAGGCCTATTGCAAGCAATGGGCTGCTGGCAAGCCCTGCAGTGATTTTCGGGGAAGGGCTTTAAATATACGCCTTTCCCTGAAATATACTCACCTCTCCGGCGCTGCCGTGTAAATATTCCCCACGGGGAGTCCCCTTGTCAATGAACACTGTGACAGCATTTTCAAAAGAGCTTCAGAGCAGGGCAGGGAGAAGACAGGCTAGACGTGCCTAAGCCACGGCAGCTGAGGAGAGGTGAGTATCATTTTTTAAATTTTTTACACATTCTAGGCATGATTTTTAGGGAAGGGCTTATATTTAAAGCCCTCCCGCAAAAATCCCTGCAGGGCTTGCAGGCAGCCCATTGCTTTCAATGGGACTGCAGAAGTGTCGATCTCATTGAAAGCAATAGGAAAACATTGAGATCCTCTGCCACAGTTGTCACAGCTGTGACAGCTGTGGCAGGGGATTCTTTACTCCCCGCGGGGAGTCCTCTTGGCACTGATCACTGTGACAGTGCAGTCACAGTGTTCAGTGATAAAGGGACTCCTCACTGGGGAATATTGACGTGCACTACAGACCGATGGTGCACGCATGTCTCATGTTTTGCAGGTACGTGCATTTGCACGCCTGTAAAACATGGACATGTGAACACACCATAGGGAACCAATGTTTCTAATAGGAGCATGTTTTTGTGCGCACAACTGTACTCACATAAATACGCTTGTGTGAATGAACCCTCAATGACGAAACTTGTTTTATTCATGTTCTAGGCTTCTAGGGTTTTATCTTTGTACCTTCAGCTTTTGATTGGCTGTCATTACATGTGTATACATTTATATGGACATATGTCATATCCTGATAGAGAAAAGCTAATGTCATTTTCAGAATCTATGACCCCAAAATACCCCCAAAAAGTTTTAAAAAATCTCGGTCACCAAAAATTGTGTTCCCCAGTGTATAATTTATACATAGAACTCAATCATAAATCAGTATGTAGTAAGCTCATTAGCTCCCTCTAGTGCTGACTGCAAGTAGCCCAAATTTTATATTTTAATTTTGTTTATGGAAGAAATTTGGAGCTTTATATTGGTAAATTGGAGTAGTAAACATTATAAATATATACTAAAGGGAACCTGTCACCAAGTATGAATGAGTACTATAAACTAAGTTATGGTGCTCATACTGCAGGTTCACTTGGTCCAGGGAGGTATTTCTTATATTTACCCAGCTCCTAGATCTAGTGCTGTCACCCTCGAAAGTCAGCATAGCAAACAATGGGAACCTGCCATATGAGCATCATAACTTAGTATTAAAAGCAGATTCTCTTTATATTTTATTCATACAGTTTTTATCCAGTCTTGATAACCAGCTAGTATACAGTGAATGGCCACATTATCAAAGACAGCAGTCCTTTCAAGATCAGAGGTCCCTGTACAGATATTAGACCCCTGACCCCGGAGTGCAGCAAGTGACAAGTTTTCCATGGATCAGTTTCAGCGTGAATCCACTTTAGATGGGGAAATCAAGCAATCTGAGTGACTTTAAATGAGGCCAGGTCATCGGGCTAGACTAGCCGGGGCCGGGATTTCATACACCGCCAACCTTGAGCAGTTTTCTTGCCCAATGGTGACAAGAGTATGCCGAAAATAGTATGATCAAGCAAAAACATTCGGCAAAAGGGGATCCTGTGGCCAGAAACAACTCGTCAACATAAGAGGAGGATGTCAAGAATTGCTCTGATGAACAGTTGCTACACTGTCTAGCAATTTGCAGCTGAATACAATGTTGCTGCTTCAACTAATGTGTCCAAACAAACAACTTATAGCTGCTTAGCACTGATGGGCTACGTACCACTGCCATTGCTAAATGGAACAGAAAGACAAGACTTAGGTGGGCAAAAGAGAGTAAAAATTGGATGATGGAGCAGTGAAAAAACATCCCCTGGCCATATGAATCCAGATTTCTGTTGCACAATGCTGATGGAAGGTTCAGAATTTGGTGCCAGCAGCATGAATCAATGACCCCTTCCTATCCGGTGTTCAGAGAATGTCAGCTACTCTATATAATTTATGGCAACTGCAAGAAGCTTTCTTGTCTGCTTGGGCCAATATTCCTGCAGAAGAATTTCATCACCTAGTAGAATCTATGCCAGGATGAATTGCTGTGATTCCGAAGGCCAAAAGAGATCCAATGCCCTACTAGATGGAGGTCTCCAATAAAGTGGTCATTCAGTGTATATAGTGAACAGGGCTGAGCTGCAGTACTAGACATATCCACAAGCAGTGGATGATGCTGTTTCAAGTACTGCAAAGAAGAAGTTGCAGTTCATTGCTCTGCTTTTTGATGTGGTTCCTGGGGTGATCCCCCACCAAACAACATATTCTATTGGTAGGACATCAACGTAAAATCAAATAAACCTCTTTTAATACTGTTTAGTGATTTTTATGGGACAATGGCTTTATGCTTGCTCTCATTGTCTTCTCACAAGTAGCAGTTCTCTTGTAGACTGCAGCAGGTTTTCTCCCAGAAATTTTTGTATTCTACTCTGTTCTTTATCACAGTTTTGTGCATAATTATAATAAAAGTAGACTTGGTGGTGTCAAAGAAGTATCATTTCTACCAGGTATATGATAATACAATTTGCATGGATCTTATCACAATATACAGATGTAACAATCAATAACTTGACTGGAGTATCACGCTATATCGATTTATAGCATTGGGCTACTGTACATTGTAGTTATTGGCAGGTTAACGTTTGCTACATCTGTACAAGCAAATACGAACACCGCAACAGATGAACTCTAGAATGGCTACTCCAATCTTATAATGCAAGCAAGAGTCTCACCTCTAGCAATACATCCGCCATGTCATGAAGGCACATCACCAAGGTACCCACTCGTACCATGTTGTTTACGTATGAGAATGTGATGAGGGAGATTGTTGCAAGATGATGGAGAAGCATGATTCCAAAATCCTACAAGAGAATATAAAGTTAACATTTCTATAGAAGCAGCAGATTATAGAATCATTACAGTACAGAATAAATGCACTACACGTAAAGGAAGATTAATGTTGTCCCCCTAACACTATTGTATTCCGTACCCGCTTGATTGATGGCCTTTGCTTTTCCAAAAGTGAAAATAATGATGAAATGAACAACTGCATCTTCAAGTCCCCTTGAGGAACTAAAAACTGTGTAAAAAGGTCAATAAAGTTTATTAAAAAACTTTAAATAATGTTAAAATATGTTTTTATGTATATATATTTTTCCCCACAAAACTCGTTTTAAATGGATAAAATACCAATTTTAATTTAAAAAAAAAGTAATACCTAATAGGAGGAGTTTTCACGGACGTAATGACCCAGACACACAAAAAAATATTGTTATTTATCGCACATGGTGAATGCTGTAAAAATAAAAACTAATGTCAAAATTGCTATTTGCCTTTGGTTTTCGCTTAAAAAAAATATGATAAAAAGTAATGCAAAAGTCACATGTACCTCAAAATGTTACCAATAAAAATTACCCCTCTTCCCGCAAGAAACAAAACCTCACAGGGGTCCGTTGCCAGAAAAATAAAAATGTCATCGGCCTTAGGCCTCATGCCCACGGGGAAAATCAGGCCCGCTACGGATTTTCCATGGAGAATCCGCAGCGGGTCCCTCCTGCCCCGCGGACATGACCGCTGAAAAGAAGAATTAACTCACCTCTCGCCCGCTCCGGATCTTCCCTTCATCGCGGCTTAATCTTCTCTCCGTCGCGGCCGGATCTTCTTTCTTCGGCCTGGCGGATGTGCACGGCACGTCGGTTGCGTGCCGCGCGCATGCGCCGGCCCGAAGAAAAAAGATCCGGCCGCGACGGAGAGAAGATGAAGCCGCGAAGAAGGGAAGATCCAGAGCAGGTGAGTATATTCTGATTTTGGTCTCCCGTGGATCCGGACGGCTTCCATAGGCTTCAATAGAAGCCTGCGGGAGCCGTCCCCGCGGGTGACCCACACGAAAATGGAGCATGGTCCGGATTTTTTCATGCTCCATTTTTTTTTAAAATCCCTTTTATTGACCATCCGCGGGAATTTATCTACCCACGGGTGGTCAATGCATCCCTATGAGATGCAGATCCGCATGCGGGTGATCCGCTGCGGATCCTAAATCATATTTTGCCCGTGGACATGAGGCCTTAGGCCGAACCCACACGGCAGAGCCAGATTCCGCAAGCAGGATCCCGGAGCGGAATCCATTTCTGGCAGCAGCGGCGTCCGCGTGTACCCGCTCTGTAGTCGTCTTTTCTGTCCTGCTGATGGACCCGGCAGCTCGCCGTCAGACATGCGCAGCACAGATTTTCTTTTCAAACTTTTTTTTCCCATGCCGTCGCTAGGCAATGACGAGGAATCCGTGACCTGTCCGCAATGATCATTGCGGATAGGCCGCAGGTCGGACAGCTTCCATTGACTTCAATGTAAGCCGCCCGTGCGGAGCCTGCATGAAAATGTAAGCATGCTGCAATTTTTCCTCCGCAAGCGGAAATCGCAATGGATTTCTGCTTGTGTGTAGGAAGTTTTGGATCTCTATAGGAAGTAACGGGCAGTATTTGCTGCGCATTCGCAGTTCGGACATTGACAGCGGATTCTGCAGTAAATATCTGCCCGTATGCAGGCGGCCGTAGAACGCAGCGATGTAGATTCAATTGTTTTTCTTTAAAAACATTTTTATTTTGCAAAAGTAGTAAAAAATTTTTTAAAATCTATGTAATCTTGGTATCACGGTAATCATGCTGATCCAAATAAGAAAGTCAGGATAAGAATGTTATTGCTATATTTGCCAAATAGGGGACGCTGTGAAAATAAACCCCCAAAACAATGGTAATTTCTGCACATTTTTCCTATCTTCTCCATCCCTAAGAAAAATGTAATAAAAATGATACGGC
This sequence comes from Eleutherodactylus coqui, assembly GCF_035609145.1. NCBI lineage: Eukaryota > Metazoa > Chordata > Amphibia > Anura > Eleutherodactylidae > Eleutherodactylus > Eleutherodactylus coqui. The sequence continues at coordinate 78,808,915 of NC_089844.1, forward strand.
ACTTTCTATGTACGCCAGAGTGATGCCATTAAAAATGTAACTCACCCCGCTACAAACAAGCCTTCATACAGATATGTCAATGAGTTATAGTTCTTGCAATGCGATGATGAAAAGCGCTCGGTCCTTAAGGCACAAAATAGGCTGGTTATGAAAGGGTTAAATGCAGTAAGGTGGACGCCTATTGCAGCTTGCGTGTACAGTGGGATTAACAACGATTTTCCCCAAACTAGGCTTCCATACAGTATACTGAGTATTCAACAATTCCAAAACATTGTTATTATTGGAACTGCTCCCTTCAGCCTCAGCGTCATTCCGGACAATCATCTACAGAGCTGTAGAAAATGGCAAAATTCTAGAGTTGTGCCATGACAGACGTCCGACCGGTATTAGCAGCAGCCTGGGTTGTGCTGGGGGAAAATGGGAAATTCTTGACAGCCCTGTAGGTTGTCGTCAGCATGCTCCCTCATCTAACAGGGGATGCTTATACATGTCGTAGCAGGGGTACGCCTGCAGCCCTCCTGAATTGGGCTAGAATAATGTTTCTTTTATGTATTGTGACTGTTTATGTTATAAGGAAACTGCCTGGAATCTAGTGGCCAAGTGCTGTAACTGCATCGACTTGCACTGTCTTCACGGTCAGATTTGCATTGTAGAATTCTGAGCGGGCGTCTGTCTGCCTCCAGATTCCGCAGCAAATACCTGCCATAGCATGCTATGGGAAAACGCTTTTCCCTGCCCATGAGCAGAAATCAATGGCAATTTTCCGCTTGCGGGAGAAAAGTCATAGCATACTCTATTTTAGTGCAGGTTACGCACGGACGGCTTCCATTGGCTTCAATGACTCCGTCCCGCAACCCTTCCAAAATCATCACTGCCAGCCGGCACATCTGCACACAGAAGAAAAGAATTCGGACAGGTACGCATGGGTCAATGGGTCACTGGCCGGGCATCAGGTCGGATTCCACTGCGGAATCCCGCATGTGGAATCTGACCCAGTCGTATGCAGGCGGCCTTTCTGCTGTTATTGTTGATTAGCTTTTTATGTCATGTGCGGAGGAACTGGAGAAATGCGTCTGGACATGGGGTTAAATACACTCCAGCGCGCCAGTAAATGCACACTCAAGGAGAGATTGGTATATGAAGGAGGGGCCTCTGTTCCAGATCCCTCCTCACCGGGCGTACTACTGCGCAGTCATCGGTGGTAGTGCCTTTCAATAGTCTCTACCGATATTCCTGAAGGAAAGTCAAGCTGCCTGTCTTGGAAGCAGCATCTGCAAACCAGAGTCCCAGTAGTATCAGCTCATATGGCAGCCTGCATGCTCCCCACTTCATCTACTTGGCTGCCCAGTTGGGTAAAGGTTCGAAATTCAAGCATGATGGATGAGGCCTCCTGTAGATAAATTGCTGCATCCCTGCAATAGGGTCCACTTCACTCAGTATCCCCTAACCAAAGCTACCTACATGAACTCCCCCAGGGACCCCCCATTAGAAGACCTGCCTGTAGCCCCTTTACTATCCCTGGGGCCCCTTTCAATTATACTAGGGAATTGTTATTTATACATTTACTTAAAGTGGTGTTCCCATTTCTTGTCCAAGATGGGAATATCTCTCTGTACATGGTGGTTGGGAATAGATACACCAAGCAAAATATGCTATGCTGTTTCTGTAACTACCATAGAAGGGAATGGGAGTTGCAGAAATATTGTAGCACGCTATTTACTCTATTTACATAACTCAGGAGTTGCAAACACAGCTACATTGTTCTTGTTACACCCATTTGCTTATATGGGCATAACGGTAATAGTATAGAGCAGTCCCCTCAGCTGTTTTCATAATGCCTGACCACCCTTGGACACTACATACAACCAATCCTGGGGAACTCGGGCTTGACTTTTAAAAACAAATGCAGGTCCCAGAGGTGGGACCTGCATTTACAAGTCTTTAATGACTTGTTTTTGGATAGGTCATTGAAATCCTAAATGGGATTACTCTTTTCGCCTATGCTGTATCCTTTAAATTTGTATTAATTGCTACCAAACAACCCCATACAACATGTAAGGCTAAATTAAAGGGCTTGCATGGTTTAAAATACACATTTTCAAATATCGAAGAGTATTAATTTAATAGAACACAGTCCCACATTCAGGCCACAGATCTTAGTCAGAGTGAAGAGCGCTTGCAAAGAGTGCCTCTCGCTCTAGAGAACTCTGGACCTCCACACTTTATATGTATAGCCAATTTATTTCAATGGAACAGTGTAATTCTTCACTTGCCCTGTAGTGGCGCTGCAGAGGAACTGAACACTAGCTACCAGGTTCCCCTACAGTTCACAATTGATCGCTGAGAGTCCTAGCAATGCGACGCCTTGTAATCTGCTTATCCTCAGGGGATCCTTCTAACAAAAAAGTGGACAATTCCTTTAAGCCTCTACGTGAATGTTGTTTTCATTTACAATAAGAATTATAGAAGTTAAACCAAAATACTGTTTAACAGTAAAGCAAATCTATTCTCTAAAATAACATTTTGTACAGAAGTACTTCATGGTCCTGCTCACGGCTTCTTCATGCCTGATTTTCATGGAAAAATATTCTCTTTCTTTCCAAAATATATTAAAACTGTCAACAAGCAGAAAAGTTCCATTCAGATAACCTTATAATGTCAGCCAACATAACGTGCTGGCCACCAATGCCAGCTAAATCTGAAGTACCACAATGCCATATCCTATTTGCAGTCTGCCTGCTCCGGTGTTTGATGACAGCTCCCTGCAATTTTTGTTATAATCAAGATAAAAGAAAAAAATCATCTAATTACATTTCTGTATATAGAACAGTAGAGAAGGACATGTAAGATTCATAGTACATCATCAGCAAAGCCCTAACCAACTCGAGAGGCATACTAAGAGGATAGATCAATGTGATATGATTAAAGTCAATGTCCAACCAGAAATGGAAAATTCCATTTTGGCTGTGGACTGCACCTCCAGCCCCCTCCCCCTATCTGCTCCCTTTATCCAAGTCTTCTTTTCTTAACTCTTCTTTGCACATAATACTGCATTTACTTACAGTGGATATACAAAGTTTACACACTTCTACTAAAATGCTATGTTTTGGTCATGTTAAAAAAATCCAAGAAACATTAATTATTTCAGATTTATTTCCACCTTCAACGTGACCCATTGTTAGGGCTCAAACCCACAACCTCTTGTGTTCTAGCCGGCAGCTCTCTCCGCAAGGCTATCCAGGATTGGACAATTCCTCGCTGAAACCCAGCCTTGTTCTATGTTTTAATGAGTAATGACACCGTTTCAAGAAGAATTGATGAAAAGTCTGCTGATGTGGAAGAAAGATTTTGTAATGTAAATTGACGAGTCAACGGTTAGAGATAATGAAGCTTTGCTGCTAGCTTACGTTCATTTCATTAATCGGAATGAGGAGGTAGTGGAGGAACTGCTGTTTACCAGAAATTTAACCACCGACACAAAAGGCTCCTTTACATACAAAAGAGTGGAAGAATTTTTTCAAGAAAAAACATCCCTTTCACAAATGTACTTGCTTGTGCAACCGACGGAGCTGCGTTCATGACTAGTGATATCGCGGCTTTATAGCCCATTTAAAATCTGCTATAACTGGCATAATGGCAGTCCACTGTGTGAACCATCGGCAACACCTTGTTGCTAAAGATTTATGTACGAGATTGCATGATTCTCTGCGCCATGTAATTAATGCTGTTAAAAAGATAAAAGCACACTCTTTGAACGAACGTCTTTTACGCAAGCTCTGTCTGACGAAGAATTCGAACGTCTACTCCTACACACGGAAGTGAGGTGGCTGTCAAGAGGAAAGTGCTTACAATTAGAGATGAGCGAGCACCAAAATGCTCGAGTGCTCATTACTCGAGTCGAACTTTCAGTGATGCTCGAGAGTTCGTTTCGAGTAACGAACCCCATTGAAGTCAATTGGCGACTCGAGCATTTTTGTATCAGATTGGTCCCTGCGCTGAGCCAATGAGAGGCAGCAGTCACTCACCCATTCATGAATTCATGAATGGGTGTGTGAGTGAGATCTGCCTCTGATTCGTCAGGCTGTGACCAATTGGAGGCAGCTCATTCAGCAGGCGGGGATTTTAAATCCCCGGCTGCTGAATACTACTCACAGCTGTTCAGAGCAGTTCAGGAGGACTGCCGCCGGCCACGCTGAACTCTGTCTGCCGGGACCAGGTGAGTAAATATATATATATTTTTTTTACACATTTCTGGATGAATTGCAGGGAAGGGCTTATATATTTAAGCCCTTCCCGACAATTCATCCCACGCTCGCCGGCAGCCCATTGCTTTTAATGGAGCCGGCTGTATTGCCGGCTCCACTGAATTCAATGGTCAGTGCTCGTTTAATCAAGACGAGTACCGTGTGGTGCTCGTCTCGAGTAACGAGCATCTCCAGCACCCTAATACTCGAACGAGCATCAAGCTCGGATGAGTATGCTTGCTCATCTCTACTTACAATGCTTCTACAAACTTTTTGACACAGTGGTCAAGTTTCTTCCGCCGATTGACCCAAACCTTTGTGATGCAATCGAACTATAACGTCTTGACGTTGCCTATCTTGCAGACATATTTGACCAACTCAACGAGGTCAACACAAAGTTACGAGGAGAAAGAATGTATTTCATTAAGGCTAAAGGTATAATCTCTTCCTTCATTGCCAAACTGGACCTTCATACCAGTAACCTGGTCGATGCGAGCTCTGTCAGTTTCCGAGTCTTCAAGAAACTGCACGCAAACTTGGAGACAAATTTCAAGATGCAGACTTAGACGTTTTTTGCTCACACCTCAAACAAGCCGAAGACGACATGCAAACTAGGTTTCATGATCTGTATACCTTTAAAATACTACTGTGGGTACTCAATCCATTTTCAGCAGACACAGGAGAATTTCATCCCAGATTACAAGAGCAGCTGATCGACTTGAAATACGACAGTGAAGCCCAAGCACTTTTTCAACAATATGGCTATGAATATTTTGGGTGAAAGTGAAGAATTCCTATCCTATTTTGTGTTAGCTTTTCCATCTACATACTTAGTGGAGAGGGGCTGCAGCGTGGTTTAGGAGCTCCTGACAAAAGCAAGAAACAAACTTCAGATATGTGTAAGGGGCGACTTGAGACTGTGGTTGATGAAGATAGAACCAGATATCGCTAAATTGGCGTGTGCTCATCAGGCCCAAAACAGCCATTAATGACACAGATTGATTGTGGCAAACATTATTATGTTACATTATTAGTCAAATTTCATTGTTCTTGCATTTTAATTAGTCTTCTAACCATTAAGGATTAAGGCGTATCTTACATTTTCTTTATACATTGTACGTTTCTATCGAATGATAATTAAAGATGGTATTATTGCTTGCTTACCAAAAAAACTATCTTCTGCAGCAAAACCTATTTATTATTGTACCCACAATTAACCTGTTAAATATTTAGCACCTACACTTTAGCAGCTAACATTTAGCTGACTAAATGACGTATTTGGTAATTTTTAGAGACATGTTTTCACAATTAATGCTAATCTGTTAAACACTAGAGATGAGCGAGCACCAAAATGCTCGGGTGCTCGTTACTCGGGACGAAATTATCGCGATGCTCGAGGGTTCGTTTCGAGTAACGAACCCCATTGAAGTCAATGGGCGACCCGAGCATTTTTGTATTTCGCCGATGCTCGCTAAGGTTTTCATTTGTGAAAATCTGGGCAATTCAAGAAAGTGATGGGAACGACACAGCAACGGATAGGGCAGGCGAGGGGCTACATGTTGGGCTGCATCTCAAGTTCCCAGGTCCCACTATTAAGCCACAATAGCGGCAAGAGTGCCCCCCCCCCTCCCAACAACTTTTACTTCTGAAAAGCCCTCATTAGCAATGCATACCTTAGCTAAGCACCACACTACCTCCAACAAAGCACAATCACTGCCTGCATGACACTCCGCTGCCACTTCTCCTGGGTTACATGCTGCCCCCCCCCCGCACGACGCAGTGTCCACAGCGCACACCAAAGTGTCCCTGCGCAGCCTTCAGCTGCACTCATGCCACACCACCCTCATGTCTATTTATAAGTGCGTCTGCCATGAGGAGGAACCGCAGGCACACACTGCAGAGGGTTGGCACGGCTAGGCAGCGACCCTCTTTAAAAGGGGCGGGGCGATAGTCCACAATGCTGTACAGAAGCAATGAGAAATCCAATCCTGTGCCACCTCCATTAGGAGCTGCACACGTGGGCATAGCAATGGGGAACCTATGTGCCACACACTATTCATTCTGTCAAGGTGTCTGCATGCCCCAGTCAGACCACGGTTTTTTATAAATAGTCACAGGCAGGTACAACTCCGCAATGGGAATTCCGTGTGCACCCACAGCATGGGTGGCTCCCTGGAACCCACCGGCTGTACATAAATGTATCCCATTGCAGTGCCCAACACAGCTGAGGTAACGTCCGATTAAATGCAGGTGGGCTTCGGCCCACACTGCATGCCCCAGTCAGACTGGGGTTCTTTAGAAGTAGACACATGCAGTTACAACTCCGTGTGGACCGACAGCATGGGTGGGTGCCAGGAAGCCACCAGCGGTACATAAATATATCCCATTGCATTGCCCAGCACAGCTGAGGTAATGTCATGTTTAATGCAGGTGGGCTTCGGCCCACATTGCATGCCCCAGTCAGACGGGTTCTTTAGAAGTAGACACATGCAGTTACAACTCCCTGTGGACCCACAGCATGGGTGGCTCCCTGGAACCCACCGGCGGTACATAAATATATCCCATTGCAGTGCCCAGCACAGCTGATGTAACGTCAGCTTTAATGCAGGTGGGCAAAAAATTAATTGGATTACACTGTAGGCGAGGGCCCCAAAAAATTGGTGTACCAACAGTACTAATGTACGTCAGAAAAATTGCCCATGCCCAACCAAGAGGGCAGGTGAAACCCATTAATCGCTTTGGTTAATGTGGCTTAATTTGTAACTAGGCCTGGAGGCAGCCCAGTTAAAATAAAAATTGGTTCAGGTGAAAGTTTCAACGCTTTAATGAGAATTGAAACGTATAAAAATTGTTTACAAAAATTATATGACTGAGCCTTGTGGGCCTAAGAAAAATTGCCCGTTCGGCGTGATTACGTCAGGTTTCAGGAGGAGGATGAATATTATACACAGATTGATGAAGCTAAAACCACGTTTTTGATGGTGATAGAGAACAATGCTTCCATCCGCGGGTGCAGCCTACGTATTGTTTAGGTATCGCTGCTGTCCGCTGGTGGAGAAGAGAAGTCTGGGGAAATCCAGGCTTTGTTCATCTTGATGAGTGTAAGCCTGTCGGCACTGTCGGTTGACAGGCGGGTACGCTTATCCGTGATGATTCCCCCAGCCGCACTAAACACCCTCTCTGACAAGACGCTAGCCGCAGGACAAGCAAGCACCTCCAGGGCATACAGCGCGAGTTCAGGCCACGTGTCCAGCTTCGACACCCAGTAGTTGTAGGGGGCAGAGGCGTCACGGAGGACAGTCGTGCGATCGGCTACGTACTCCCTCACCATCCTTTTACAGTGCTCCCGCCGACTCAGCTTGACTGGGGAGCGGTGACACAGTCTTGCTGGGGAGCCAGAAAGCTGTCAAAGGCCTTAGAGAGTGTTCCCCTGCCTGTACTGTACATGCTGCCTGATCTCTGCGCCTCCCCTGCTACCTGGCCCTCGGAACTGCGCCTTCGCCCACTGTCGGATGGGAATTTTACCATCAGTTTGTCCGCCAGGGTCCTGTGGTATAGCATCACTCTCGAACCCCTTTCCTCTTCGGGTATGAGAGTGGAAAGGTTCTCCTTATACCGTGGCCAGAATGCGTGTAACGCGAGGGTCACGAGAAAGGCATCCTAACATGAAGTCAGCCATGTGTGCCAGGGTACCTGTACGCAACACATGACTGTCCTCACTAGGAAGATCACTTTCAGGATCCTCCTCCTCCTCAGGCCATACATGCTGAAAGAATGACAGGCAAGCAGCATGGGTACCCTCAGCAGTGGGCCAAGCTGTCTCTTCCCCCTCCTCTTCATCCTTTTCATGCTCCTCCTCCTCCTCCTCAACGCGTTGAGATATAGACAGGAGGGTGCTCTGACTATCCAGCGACATACTGTCTTCCCCCGCCTCTGATTCCGAGCGCAAAGCGTCTGCCTTTATGCTTTGCAGGAAACTTCTCAAGAGGCATAGCAGAGGAATGGTGACGCTAATGATTGCAGCATCGCCGCTCACCATCTGGGTAGACTCCTCAAAGTTTCCAAGGACCTGGCAGATGTCTGCCAACGAGGCCCACTCTTCTGTAAAGAATTGAGGAGGCTGACTCCCACTGCGCCGCCCATGTTGGAGTTGGTATTCCACTATAGCTCTACGCTGCTCATAGAGCCTGGCCAACATGTGGAGCGTAGAGTTCCACCGTGTGGGCACGTCGCACAGCAGTCGGTGCACTGGCAGATGAAACCGATGTTGCAGGGTGCGCAGGGTGGCAGCGTCCGTGTGGGACTTGCGGAAATGTGCGCAGAGTCGGCGCACCTTTCTGAGCAGGTCTGACAAGCGTGGGTAGCTTTTCAGAAAACGCTGAACCACCAAATTAAAGACGTGGGCCAGGCATGGCAAGTGCGTGAGGCTGCCGAGCTGCAGAGCCGCCACCAGGTTACGGCCGTTGTCACACACGACCATGCCCGGTTGGAGGCTCAGCGGCGCAAGCCAGCGGTCGGTCTGCTCTGTCAGACCCTGCAGCAGTTCGTGGGCCATGTGCCTCTTCTCTCCTAAGCTGAGTAGTTTCAGCACGGCCTGCTGACGCTTGCCCACCGCTGTGCTGCCACGCCGCGCGACACCGACTGCTGGCGACGTGCTGCTGCTGACACATCTTGATTGCGAGACAGAGGTTGCGTAGGAGGAGGAGGAGGAGGAGGAGGAGGGTGGTTTAGTGGAGGAAGCACACACCGCCGCAGATACCACCACCGAGCTGGGGCCCGCAATTCTGGGGGTGGGTAGGACGTGAGCGGTCCCAGGCTCTGACTCTGTCCCAGCCTCCACTAAATTCACCCAATGTGCTGTCAGGGAGATATAGTGGCCCTGCCCGCCTGTGCTTGTCCACGTGTCCGTTGTTAAGTGGACCTTGGCAGTAACCGCGTTGGTGAGGGCGCGTACAATGTTGCGGGAGACGTGGTCGTGCAGGGCTGGGACGGCACATCGGGAAAAGTAGTGGCGACTGGGAACTGAGTAGCGCGGGGCCGCCGCCGCCATCATACCTTTGAAAGCCTCCCTTTCCACAACCCTATACGGCAGCATCTCCAGGCTGATAAATTTGGCTATGTGCACGTTTAACGCTTGAGCGTGCGGGTGCGTGGCGGCGTACTTGCGCTTGCGCTCCAACACTTGCGCTAGCGACGGCTGGACGGTGCGCTGAAAGACATTGGTGGATTGGGCCGAGCACAGCCGGAGGTGAGGGTGTGGGTGCAGGCCAGGAGACGGTAGTGCCTGTGTCCTGAGAGGGAGGTTGGATCTCAGTGGCAGGTTGGGGCACAGGGGGAGAGGCAGTGGTGCAAACCGGAGGCGGTGAACGGCCTTCGTCCCACCTTGTGGGGTGCTTGGCCATCATATGTCTGCGCATGCTGGTGGTGAGGCTGGTGGTGGTGGCTCCCCGGCTGATCTTGGCGCGACAAAGGTTGCACACCACTGTTCGTCGGTCGTCTGCACTCTCAGTGAAAAACTGCCAGACCTTTGAGCACCTCGGCCTCTGCAGGGTGGCATGGCGCGAGGGGGCACTTTGGGAAACAGTTGGTGGATTATTCGGTCTGGCCCTGCCTCTACCTCTGGCCACCGCACTGCCTCTTCCAACCTGCCCTGCTGCTGCACTTGCCTCCCCCTCTGAAGACCTGTCCTCAGTAGGCGTAGCAAACCAGGTGGGGTCAGTCACCTCATAGTCTTGCTGCTCTTCCTCGGAATCCTCTGTGCGCTCCTCCCTCGGACTTACTCCAATTACTACTACCTGAGTGATAGACAACTGTGTCTCATTGTCATCGTCCTCCTCACCCACTGAAAGCTCTTGAGACAGTTGCCGGAAGTCCCCAGCCTCATCCCCCGGACCCCGGGAACTTTCCAAAGGTTGAACATCGGTCACGACAAACTCCTCCGGTGGGAGAGGAACCATTGCTGGCCATTCTGGGCAGGGGCCCGGGAACAGTTCCTGGGAGTCTGCCTGCTCCTCAGAATGTGTCATTGTAATGAAGTGAGGGGGCTGGGAGGAAGGAGGAGCAGCAGCCAGAGGATTCAGAGTTGCAGCAGTGGACGGCGCAGAACTCTGGGTGGTTGATAGATTGCTGGATGCACTTTCTGCCATCCACGACAGGACCTGCTCACACTGCTGATTTTCTAATAAAGGTCTACTGCATGGACCCATTAATTGTGAGATGAATGTGGGGACGCCAGAAACGTGCCTCTCTTCTAATCCCGCAGCAGTCAGCTGCGATACACCTGGATCAGGAGCTCGGCCTGTGCCCACACCCTGACTTGGGTCTCCGCGTCCTCGCCCGCGTCCACGTCCTCTAGGCCTACCCCTACCCCTCAGCATGGTGTATTACCAGTAGTGCAGAAACAGAACGCTGTAATTAAATGTGCCGCTTATTGGCCTGTGGTTGGAGGCTGACTTCGCTTACGGAACGCACAGCAGAGGCAGGAAAGAATTTTGCGCAAGCCTGCTGTAACACTTAGCTGGCTGCGTATGAATTAGAACAACTACCCCCAGCAGAGACCCAGTACATTTGTGGACAGGAATACAGCGGTGATGTAAGAGGCAACACAGAGGCAGGAAAGAATTTTGCGCAAGCCTGCTGTAACACTTAGCTGGCTGCGTATGAATTAGGACAACTACCCCCAGCAGAGATCCAGTACACTTGTGGACAGGAATACAGCGGTGATGTAAGAGGCAACACAGAGGCAGGAAAGAATTTTGCGCAAGCCTGCTGTAACACTTAGCTGGCTGCGTATGAATTAGGACAACTACCCCCAGCAGAGACCCAGTACACTTGTGGACAGGAATACAGCGGTGATGTAAGAGGCAACACAGAGGCAGGAAAGAATTTTGCGCAAGCCTGCTGTAACACTTAGCTGGCTGCGTATAAATTAGGACAACTACCCCCAGCAGAGACCCAGTACACTGAGGACGGTCACAGGCAGCCCAAATAGATTTTTTTTCCCAAATGTTTTTGGAAAGGCCCACTGCCCATATACACTAAATATGTCTTCTGTCCCTGTCTCACCACTACTGGCCCTGGACAATGTAAAATTACTGCAGGACGCAATGCTCTGCACGGCCGATATACAAAAAAAAAAATGTGCAACACTGCAAAAAGCCGCCTCCACACTACTGCACACGGTTAGATGTGGCCCTAAGAAGGACCGTTGGGGTTCTTGAAGCCTAAAATAACTCCTAACGCTCTCCCTATAGCAGCTCCGGCACCAGCAGCGCTGTCCCTGAACTATGTCAGAATGCATGTGTGGCGAGCCGCGGGAGGGGCCGATTTTTATACTCGGGTGACACCTAATCTCACCAGCCACTCACTGCAGGGGGGTGGTATAGGGCTTGAACGTCGCAGGGGGAAGTTGTAATGCCTTCCCTGTCTTTCTATTGGCCAGAAAAGCGCGCTAACGTCTCAGAGATGAAAGTGAAAGTAACTCAAACATCGCGTGGTACTCATCTCGAACGAGTATCAAGCTCGGACGAGTACGTTCGCTCATCTCTATTAAACACTATCAAACTTTCGAAAAAAAGGATTCCATGTTTTTTTAATTTGTACTTTTAACTTTGTAAATAAAGTAAACTTTGACTGGGTTTAAACTATGGCTTGGGCGGTGCTGGCCACCATCCCAATACGTAAAGGGGGCGCTGGTCTGAAAAAGGTTGAGAACCACTGCTCTAAGGGATACTAAACAGGGAGGCAGAAGAGCTGTTCTGTCCATATAATTGATTGTCAATGGTGTGTTTTTGTGTAATAAAGTGTGACAACTGATTTACTAACATTTACCAACCCCTTAGCAAGTCCTACGCAAAGCCAATGTATAGCCCATAAGAGAGATTTGCGGGCAGTACAGTGTGATATTGATTAGCAATTAGATATAAAATGCACTTTCAGTCTTCAAAGAAGTGAACAGTCAAGGAGAAATTGCTTCACTAGGCATGTATATAAGCCAGACAGACCACCAGTAAAGAGGATCATCTGATCATCCAACAAGCACGAATAGCTCCAACTGTTTTATTGTCCGTCATCCAGAGAAATGTGGCACCATCGTTAACGACCCCTGTATTTGTCGGAACCATTTCTAGGTGCTTGGCTGAAGGACATTTGGTCTCATGGCGTCCATTATGTGTACTGTATGTGTACCCACTAGAGTTGAGCGAATGTACTCTTCCGAGCTTGATGCTCGTTCGAGTATTAGCATACTCGATAGTGCTCACTACTCGAGCGAGCATCACGCTGTGTTCGACCACGCCCCAGTTTTGGCCCCTCCCTGTCGCTGACGTGTCAGATTTGACCTCTCCCCGCGAGAGAACATGAACACAGGAAAAAAAAAAGCTTGGCAACCAGTGGGTCCCATACAAAAATGCTCGAGTCTCCCATTGAAGTCAATGGGGTTCGTTACTTGAATAGAGCTCTCAAACTTTACGAGAAGGTCGTCTCGAATAACGAGGACCCGAGTATTTTGGTCCTCATTCATCTCTAGTGCCCACCAATTGTCACCTCCGTTTGCAGCGGTCTCATGAACGATGAAACCGGACTGCTACAGAATGTAAGCGGGTTGTCTTCAGCAATGAATCCAAGTTTAGCTTGGGCACTGACGGGCACTGATGGTGGTCGTGTTCATGTCTGGTAGTCTAAGAGTGAGCACTACAATCCTGCCTTTGCTGTCGAGTGGCATACTGCCCCCACTGCTGGTGGGATAGTCTGGGGGGCCATTACATACAACAGTCGGTCACCCCTAGTAATGACACACTGGACAATGACAGCTCAGCGATATGTTCAGCATATCCTGTATCCACATGTGTTTCTGTCATGGTGGCTTCCAAGAGACATTTTCCAGCAGCATAATGCTCGGCCGCACACACAAGGGGGTCACAGGAGCCTCCACAACATTGTCACACTTCTGTGGCTGCCCGGTCACCAGATTTAATCACCAATAGAACATGTATGGGACCAACTGGCATGCCAACTACGACAGCCTACGAGTTTTCACGATCCAGAGCTCAGTAACAGCAAATGTGGATCAATATATTACAGAATACCATACCACCTCCATGCCCACCAGTATCACATCTTGTATCCAAGCTAGAGTCGGTACAACAGGGTACTAGAGCCTCTATGCCTGCCCATATCACATCTTGTATCTAAGCTAGAGGGGGTACAACAGGGTACTAGAGCCTCCATGCCTGCCCATATCACATCTTGTATCTAAGCTAAAGGCAGTACAACAAGGTACTAGAGCCTCCATGCCTGCCCATATCACATCTTGATCCAAGCTAGAGGGGGTACAACAGGGTACTAGAGCCTCCATGCCTGCCTGTATTACATCTTGTATCCAAGCTAGAGGCAGTACAACAGGGTACTAGAGCTTCAATGCCCCCCGTATCACATCTTGTATCCAAGCAACAGGCAGTACAACAGGGTACTAGAGCCTCCATGCTCGTCCATATCACATCTTGTATCCAAGCTAGAGGTGGTACAACAGGGAACTAGAGCCTCCATGGCGTCCCGTATCACATCTTGTATCCAAGCTAGAGGCGGTACAATAGGGTACTAGAGCCTCCCTTAAAGTGTTCAGTTTTCTGCAATAAATGATGCTCTCATACTGTAATCGCCCACTTGCATCAATATTACAATCACACAGGGAAAGTTTCATTTGATTCCAACAACTCCTTCTAGGGGAAGGATTTTTTTTTGACAATGAGTGTAGATAGATAGACGGTCTGATGGCCACAGGGAAGGAGATGCATCATCAGAAAAGCCAGAGATAAATCATTTGTACAGATCTCCACAAACACTTCTCATAGAGAAATATAGTAACTATTTTAGCTAAGGGGTCATGTCAAGAGCAAATTGTTTTGGGAGAGAGGGAGCTTAGCATGACAGCATCCCCTCGGGCTGCGTAGATTGACATTAGAGCACACATCACAACCACATGGTCCAAAAAAGTGAAGCAAGGGGGCACCTTGTTCAAACTTTAAAACTTGGAATCAAAGTACAGCCATTAATTAAACCAAAAACCAGCTGCCATCTATAACGTGCATGGGGAAATGCAATATGTAGCAATTCTGCGGTACAGATATCTCATGGACGTCTGCTCAGACTGAGAACTGTTTGGTATTAAGGATGCTCATTGCGCTGCTCTGATTACTGTTCTCCAAGTCGATGAATGATGTAGGCACTGTATTGCCAATTATGCTCAATTACTTAAAGGAAAGATTAAAACTCTAGTTATGTAGTAATCAGGATCGTTCTAGACGTCTAAATGATATTAGGGGAAGAAACAATCAGTAATAAAGTACAGAATGTCTTTGTTTTATAGAATAAGCTCAATTATTCAGACTTGCAAATCACAAGACAATTTATTTGCAGGGTTCAATCTTTTTTAAATTTATTTCTGACATTGTAATATCTAAGGCACATTCTGGTAAAAAAAATGTTAACCCGTTGTTAGATGGTAGGTTCTATACACACTTATGGAGATCTGGCCATTACAGTTACCATTCCAGAATCTTCCAAGTTGTGTTCTGAAACCAAGCCTTGGTTGACTTTGAGGTAGGCTTGGAATCGTTGTCCTGTTGGAAAGTCCAATGACACCCAAGCTTCAGCCTCCTCACAGAAGGCATTATGTTTTCTCCTAGAATGTCCTGTTACTTAAATAAAAAAATAAATCTTGTTATTTGTATAGCGATCAACTTATTCCGCAGCACTTTTAGGTAATTTTTATTTATTAACCCCCACCAAGCTGGGTACTCATTTTACCGACCTCGGAAGGATGGAAGGCTGAGTCAACCTAGAGCCGGCTACCTGAACCATGTGAGATTGAACTTGCAACCTTCAGGTCATGAGCGAGAGCTTAGGACTGCATTTCTGCAGCCTTAACAGTGTGCACCTTGACTGAATCCATCACCAAGCCACCGCCATGCTTCACTGTAGGCAAGGGGTTCTTTTCAGCGTATGCTTCATTCTTCCTCCTCTGGATATACCACTGATCCACAGGCCTGAAAGTTCCAGTTTTGTTTCATCACTCAACAGAACAGAATCCCCAAACTTCTGTAACTTATTTATGTGGTTTTCAGTACATTGGAGATGACTTTTCTTGAGCTGCTAGGTCAGTCTAGGGGTAAGTCTTGAAATTCGGGCATGAAGCGCTTCAGTGTTTAGTATGTGCTTTACTGTGCAAATGATGTCCTCAATGCCTGCTGCCATCAAATCTTGCTGCAGGTCTTTTGCAGTTAGGCCGGGTTCATATTGGCGCTGGAACCTCTGTCCGGAGATTCTGTTGTAGATCCGGCGAAAAACAGCTGAAGAAATAACACTTCATGTAGGGCTTTTTCTTCCGGTAATATATTGGGCAGCTAAGCGGAAATCGAACGGACCCCATTATAATCAGCGGATCTGTTCGGCACTGTTCAGCTTTATCATAAGACAGATCCGTTTGGCCAGGAGATTTCCTGTTTCCCTAAATGGAATAAGAAAGTGGAACCTCTGCCGTAGATGTGAAAGCGGTTTTACCCAAGGGTTTTTGACCCCCTTAGTTAAAAAAAAAGTTTGCAAGGGCTCGCCTCCTCTTGTATTTTTTTCCAAAGAAGAGGTGGTCTGTTTCCCTGTCGACATGCAGTAAACTACCAGAGAACAGAGGAATCAATATCTGCAATATCTGGAGAATGGAGTATTTTGGAAATAACAATCTTATGGGTGAATGCATTGTATTATGATTTTAAACATGCTGGAACATGGGATTCCCAAGATGGAACTACCCCTTTAAGGCAAAATCATAAAATAAATAATTCCAACTACAGTATCTGACTGATTTCCTAAGGTAAACATGACTCAACATTGATTAAACAGAATTTAGTAGACTAATGGTAATTAACAGCCATGGGATCTTTTGATTCACCTCTGCATTTTATAATAACGTGGATAAAGTTGATTGGTTTTACATTAGCTCTTAAACAACAAGGCATGCTACTTCCTAAACTAATGCATCATATAGAAACAATCAATTCACACCAATAGTTCTTATGGGAAAAAAGCTAAAACTGATCCTCAAGTAACCGAGGTCTGGAATAGAGCCATTGATTTCTCGCTGATAGGTTTTCTTATATTAAATATTCAAGAAATACTGGCTCCCTCCCAATAGCTTCTAGCAAGAGAACGGCTTACAGGGCACCAGAATTAGATACAAGCAAGCTGTCGACAGATCCAGTAATAACAGAAAATTTATTAGATCCTCTCTGAGTATTTTAGGAACAAATGATAATATGGGAGTTTGACATTGGACAAATAAGCAAAACTGTAATCCTGCCTCAGGTAAAGAGCCATGACCTTAAGCCAATGTGTAGTCATGTTATAATATCGAACCTGCCATGACTTTACTACTGATGACTGACGGATCCTCGTGAAAGGTCATCAATAGATAATTCGATGAGGATCCAACACTTAGGAACCCTACTGATCAGCTGATCACTGGGTCATTGCACTAGTGTACAGAACTGATGTGTTGCCAGAAACATACTGTTCCTTAGACAGTGCAAACACAGTTCCCATCAGCTGATCGACAGGGGTCCTGGTGGGCAGATCCCCATTAAGCAACTGTTGATGAGGATAGGTCATCAATTGTTCAGTCCTAAAAATTCCCTTTATTATAATAATACAAATGCCTAATCTGTGCGAACTGCGCTAGAGAAATCAATAAGGTTAAGAAAGATGAGTAGAACTAGGAGAAAGGGGCGACAAAGAACACGATGGCTCGACACCATTAAAATGGATGCCAATATGTGTATCAAGCAGTTAAAAGAAGCAGTGCTTCACAGAGAAGCATGGGGAATGTTTGTCTATAAAGTCACCAAGAGTCAGACACGACTAAGTGGATGGATGAATTGAATCTGTGTTCTTTGCCTTTGGCCGGACTCACACGGCAGATTCCAATTGCGAAATCCGCGATCGGTGTCTGTGCGGAGGATCCATGGCAAAACGTGGTCATTGAGAAGCACATACTTATGATTTTTTGCTCACACTCGCAGGTAGGAATTGCGTATTCTGCAAGTGGAGGAAAAATTACAGCACGCTCTATTTTGCCGCAGATTCTGCATGCACGGCATCCATTGAAGTCAATAGAGGCCGCCTGACCAGTAGTCCACATGCAATTAACAAATAAGATATGCAGGCCAGGCTCACAGCCGGAATCCTCTAGAGGCCTTCCGCATGCAGAATCCGGTCCGCCCATGTGAGCCCAGCCTTATATTTTTCTCAAGAGCATTACTACAATAATCCAGTAGCCTTCTTTATCTCCCTCCATTATTATGATGCATATGTAAAATAGTGCCTTATAGCACTGTGGACATAGTGAATGGCAAGCCATAAAGAAAAGATAAAAATTAGGCCCTTTGCAAGTGCTTGATTTCACCCCACGCCTAACAACAAATGGCTTGGTGCCCCCATTCCATTTTCATAACTTTAGTACATTTTGTTTGCTAACAATGGAGCACTTGTGGAGACCAGATCCATGTGCTCGTTATTACCCAACATTAACAAGGGGGCAAGATCACTCAAAAATGATCTTTTGAGGGGTCAAAGAAATGCCGCACTTCTTACCCCTATCCTCTTTATCCTACTGAAATAAAATGGACCATGTTCTTCTGAACCCATTTGATTCCCTGGTGTAGTGAAGTTTAGTAGTTCTCATTGATGAGGTCTAGCTGGTGGTATGGAGTCTTAAGACCGTCATATACATTAGGGAATACACATCTGAACCTAACAATTTCAGTGGAAATGTAGCATGCATATGGAGGCCTCCCAACTCTCTCCGATAGCTGATGTTGAAGGAAAGAAGGAACAGCAAGTTGAATTTCAATTCTTAATTCTTTTTCTTTTCCTGGATAAGCGTCTGCTAAATGTGTCAGGCAGCAATTTTCTCTACTCTTCTTATGGAAACCACTAAAAAAAGTAACTGCTACAAGGAGCAAATATACTGGCACACTACTCTATAGGCCTATATAAAAAACATCGCCCCTATAGTGTCATCAAACTTATGTGGAAGTGAAAGAAAAAGAAAAATGGCTCAAGGCGCAACAACTCCATTCCAGATACCAGGAGCTACACCCACAGCCTGGTCTTTTCCCTATAGCCTCCTTATTGGCCATGCTGGCATGACAACATAAACACTCACCATAGCCATTCAGCATGTTATGCCCCAGTATTTCCTGAAGAAGATGTCTATCATTGAAACACATATTTCTGCTGGTTATACTCCATATTTAATAAAATCTTCTTGTTGTACCATCATCACCGTTTTTTAGAGTCATTGCACCTCGAGCCATTTTTCTTTCACTTCCACTGTGCACTCCTTTGCCTGTCTTGTACAAGTACACGTCTGTCCGTTAGCCCCTCCCATGTACGCTTGTACCATTATTCACGTTGTATATCAACCCACGGAGTAGCTCCACCACTTTTCTTTCACCCCGCCAAAGTTATTCGACACTGCAGTAAGCCAGAATGGGGGTGATATGCTGGGAAGATGATGGCCTTTACTAAGTGAAGCTTTCCCCAAACAGCTACACTACAGTGAGATATGGAAGTGATGGTACATGGCTAGTCTCTGCTGGCATTTGGTACGGTGTAGTCTACTGTTCCCAGGGAAAGAAGAGCCCAGAGAGTCAGGATTAGGGTAAAGGTGTCACTGATGTTTACTTGATCCAGAAGCACAATAGTTCAAAATCAAATTGATGAAGGCACGAAACTTTATAATCCAATTTCATATTCCAGTCCTGAAGATGGTGGCTTAAAAAAGTGCTACTCTCTCTGCTCCATACTGCTAATGTGGGTTATATAGCCAGGCTGTAACTTTGTACTGCTTGTGTGGGTTTCACACCTCTGCCCTGTAGTTTGCAGTTCTCCCAATTCACTACTTCTCCTGCACGGATTAGTTCCAGGAATGACTTTAAACTGCTTCTTCGTAAATAAACTTAACTGTTTACACTACACTCTACTTTTCTTCTGAACTTTCTAGACAGTTACAAGAGCTTTTATAACTTTGTTCTTCCCACCAGCTTAGTGTAAATTGGTTGCAGCTGAAAGTAGGTGAGTCACTGGCTTGTTCTATCCCTCTCACTGTACTGTATGCTAGCAAGCCACCATCTTTAAGTCCAGACATCAACTAAAGGCATAAAGCAGTTAAAGGCACATTTATACAATTCTCATAACTATCAGTGTCATTATGTAGTGACAGTTCCGGGCCACTACAACATTCAAGGTAAGATGGATTTCGTAGGGGGTGAGAATGGCCTGTTATAAGTCAAAAATGAAGTTTCCCTTTTCAATTTAGCAGTTCTGAAAAAAAAATTTCATTTCAGTAATAGAAATATTAATATTTACATAGAAATTCTCATTCTCGAGAAATTCCAGGAAATATAAAACAAGATTTACAAGCAGAAAATGTTCTATATTGAAAGTTCATGTTCATCCTTGCATATCACTTGTGGTATATATTTTGTACTCTCTTATCAAAGCCTTGGTACAAGTAAGGTCATTTAATATTGCTGCCGCAGTAGCTATAACACGGCTCGGCTTAAATATTTTTGCTATTCTGAACTGGCAGTTAGGGAAATTGAAATCCAAAGACAACAGGACTGCAGAAGAGATCAAGGGTACAGACTGCACACTGTGCTAGTAGGAAGCCAATTAGATGCTTTCTAAAATAATTAAGAATCCATAGGGGGTAATTTATGAAAGAGCTAAATCTACACCTACATTAAAGGGGTTAAAGGAGGGGGTAGTTATCAATGGCTGACCGTCACTTGGCATCCCCACCAATTAACTGGTCCCTGGGCCAATTGTCAGTGCTGACACCACTGGAAGCAGATGGTGCTGTCAATATGGTAGCATCCTGGTTTGGTACTGCAGGCAATGCTCCAGTTTAATTCAATGGCAACTGTACCTATAGTGCCAAACTGGTCAACAGCATTATTTGCTCCCAGCACTGTCTGCACTGACAACGGGCCTGGGCAAGAGCTAATCAGTGGAGATGCCAAGTGGTGGACCACCCTGATTCACTATTTATGACCTATCCTCATGTTCCAAACAACCCCTTTAAATACAAGGTAAGGTGTTGACATACATATACAGATAGTACGCCCTCTAATGGCCATAACTGCACACAGTATATCAAAAAATTGGAAAAATATGAATTTTTCTTTTGAAATAATAATTAACCATTCTGACCTGATATGAAGTGCTTCCATACTAGATATCTTAAGAAGATACATACCTGAATAGCATATATACCTAGCTGTGGTATCCTTAAATCAATCCAAAACAACCTGTTTGTATCTATACAGCCACAGTATAGTTATTTCTTCTAAAGCTACACTAAATTGTATATTGTATATTGCATCCCAGGTCACCATTACAAAGTCCATTAAAACCCATTGAAAGCAAAGTCAAGACTGTCAGCAACAAAAATATTCTTCACCACCAATTCTATATCAAATCATGTAAAGACAAAAAGAATGATCAACCCCTTTGCACTACTTAACCACCTATGGGTAGATTCTTATGTAGATGATAAAGTGGGGTTCACTTACTTCACAGGGGGATCTGGAATCAACCATTCCCTCCTCCCCCTTCGTTCCAGCTTTGCTTTGAGAAGTATAGAAACCACAGTGATCCTTCCTTAGTTTCTTTATTAGTAAATTTCCAGGTAGCAGTCAACAGTCAGCATAACAAGACACAGGAAACGCGTTTCAGGGTTCACATACCCCTTTATGAAGCCTAACCTAATATCAAATCATGTGCAGGTTTTGAAATTAAAAGACCATTAATTGGCCCCCTGTAATGAGCGCCAATTGACAAAGCATGTCGAACGGCACTCATTTACTGCCATTCACACATGGCAAATGATCAACTGCATGGGGCAAACAATTGTTAATATGATTGTTTGTCCCCATAAAGCTGCTATTGATCTTTGGCACATTTGGTTGGACTGATATTGGAGGATTTGAATGTTTGGGTTACTAATAATCGGCCCATATAAATGCACCTTAAAAGGGGTTGTACCAAGACAAACTTTTACTACCTATTCATAGGATAGATGATAAAAGTCTGACTAGTGGGGGTCTCACCGCTAAGAACCCTACCGAACCTGTATTTCCCCCCCTACCCCTCACTCTGGGCTTGTTGCACTCCTCGCAGTCAGGAGAAGATTGAATGGCTGGTCAAGCATGTGTAGTGTGGCTCCATTAATTTTCAACAAGACTGCCAGATAGCCGAGCACAAGTGCTTGAGTATTTCCGTCAGCACCCTTGAAATGAATGGAGTGGCAGCTGCGCATGCAGCGCCATCACTGTACTCAATCTGATGTCACTGCGCTCAACAAGATCAATGTTCATTTACATGGCCCTTACACAAGCTGATGCCAACTGATGGGGCATGACTGATGGTACATATGAACATTTGCCCCGTGTACTTCTATTGCTTTCAGCAGTACAGCCCCCATTCCAGAGAACTTGTGCTGCCTAGCACAACCAATCGGCCAACAAATGAGCGATTGCCTGTTCGTTGCCCGATCACTGCACTATGTACACGAGTCAAGGATTGGCGAATGCTTGTTCACAATCACTGGACCGTGCTAAAGGGCTTCAAGACTTTCTGGCCTGCTAAGCTCTCCTTCATTGACCTTCTCCTGAGATCTGGTTCCTGGTCCTTGACTTGTTTCTAGCACCCACTCAGCTATTTTCATCAGCCCCATTGAAATGAATGGAATGATGACCGCACATGCTGTACATTCTGACATCCCTGCGGTGAGAGAAGCGACCCCCACAGTGACATGCAGTCCCATTCTCAAGAATGGCAGGGGTCTCAAGGGTGGGACCCCCACTGATCAGCAAGCTTTCTTCAATCCTATAGACAGGGGATAACTTCAAATCTTGGTACAACGTCTTTAATTGTCTTTCTTCATCTGATAATGGCAATTCTACTTAATAAAAAGCACTTTAGCATCAACATATATAATAGTAGTAATTGTGCTAATAACAACAACCCTACCCATAATATACAAGCTATATTTTCTGTCCCACCATCAGGAGGTTTTTTTTTAGTTGTCTGGATAGTTTGTCCTTGTGATTCCTCCTTATCTATCGTAACTATCTTCCACATTTTCCTTTTCTACGTACAGAACATTAGTGTCTCAAGAACTGCGCTTTATGTTTTCCAGCAAAGGCATCATTTGATGTAAGTATACCCTTGTCATGTCAGTCAGCAATAAATGGAATGCATATATAATGGATTAATGTAGCAGTAAGCAATAGCATAACATTTTATTTCCGCAGAACAAAGAAGTTATGTTTTTTCTCATTTAGCAGCAGGACTATTTCTGCTTTTTTAGTAAATTTACAAATGCATCGATGCACCAAAGAAGCAAACCGAGTCTTTACCTTTCTTTTGATGTCTGTGAATTGAGAGAACATCAAAGACCAGTAGAAAGACAATTCCACTATGTAGTAGTAATGTAAATCTGCCGTCAGTTGCTACAAAAACAAAGATAATTGAATGTTACTATTATTGCATTATTATTGGTATTTTTCATCAAGCAAATGAATTAGACATTAAGTATTGGAGAGTCAAAACAAACAATCGTGAAAAATGGATATTAAATGTGAAATTAATAGTAACTATTTTGGTTAATATCTGTCCAGAAGTCAATGACTGTATTTTGCAGACCATAAGACATACTTTTTAGCACATAAAAATCTTGCAAAAAAAGTCCCTGCATCATATAGTTTGCAGACGGTAGAGTCCAGCAGGGCAAGACCCCCCTGACCACTTCCTTAATGATCAAGCAGAGTGCACATAAAGCTGCCTGATCATTGTGTGTAGGCAGTGTGTCACAATTATCTGGAGGCTGCTGCTGGCCACAGTCTATCTCATTTAGTGTAGGTTGGTCCTCAGGTTCCTGATTATCTGCTTCGCTGGTGAGCTCACCACATGGATCTGGTGAGCTTACTGCACGCGGCAACCTTCTTCAGCTGCCACTCCTTAGATTGAGGCTTACTCTGGCCAGCAAGCTCCAAGCCTTCCTGAGGCTCTTCCCCCTGATAAAGGGTCATTGTGCCTCAGCCGGTACACATGGACTTTCATCTTTATGAGTGAGCGGAGAAGGCTAAGACCCCTCGGGTGCACTGAACAGAAAGCCTAGGAGATATGATTGTGGCACCTTCAGTGGAAGGATGGCAAGCCTGAAAATGTTGTGTCTGTGCTGAGGAAAACAGGGAGAATCGACTACTTTCAGCACCCTAGGCCCTTGGTATAGTGCTCTGTCAGTATAATGCACCCTCAGTAAAGTACATATCTTATTGACATCTCCAGCTTCAGAGACGCCATGCATACTAGTCACTGCGTGTGTGCTTATTCTAGAACTGCGGTGCATGCACAGTGTCTAGGATAAGTGTCAACGGGCTGAGTTATGGCTGGAAAAGAGGAAAGAGAGTTGGGCAAATCCTACACTGCCCAATGGATGGTTCACACTTAATTGGCATATGGTGCAAAATGCATGAAAACTGAGAATTCAAGATCCTGGAAGCACTGTGTAAAGTACTAAGAGTATGGACAGAGTTCTTTTCACATCCCTCACCTATGGATAGGATTTAGTGACACACTCTCTTTAAGGGGCCACTCTAATGAAAACACATTTCTCCATCCTTGCCTCCCTCACCTTATTGCCTGTCACACTCTGGAGGTCACCTCTGTATATTGCATCCACTTCCATGCAGTGCAGCCTCCTGTCTGATGCTTATCAGGCACAATCTTGATGGTGAAAATTTTTGGCTTTACTTTCACATCTATCCCATGATGCATCAGCACAACATTAGGCCAGGCTCACATGAACGGACCAGATTTGTATATGGACGTGTTTGGTCATGGATTTACGCTTATGGACAGCATATCGTCAGTGTGGAAGAAAGATCGCAGGCAGGGAATGACAACTGAAAGTAGGAGAACATATCTCTCTCATTCTGTCTTTTCTGTCTCGTCTACTAGCAAGTGATTCCGTCACTCATACGCAATGTAAATTGTGTATGGGCTGTGAGTCGCATACATCCGTTGACATCAATTGAAGTCTTCTGTGCAGAATCCGCCTTAAAATAGAGCATGCTGCGATTTTTCTTTTGCTCACGGAATACATAATTCGTACCCATGAGTGCGAAGGAAAATTTGAAGCAACATGCCTTTCAATGCCTGCGTTTTACCGCAATTTAAATCCAGTCATGTGAGTGCGGCCTTAGCTAGACGCTATACCATTTCTGCCTGCTAGGTGGACAGTTTAATTATCATTACCTTCTATACTCACCTAAATAAGCTACAGTCGGGATGATGAGCGGTTATCTCCTCTATAATAACTGTGTGACAGGAGCTGTCAGATCATCATCAGTAACTGTGATAGGAGTGACCATGACCCTTTCTAGCTTGTTTCTGTGTTAGGTTCCATGTAATATCATCACACAAACTGAGAAGCTGACTAGTAACTGAATACATAACCCCAAGTAAAATCTGATCTGGTCAGAATGTAGATCACATAAGAAAAGAGATAAAAGAGGCCAAGAGTTCCAGGCAGAAAAGAATAACTAAGATAACACTGAAGGATAGCTAGATAATGAATGAAAAAATGGCATTCAGAGTGGCCCTTTAAGCATTATTAACCTAAAACCGGAAAAACCCTTTAACTCAACGACTATGTGAAGAGATTTGGACTCTGTATAGATTGTATTACCAGATTTATCAGGACACGATTTGATGCAGAAAACTAAATGAGGTTGCAAGTTGTAAATGTAAAACTCCCATCAGCCTGCCTTGTACGTTACCGGAAGACGACGGCGGCTGAAGGCGATTAATCATACGATACTACTATTATTTCAGCATGCCCTGGTATATTTATGTAGGTCCACCAAAGATAAGTCTGGACTGTAAATATCCTTCCGATTCTTCCTTTTTGCACCTGTGAGTCTAGAGACAATATACCGTAATCTCCGCGTTGTGAAATTTGCTTTCCCCGCTCGGCGGTTTCGAGCAAGTTGTCATCACAAATGAGCCTTATAAATGACACTGGGATTTCTTTTTATATTTCCAGCTACCAGAAAAATATTCAGGTACCCAAGTGTCACATTTATCATACAGACAGCTTAAATCATGAGAAAATATAGAGCTGGAGGAAGTCGTGGCTACCTGCTAAGATCTCATATTTTCTTTATGCAGTAGATAAATAGCCCATCCAAGACAAAAGAACTTTATCACAGCAGGCAGAAGACCCCCAGTGTGAGGCTCATCATCCAGTATATTGTTCAGACACTTCAATGGGATATGATGAGGTCAGATGAAATATTTATTACAAATTGGATTTCTTCACTTTCCACTCTTCCGCATTGGAAATGTATATGTTTTACATCAAATCAACAAGCCAATAACCCATAAAATCTAGGGAACCGAACAACGGGATAGAGTAAAAGTAGCATAAAACATAATCGCAAAGCTAGAGGGAATGTGTCATCAGAAAATCCCCTATTGTATAAATCAATTTTTTACATTAAACATATTTTTTTACATAATTGCTGATTTTTAGAGATGAGCAAGCATACTCGTCCGAGCTTGATGCTCGTTCGAGTATTAGGGTGCTCGAGATGCTCGTTACTCGAGACGAGCACCACGCGGTGCTCGTCTCGATTAAATAGGCACTGACCATTGAATTCAATGGAGCCGGCAATACAGCTGGCTCCATTGAAAGCAATGGGATGCCGGCGAGCGCGGGATGAGTTTTCGGGAAGGGCTTAAAAATATAAGCTCTTACCTGAAAATCATCCTAAAATGTGTAAAAAGTAAAAAAAAAAAATATACTCACCTTGTCCCGGCAGAACGATGTTAGCCCATTGAATTCAATGGAGTCGGCAATACAGCCGGCTCCATTGAAAGCAATGGGCTGCCGGCGATCGCACAATGAATTTTCGGGAAGGGCTTAAATATGTAAGCCCTTCCCTGCAATTCATCCAGAAATGTGTAAAAATAAAAAAATATATATATACTCACCTGGTCCCGGCAGACGGAGTTCACCTGCGGCCAGCTGTCAGTTCTCCTGAACTGCTCTCTGTAGTATTCAGCAGCCGGGGATTTAAAATCCCCACCTGCTGAATGAGCTGCCTCTGATTGGTCACAGCCTGACCAATCAGAGGCAGATCTCACTCACACCCATTCATGAATTCATGAATGGGTGAGTGAATGCTGCCTCTGATTGGCTCAGCACAGCTCTCAGCTGAATGACAGCAGTTCAGCACCACAGTGCAGGGGACAGCAGGAGAAGACACGGCTGTGCCCCGGCAGCTGAAGGGAGGTGAGTATCTTTTTTTTTTGTTTTTTAAATCACTTTTAATTCATTTCCAGGGAATGGCTTATATGTAAAACCCTCCCCTAAAAAAGAATTCAGGTGTGCCAGCAGACCATTGTCTTCAATGGAGTCGCCGGCAGCAGCAGCGGCTCCATTGAAGAGAATGCCTGCATTTTTATTCTTTTTTACACTAAAATCTTTCTTTTTCAGGTAAGGGCTTATATTTTTAAGCCCTTCCAAAAAATTCATCCCGCGCTCGCCGGCAGGTCAGTGCTTTCAATGGAGCCGGCTGTATTGCCGGCTCCACTGAATTCAATGGGCTAACACCGTTCTTCTCTGCCACAGCTGCCACTATTGTGGCTTAATAGTGAGACCTGGGAGCCCGAAATGCAGCCCTGCATGTTGCTCCTCGCCTGCCCTATCCATTTCTGTGTTTTTTACATGACTTTGGTGATTTGCTAAGATTTTCACAAATGAAAACCTTAGCGGAGCACCAGTCATATACAAAAGTGCTCGAGTCGCCCATTGACTTCAATGGGGCTCGTTACTCGAAACGAACTCTCGAGCATCACTGAAAGTTCGACTCGAGTAACGAGCACTCGAGCATTTTGGTGCCCGCTCATCTCTAGTGATTTTCTTTTATTCTACTTCTGCACAATAATAAACCTTTATTGGATTTTTTTTTTCCTATCGCTGCATTCAAAGCCAAGCTTTTCCATTTTTCCATAGACGGAGCTGTGTGAAGGCTTGTTTTTTTTTGTGTGACCAGCTGTAAATGTTGTTGGTATCATTTTGGGCTACACATATACATTTTTTTAATCACTTTAATTGCTTTTTTGAGAAGCAAAATGTGTCATCACGATGGGTCATTTTTATGTGTTTCTGTTGAGTAATTGTAAGGAACCCACAACGGCTTTCCCACCCAAAATAAATAAGAGCTGAAGAGAGTGCGGGTGGCAGGGAAATTGGATTGAAAAGGGTTAAACTGGTTGTGTGAAGATTGAAACAAAATTCTCCTATCCACAGAAGAGAAGATAGCTATCTAATTGGTGGGGGCCAAACCACCGGGAATCACACTGATCAACAGAACGGAGGTCCCAAATGAATGGAGTGGTGGTTGAGCATGTGTTTTGCCGCTCCATTCATTTCAATGGGACTGCTGGAGATAACCAGTTCAAGCATGTGGCTTTCTCTAGCAGTCCAATTGAAATTAATAGAGCAGCAGTGCACATGCTTGACCACTGCTCTATTCATACAAGGGAACATGGGATCTCCATTTTTGCGATCAGCTGGAGTCTAAGGTGTTGAACACCCACTAATCAGATAGTCATTCCCTATCCAGTAGAAAGGGGTTAACTTTTAATCTTGGCACATATATTCTGAATAGGCCTGTGTTATTTCTTGTTGATCAGCACTTATCATTTGGCTCATATTAATCTGTCTAAAAGGACCCTAATTATATTCATAAACAGGTTCATTTAGCACTATAATGGCTGCAAGAATCATTGAGGCTGCATAGGTCGAAGTATAATCTTTCTAAAAACTCTTGACATTGGGGTTCCAGTTGTTGAGACACTATTGCTAAAATGAACAGGCAGAAAAGCTGCCTGGGACCCCTGCAAATCAGTTTTTCACTAGATCAGCGTTCTGGTGCAATGAGCTGCAGGAAGCAGACAGCTCCATTCAAACTGCAGTGACCATGCTTGATATTGCAAGCCAAGTTCCCATTGAAATGAATGGGAGCTTGGCCTGCAATACCAAGCCTGGTCATTTCGGTAAAAATTGAGTTATATGGTTCTTACAGAAATCAGCCTAGTGCATGAGTGCACCAGCCTGGCAAACAGCTGATCAGGAGGGGTCCTGGCAGGCGGATCCATGCCGATCTACTGTTAATAACCTATAATGATGATAGGCAGTAAATAGATTACAACTGGACAACCCCTTTAAATACACACCAAAGCATTTGAACATGAAGGTGTCCCATGCTCCATTATACAGTTATCTATTGAGTTCTCCTTTCATTCATCATAGAGACAAATTATGTACTGTATTCTAAAAATTCATATTCTATCTTCAATTACCCGCAGCAGTAGTTTAATAGAATCTGAAATCTGTCAATTTTCCAATACAATTCAGATAAGTGACGGTTTTGGACTGACTCTCTAATATATGAATCTGGCAAATTTATAACACCTTGTGTTCTGAACAATGAATAAATGCAATTAATTCAACTTTAAAGTGGCTGAACAAAACTGTGCTTGGATAAAAGTTTTCACTAGAGACCTAACAGTTTAAATGATAATCTCCCCTATAGCGCCTTCGCAGGACCAATGAAGCATTACATCAAACCTTTGACATGAGCATTGGCGGTATGAGAGAGTTGTGGATGCTGAACATCTGGTATACGGTAAGAGGATTCCTATAGACACGGCCATGTAGGGCTTATCTTTCTTAACTTGCACGGGTGTAAATACAATGTCCAAACAAGATGGATATACACACTATATTTTAACTACAGACATAAATAAGGAAACCAAAAAGGAGAAACCAAGGAAACTGAACCTAACCGATACGAAAGAGCCCTGCCCATACGTAGAGCAATGATAAGGACGGTTGCATATCAGGAACCTGGGGTGACACTGAATTTTGCTATTTGGTAACAATGAATGTGGCAAAAGTTGGGTGGACTAGAATTGTAAACCACCAACATAGAGGGATAAGATGTAGCCACACCACAAATAAAGTAATCACCAGACAAACTTAGCTTGACAAAAGCAGGTCAGGATCAAGAACTGATGACTATATCAGATACCACTTCAGGAGAGGGTCTTCAGGCAGCAATCAGACAGTAGTAAACCAGGAGTCAGACAAGCGTCTGGCAGGGTGTCAGATTGGAGACAGATAGGAGTCAGACAAGAGATAACCAGGTCTCATACAGATGTCAGACCAAGTGTTAAACAGGCATCAGATAGGTATCTGCCAGGAATCAGACCAGAAAGGTTTTCAATAGAGAGTTCAGATAGCAAGTCAAACAGGAGAAAGACCAACTGGGGCAGGAGTATAACTGGTACCCTCTGAGAGGAGGGGCTGGAATAAATCTACACAGACTGATGGTGATTGGCTGGCTGGCAGTCCCACCTCCCAATCTGCCCATAACACCAGGTGATGCGTCACTGTCGGCACCCAGTGCTGAAATGACAATGAGCATACACCAGCATGAGAACATAGTGGGCTGGGGCTGACAAAGTGACATCACATCCAGACCTGGCACCAGCATCCGGCAAAAGCCAGGCAAGTGACGGGGCCCACCATGCCTGAGGGGTGCAACAACCCAGAGCCTCTTGTAACAGGTGACACAGCAGATAAGATGAACGATGAATCCCTGGGCTGTGAAACACACAAGGACCTGTGATGATATCACTAGGGGCAGAGCTCGATGAAGGTCTAGTGAAGATGGATTTTTGGGTGAGATCTTATAGCCAAGGAAATGTTGGGCGTTGTAGTTTTCTTCTCCTCCGACTTCCTATTACAGTAGCCTAGGTATGCTGGGAGTTGCAATTTTTTCATACTCTCTCCTTGTAAAGTTTTCTACTATCATATGAGCATGTTTGGACTTGTAGTTCCACCCTTCATATTCTCCCCGTTATTTGTTCTGTTAAAAGGGTATTCTGGCACTTAAAGTGGTATTATAGGAGTACTCCGGCACTTTATGTTTTTCTATGGAATCAGGGCTGATCAGCTGATTCTCAAAGCTGCTGTCACTGCAGTCAGCGCAGGAAGCAGATTGTACCGACTGTAGCACGTTGTCTCAGGTTGGCACTGCAGTGCAGCTTCCGTTGAATTGAATGGGGCTGTGCCTGCAACTCCAACCGGGCCGCTGCACTAGGTCAGTGCTTTCTGCTTTCTGCACTGACATAAATGGCAGCAGCACTGCGGGAATCGGCTGATCAGTACGGATTCAAAAGAAAAAAAATTAAAAAGTCTATAATGTGTGGCAGCAGAGAGATTATTAATGTCGGGGATTGCAGACGGGGCATTGGAGGCAACAGCAAGATGGGGAGTTTATGTGCAAAGAAGATATGTGGCTTAGAGACGACTTCATGGCAGTCTGCGCATGGATACAGAAGATTAGAAAATAATTTCAGGGGGCACAATATGTATTTTTCATTTCATGTACACAGTGTAGATCACTATTCCCGGGGGCATAGTGAGTAGCACTCTTCAGGGGACACAGTATGTGGTGCTTATGATTTCAGAGGAGCTAAACATTAATGGGCAGAAAGCTCTAGAAAGACAAAACATAGCTAGAAGAAGTCATGAAAATCAGGAGCAGATGCAGAAGAAAAGGCAGGAGCCCAGAGAACATCACCTTAGAGTCATCATTGTGTTTTCCATCTCCGATGGCGTCATATTGTAATCACATGTAAGGTCCACAGCATTCTAGCTTGTGAAAGTACAACTCTCAGCATATCCATATGTAGTGGCCTAGCGTTAGGGACCCTCTAGTTCTGTGCTTGTCCACTCCATATGGATTTGTCCTTGTGCATTCGTGTGTGTTTGTGTCTACGTGGTCATTTGTTTTTGTGTCACTTGAGGTGACCTTTCATGGTCAATGTCTTGTGTTAGTTTCACCAATCTTGGTGGTGTCCGCGTGACTGTCTCCCTAACCTGCTCTGTATGATGTGATTGGTAGAGCGGTTGGGGGCAGAGTTGGTTAGTGAGAAGAAGGAGAATGAGAGATGTAGTCAGAGAAGGAGGACGTGTGAGCAGGAGGCTGAGGCTCTGACGCTTCCATCTGGGTTAGGCCCGGACTCGTCTCATTTAGCTGTGAGATGCATTCCCTCAAGGGACCTGATGTGAGCATCAGTTCTTGGAGTAGGAATGCCACATACTCCCCTGCTTAACTATAGAGTAGAGGGAGAGTACCGACTCCACTACTGCAAGTCAGAGGACAAGTTTGGCATGCGTGTTTGCCCCATGAATGTCACTAGGTCAGCGAGGAAAGGGCATGAAAAGTAAGAAAGGACTACTCGTGTTTGTCTCTCCATGTTAGGAGCGCTCTCCCCAGAACCTTTCATCAGATAACTGAGACTGATGACGCTGGTATCTCGAGAAAAGAGTGTTTGTCTAATGCAAGTATTTTGTAAATTGGTGAAAGGAAAATGTGCCAGTTGTATTGTACTGCAGTAATGTACTTGGAAAATCAAAGTTGGAAATATCAAGTAAAAACTACACTTTGACTGTGGACTCTTTATTATTGCTTCATTGACTTGTTACTAGAAAGGGGCACTGGTGTCACGTGAACAGTAAAGCTATCATTTCTCTGCTGGCGCAGCTGCTAGCTTTTGCCCTTGCACGCTGCCGGGACGGACTGCGTTTTGGGATCTGACGAGAGGAGAGGGTAGAGCCATCGTGACCCACCATTTTGTTCCCTCACCAAAAGGTTTGACCCTGGCCGATGCAGATACCACTATTCAGGTCATACTTAAAGTTGCAGATTCATATGGGAAGAACTTAGCACACGATGGGTTGCCAATAATGCTTTATTATAACAAGGATACCAAAGCATGATTTCAGTGATACCCAGGAACGGTATATAAAGTTAACATATTGTTTTAACTCTGTGGTAAATGATGTTAAAAAAAAACAAAAAAAAAACAGGGGCCTCCTGAGACTCTATTACCCAAGGGCCCATGTAGAGCTGGAACCGGCAATCATCACCCCGATGCAGCTGGCATCGTGACACAAATCCCCTCGGTTAACTAGGTTGTCTTGTTGACCCTTGCAAAACGCAGCAGATGAAGATGAGAAAAAGTAATTAATATGCATTCTCACGTCTAGCGCAAAACTATACTTTTTTTCTGAAAGTATTTCTAACAAGCACTTCATTATTTTTACTGTTTTCAGAGCCAGCTCTCACCCGGTTAGTCCTACATCGCAAGTTAAAGGGTCGCCTGTGATGTAGAAATGAACAGCTGGATCCAGAAAATAAAGAATTGCCTCTGCAAAGATCAGCAGTTTCAGCGTGTGCATGTAACATTGAGTAACAGATGTGATCCTCCAGGGTTTAAAAAAAAATCCTTCATGTTGTCTGTTCATATTCTTCTCAAATTCTGAGTCTGTGCTGGTTTTGTAATGTGATTTTTAGAAGCATACTGGGTCATGTCGCTGTTCAAACGCCAATCCCACAGGCGGACGTTTTCACTGCTAACCCCTGCCTATTAGATCTGCAAAGACCTTACATGACAAAAACGGAGAAAATTGAACTAGTGGAGGATTGCTCTGTTAATAAATCACTGACAAAGCTTTAACCCTTTCCAATCCAATTTGTATCCTGGTTTTCCTAGGGGGTTTACTCTTTTTTCTGCCGTTATACAATGGCGCTATCTGCTGACTAAAGCCAGTACTGCATGAGGTGACCCGTTGGATAGGCTTCGACAGCAGAGAGGCTGGCAATATACAGTAAGAGAACCCCGACGGATGTCTTCCAACATCGGAGCTATACAGCCTTAAATCATAATGTCTTTAGACGTCAGACAGTGGATTGGAAAAGGTTAAGGCCAGCTTTACATTGGCGTAAGTGTATTTACACGATGGGCATTGCATTCATGCGGATGCCCTGCGTACTTGCGTGGGCAAAAAAAAAAAGAACATGCTTGCATTGCGGAAATACATTTAATGAGTTTGATATGTGATATTTTTGTGCACAATACTTACAAAAATAGGACATGCTGCATTTTTCTGCATGATGGAAATGCTCTCGCCGAAACCACACAATTGACCGGACCCATTTAAATTAATGGATTCTCTTTTAAACTATCTCTTTTTATTTCTCTCTCTCTCTCTCTCTCCCCTGCCAGACAAAAAAATTGCCGTTGACATCCGCGCTGCGTCGCGGCGGTGAGGGGCCAAAACAGGCACGTCACAGCGGGGAGGAGCCAAAAACTGGGGCGGGGTCGAACACGGCTTGATGCTCGTTCGAGTAACGAGCACCATTGGGTATGCTAATACTCGAACGAGCATCAAGCTCGGCAGAGTACGTTCGCTCAACTCTACATAAGAGTCAAAAATATTCAATCCATACACACCCCCATATCCAAAGTCAACATCAGGGAACCAGAAGGGAAAGACTTGAATGAAGGTCGAAACGTAGCGTTTATCTACCATGGAGGAATACAAAATTTGGAGAATTTTTGCACCTACATATCGTGCCACAAGTCTTGATTTACTAACATCAGGGAACCAGTCAGCTGCCACCAAATGAGTGGGATCTGATGACTTTGATAAGCTTTATGGATAAGAATACGCTATATAATGTGATTACCTGGTAAGGATAGTTATACCAACACTGTCTCGTGTTCCACAGCCAAGGAGTCTAGAATTAAGAAGAAAAGAGCCATTAATGACATGTTTCAGAAATACATAATACGTATTATGCGTATTACCAAGTCTGCATCACATTTGTCTGCCCAAAGGTTATAAAGAATTTAGCCTTCAGTGACGACCTGAATATTTTGGGTACAGCTAAATGATATGGACACCATGCTTGAAACGACGGCCAACCTTACATTAGACTATGTCCTGTGCAGTACCATCTGTTGGTGCCCCCACAGGGTGTAAATCAAATTACTATGCAATTATGCTACAAGCATATACTTCAAAAATAATATACTGTACAGAGTCCAAGATAAGACCACTCAACGTAAATACCCTCAAGACCAAATTGCAGCTCTACATATAAGGTAATAGCAGTACTACTGGTTGCAAACTTCAGGTGCCAGGCCATGTACGGTGCCCCCTCTCAGCAGGGGCAATTGATAAGCCCTGTACACCCCCCACCCCCCTACAGCCGGTCATAAACACACAGTGAGAGTTACTTAGATTGTTGTTTTATACGTCATTCTAAGGCTAACTTCACTCGGGCTAGGGCGATATCGCCCTTGCCATCCATGTAAAATCCCCAAGACTGCAGGGCGTGTTCATCTGAAAACAGCCTCATATCACTTCAGGGATGCAGAAAGCCTCCCTCAAAACTGTCAGCTGTGGCGGAGGTTCACAGAGCTTTCCCCCCTGTTTTCAGTGGGAGACCTCGCATCTTGTGCACTTTGCACATGGTGTGATGCTGCCACGGGTCCCATTGAAAACAATGGGTGGTGCGATGTGAGAGCACACACAAGATAGGACATGCTGCAACTTGATTCCTGCATCGCGGTGCCATGCGGAAAAAAAACACAAATTGCTCCTGAGTATAACGCCTTTCAAAAGAATGGGGTTCATATTTGTTGGTCTCGCAACGCACAAATTATGTGCAATTTTTTTTACCGTTCTTAGTCAAAAGCGCCCAATTTATTAAGAGGCACACTCCATATATTACATGCGTCTCTGATTGCCTGAGCATCACAAAAGGAAATCTATGGCAGCTAAGAGCTGGCGTAGATTGCTGCTTTTATTTAGGCGAGTTCTTGGTGTAAACTATAGTAAATCGGATGGGCCACCGGTGGCCTTCTGCCACTAATCTCATCTCAATTTTATAAAAAGTGGAGAGGGTCACGGAAAAATCAAAATAGTTGCACATTTTTGTGTAAATATGCCACTCGCCAAAATGTGCAACTATTTCACACCAAAAAAGCGGTAGATTTTGCATGATAAATTCCCTCTTAGCGTCCAAGTCTACTGATTCTGCTGGTATAATACTGTATTTGTCTATAAAAATCCTGCAGTCACTTGGAATAGCTTTCTTCTGTTCAACCAAGCCAAGAAAACTATCCAGAGAATCATCAGTGGATGGCCAGACCTAGCCTGCCCCCCCCCATGACCCAATCCATTCATTGCAACGAGGGTCATTGCCACTCTTGTCACACTACTTTGTTACGCACAGTATAAGACTACCGGAGGTAAGGGTTTGTTCACATCAGTGTGTTTGTTTTCTGTTTCGCTGCTCTGTCAAAGTAGCAAAGCGGAAAAAAACTGTTTCGCTTTATTTCCTATTAATTTCAGTGGGATTTTCTGCGCGTCAAGTTATACTCAGTCAGTTCCGTTCCGTTCTATCTACTTTCTGTTCTTCTAACTGAAAAAAAATAGAGGAGACTATTGTGGTGGTGTTGGGGGGGGGGGGGGGGGGGACACAGAAAAGACCCTACCGCTTTTTTTGGACATAATAGTCAATGGGCGACAGAACTGAATTGAGGAGTCCGTTTTTGTTTTCTGTTTAATGGATCCATTTTTTAAAATGGGTATGTGTAGAACAGGGGGGGGGGGGGAGAGATAAAATTGTCCTCTAGTGAAAAAACGGATCCGTTAAAATGGATATTATGGAATGAAATGGAAATAATCTGCTACATATGGAACTTTTTGACAGATCTCTCTACTAGATCCCTTTAAAAACTGTAAACTATAGTTGGCCGGCCTTCACCTGCTGTAGGTGTATTTTGCTGTGGCTGACATAAGTTGCATTTGCAGGAAAAGTCGTCATTACACAATGTCATTTCTATTGTGCTCCGCAGCCTGTTCCGAAGGCTGTTCTTAAATTGGCGTGTTCCCGCAGCTGTTAGTGTGGGTATTGCTCTGGAAAATCATTTAGGAGTATTTGAGGCAAAGCTTCCCTGCCAGTGTCACAGCCCGCAAGTTCCCAGCCGCTGCACACAGCAGAACATCTCCTGCATGCAGTCATTCCCATCCGCAAGGCAAAAACGCAAACGCTGAAAATACGAGCATATTTCACAATAACGGCATAAGCCATACATGTAAATATAATAATGGATGTATAATGGCATTAAAGCTGCACGAACTGCTTGCTATAGGTAACAAGGCAAGTTCTATTTAACTCCTTAATGACACGGCCCTTTTTTTTCCATTTTAGTGTTTTCCTCCCCCCTTTTAAAAAAATCGTAACTCCTTTATAGATCCATCGATGTCGCTGCATGTGAGCTTGTTTTTTGCGGGACGAGTTGTATTTTTCAATGGTGCTATTTAATGTACCATATAATGTACCAAAAAAACTTAAAAAAAATTCTAAGTGGAGTAAAATGAAAAAAAAAAAAAGAACTTCCGCCATCCATGGGTGCGTCTTGTTTCTACGGCGCACAAACTGCAACAAAAATGACACAATAACTTTATTCTATGGCTCAGTACGATTACTACAATACCAAACTTATATAGTTTTTTTTTTTGCTGTACTACTTTTAGTTTTTTCAAAGACATTTTTTTTTAATTATTTTCTGCCGCCATCTTCTGCGCGCAATACTTTTTTTATTGTTGCGTCGACATAGTTGTGCGAGGGCTCATTTTTCGCAGGATGTCCTGTAGTTTGCGATGGTACCTTTTTGGAATGCATACAACTTTTTGACGACTTTTTATTGCATTTTTGCTTGGAGACAGGGTGACCAAAAAAGCACAGTTTCGGTATTCTTTTTTTTTTTTTAAAATAATGCATTACTTTGGGAAATTGGACTTTTACGGATGCAGCGAAACAAAATATGTATTTTTATTTTATAATTTAGATTTTTTTTATTGTAAGCATGGTAAAAGAATGGGGTTTTTTTTTGTTTTTTTTTACTTTTATTACATTTTTTTTTTTTAAGAGGGTCTTCACAGTTGGTAATGCATGGAGTTCCTGAAGTGGTACAGGGGGCATAATTAGTGGGGACAACACAAAGTGGGGCACTAGAGCTAAGTGGGTCCAGAGTGGGTAGGTAACGCCCAACATCACCCATTGCAAAATAGCAGTAGCGACTGCCCACGTGACACATTGAAAAGGCCAGGAGTCAGACTTAAAGGGGTGGTCTCGCGAAACCAAGTGGGGTTATACACTTCCGTATGGCCATATTAATGCACTTTGTAATATACATCGTGCATTAAATATGAGCCATACAGAAGTTATTCCACTTACCTGCTCCGTTGCTAGCGTCCCCCGTCGCCATGGATCCGTCTAAATTCGCTGGCAGCTTGCTTTTTTAGACGCGCTTGCGCAGTCCGGTCTTCTCCTTTCAGCACGAGCCGCTTCAGTGTGCTCCCCGCTACAGCTCACTGCGCGCTGGAGCGGCCATTCTGTACCTTCCTCTGTTAGAGGAAGGTGCAGAGCTGCCGAGCTGTCCGGAGAAGCCGCCCAGCTGTCCCGCCGTCCAGCTGTCCTGGTAAGTGATGGGCCGGGGGGGCTGCCGCTGCGCCGGGCTGTGCCGGGGGGGGGGGCTGTCGCTGCGATGGGGGGGCTGTCGCTGCGATGGGGGGGGTTGTCGCTGCGATGGGGGGGCTGTCGCTGCGTCGGGGGAACTAGCGCTGGGCCGGGGGGGGCTGTCGCTGGGCCGGGGGGGGCTGTCGCTAGGCCGGGGGAACTAGCGCTGGGCCGGGGGGGGGCTGTCGCTGCGCCGGGGGAACTAGCGCTGGGCCGGGGGGGGGGGGGCTGTCGCTGCGCCGGTTACCTTCTGCCTGGCGGTGGGTGACTGGTCGGCCGTGTTCACTCCAGGGGTCCGGTCGGCGGCTGCGGGGCGTCGTGTTGTCATGGAAACACAGCTGGTAGCGTCTCGGGAGCGCGCACGTCGGGCTGCAGCGA
This sequence comes from Eleutherodactylus coqui, assembly GCF_035609145.1. NCBI lineage: Eukaryota > Metazoa > Chordata > Amphibia > Anura > Eleutherodactylidae > Eleutherodactylus > Eleutherodactylus coqui. Next base: position 78,847,118 of record NC_089844.1, read on the forward strand.
GCGACGGGAAAAGAGCCGGCGGCCATCTTGGGGAAACTTTTATAAGTTGCTGAAACGCTGGAACGGTAAGTACAAACCAGCTAGAAATGTCATTTACAGGGGGGCTTAGTAATGTGTACTTAATGGGGGGGACTGGGCAAAAAAAAAATTCACTGCTTCCTCGAGACATCTCCTTTAAGAAGAGCCTTTGAAGGAAGGGTGAGTATGGAAAAAATGGGGATAGAGTCATCTGGGCTGCGGTTGCAATGCTTTACAGCCAGCTCCGCTGGTTCTATGCAGCGACGGGTCCTTTATAATCCGAACAATTACCGGAATGGTTACGTAGGCTTTAAGATTACTAATTGAGTGTTCTTTAATTGTGATCCACATCCAAATTCTGTATGTATAGCACAGGATGTACATTTATGCCACATCATGGCATTCGGCCAACACCGCCTGTCACAGCCTGAAATATTCCTACCTCCAACTGTACAGCCCGTGGCTATAGCTCCTTGTTCACCTTCCACGTGTATGACTGATTTTCAAGTATGCACAACAAATGGCTCACTAATACTGCTCCCCTGGTAATAGTCCACATTATGAATTCTCGACTATTTATGCAGCAAATCACATCAATTCTGATTTATAACAATATACTGTATAACGTGTTGAATACATATTTGACAACTGTTTCCATTAGCTTTTTAACTCAACATTCTTCTGCTGTTACTGACAAAATATTCATGAACGCCAGAAATGCATTAGCACATTTAAAAGGCATTACTGGTTCCACAAAAGAGGGGGATTTATCATGAGAGGCATAATTAAAGCCAATTTTTTCCCCACATCAGCACAAAATGCAGCAAATTTATCAAACATCCTGCGATATTTAGAAGAACGAAGGCCGTGCCGGATCTCTGAAACGCGTTGCAGTTTGTGCTTTTGGTTCCTGTATATCCCTACTACAAGAATGGACTATGCTTTTGGTAAGGCCTTCTGGTACTCACTACGAAAGACCATTCTATGGATAAACCTGTAAGGGGGCTGACAGTTTGGGACACAACTCACCTCTTTGGAGAAAGTTACCTGTATTATTCTTTCCTTTACCGCTATTGACTATTTATGGTTGTATGCACCCCTTGAGTGCCAGTCTATATATTTTTCTTCCCAACTGGTGTACCAAGACCGATTGATCCTGCGGTATGGCCAGTGCTCTCTTGCCTGGGATGTTCTTACCCTATGAAGCTTAATGGAAGGCTTCCTTAATTTGTGGAAGGTTCAGGATATAGGCCAAATAAGGGTGGTAAAGGGGGCAACAGTCCAGGTGGCAGGGGTAAAACATCCGATCACAAACTCCTCCACTATACGAGACATAACAGGTGGTGGCCTTGTTACAGATTTTGCATCAGACCCAAGAGCTTCAAGTTCTCTCGGCCTGCAGTGCACAATGACATTTTGAGAATCATGAGGTTATTGGGTGCACAGAACGGGACCACATGACTCCAAGTGATGATGCTTCAAACTTAAAGGGGCACTACCTTTTCAGACAACCTCTGCTCATCTACTAGCTTGTGTTAGTCTCATTATTTCTGTAATATACTTGCATTAAACATTGTGTTGCTTTACCACTGTAAATCACATTTGAAATGGCTGCTACTAGGAATCTCCTTTCCAGCTTTTCTGCAATCCACTGTCATTAGTTACACAGCTTCTGTAGTAACAAGAACAAAGGGACAGGGAATGAGCTATCTTCACATGCACTCAGAGATTGCAGACTGACAGATCTGCACACACTGTGATCATAATATTTGTAGTCTCTGAATCTCCTGCTCTTACAACACATGTGTGGTGCACATTATAGAGGGTTTACTAACCATTTGACCACAATGGCTAAATCATTCTGTGAAAGCAGAATTCATTCATTCAGATACTGCCCCACTGCAGATTAGACCAGAGACATTGCAATGCAGTATGGGAAGTAAGGGCAAGGAAGTGCAGGACAGAACTTCCTACATGCCCCTTACCTGATAGTAGATTGCAAAAAGCAGACAAATTGGGAAGACCACGTCAAAATTTACAACTTGCAGACATGAAACAGGGAAAAAACAGCAGCAAATGAGAGAAAACTTATTGAACTTGTATATTGGCTTCTACTCTTGCAAGATTTTTACGGACTAGTCGAGCATCACAGCTCCACTCCCCACCATACACTTAAAGGGGCAGTATCCAATAATATAGTAAAGCAAGCAACAGGAACATTCAGCATAGTAATAGTGCCGCACTTCTATTACAGTGTTGGTTTCCCCAAAACACCAGGTGATTCGGCTTTTTTATCTGTTTTTGGGGATTTTAGTTTCTTAACAAATTAATTGTATTTTGCAGGGGAAGGGAAAAAGAACAAGGCACAAACAAACGACTTCCATTATACTTCTCATGTATTGGACTGAGTTCATGTAAAACTTCTGCAACTTTTGAAAACTTTGCAAATAATAAATGTGGCTTTAATTTTTACTCCATCGAAACCACGGCTCCCTTTCCTGGCATAAAACCCCCTAAAACTACCAGGTATGGCACAAAAGCACCTGCAGCAAAAGTCTGACAAAATACACAGCAGAAAAAGGCCAAAAATTACCAAAAAAAACTGTACAAAGCCAATGATAAATTTCTCTATGGTGTTTTTTTTTCCATTCGGAATAAGGCCATGCAGCTTCTAGGATGATGCCACATGCAGATTTGATGCGATTTTTGAAGCCAAATCTACGAGTCAATTGAGGAAGAAAATAACGAATTCCTGTATAATTCCCTCCCTTTATGTTCCACTCCTGACATTGACTTCAGTAAACTCGATCAAGAAGTGGCATCAAAATAGCATGTGTGAAAGCACCCTTACAGGAGGCTCAATTAAGTTGGGTTATGGAGTCGCTTAGAGCAGGTGTCTAAGTAATTATGAAGCAATGTCATTTTCATTTCCATCTGCTGAAAGGTCTAGTGGAAGTTTAAGTGTAAAACGCTCAGATTAAAACAAGTGAAGAACTTCTGCGTAAATTCTGGTTTTGTAGATAATTGCTTGGGAAATATAGATGACATGGGAGATGACAATACTGACAATTGTCACTTTTATTGTAGGGGGCATTACGGACATCATAGGACTGCATGGAATTCAACATGGCGCAAGCGAAGAGGTGCAGATGTAGCTGAGCTCAGTTTGCTATTTAAGATATCATGATAAGTATGAATGTATCTTTAATAGTTCTCCATAAATGCTCCTCTTACACTGAACGATTCTTAACGACAATCGTTTGCGCCAGTTTTGAGAGCTGGCGACGTCATCACCTGCATGTTGGCGCTCAGGTATCCTGTAAAGGCAGGCAGATTCATTGTTGAGAATAGTTCACTTCTCGTTCGCTGTTTCGCATTCCTCGTTCGTCATTGGTTCGCGTTTAAACTGAACTTTTGTTATCCACCTTTGCTTATTGGAATGATAATTGTTGCATGCGCAATAAGCAGAGAACAGAACTCTTTGATCTCAATGGGTTTATTCACATTTCTCGTACTCGCAAAAAACAGAGCGTGCTCTATTTTGTGCCCGTTTGCACACCAAAGGGCCCGATGGAAGTCTATGGGGGGTGCACGAGTGTGCACGCAATACGCAAGGGGATGTGCAAAAAACCATAGGGAAATGTGCAGCATCACAGCAGGCCCACAGTTGAGGAGACAGCGGGATAGAGAAAGGCCTTGTCATGGGGCTCTATCATCACCTTCCATTAAAGGTAGCTCGCGACCCGACCATGTTACTGCTGGGGGAGATCACAGGAATAGTAACCGGAGGTTACCTGTAGTCAAACTGTCACTTGTGACGCCATCGTTCCTTCTTCAGGAATGGATCTGGTAGATGAATAAAGTAATCCAACACTAGAAGAGTATATTTTGGAACAAAACCAAGAACGGTTGATCTTGTCCATTTGCTTAAACATTAGAATAAAGTAAATAACAATTGCAGAACAGTTGTAGAAATCCCAGCTTACAAGTATGATATCTCGGTGGAGCTCACGGAGTATTTGTACAATCCAAAATCCAAGTTATCTGTAGGCTCCTTTACTCCCAGTAGTCACTTTGTCTCTCTCTCTCCACCAGCAGACACTCATACTCTCTCCTCTTCTCGCTATGAAGTGGTGTCATTCTCTCAGCACTCAGAAGAAGTAGCGAGGATTCCTTGGTTGAACCGACCCAGGCTGACCATCAGGTGGTCGCTCGGCCTCCTCCATGCTCCACACACAGACTGATCCCTCTAGTATCTGTGCGGCTCACTCACTGACTTGACTGTTTAGACCAGACTACCCGGGACTAGACTCTCTCACATTGCATTCTGCAAACACATATACACAACACCGTCACGTGACCACAAACGATACATTTTCCAGACAGGACGGAACATGCCAGACACTAACTCTTTCAGTCCCGCAACCATCCAATACACATAAATCAAATGCACTCCACAAACAAGACACTGACATTGACATGAGACAGACATAAAACATTCTGGAGGGGCCCCACTAACTCTGGGTCACTACAAATGCACATCCAAATGCACACACCTTGTGTTCGGCAAAAGTACAGTAAAATACGCCAATACGCACTCAATTGCCCAAGAGAGAAGATGGAAACCCCCTGAAATCAGCATATTTGGCCGATCCATACCAGAGTCAACTTGAAGAGACAAGCCACTTCAGATGAAAAACAAGCTGCGGATCCAGCGAAACCACTGGCTATCAGTTGGCACGCAGTCTCCTACTAAGACATTCATAAATCCTATAATCCGACATATGGGGAGAGGTTGCCTTAATAAGACATAAAACAAACCTATGAATGGCAAATTCAGCTCTGATACATCAATAATGTGTTGTAGCCATCTATTCCAACATTACCTGTTCTAAAGTTCTAAGAGTATGTTTGCAAGCACAATGATTGGACCCAGGGGTGTAACTGTATTGGAGCAGAGCATGCTGTCGCACCTGGGCCTTGGAACCTCAGGGGCCTATAAGGTCTCTTTTCCTATTATGAGAACAGTAGTATTAAGGTGACCAGGTGTCCCGATTTAGGCGGGACAGTCCCACTTTGAGACCCTGCGTCCTGCTGTCTCCAGGGTCCCCAAGTGGACAACCTTTTGTCTTTGGACGTCTAGTCACCATCAAGGTAATTAACAGCCAGGGTACCGCAGCTCTTTGGCTAGTAATCACTCAGTGGCGCTGCTGTAGGATGTGCACACCAACGGCACTGTGTGCATCCGATTCCCTCCTCCCCTGATCTCTCACCCTTGGCTCCGCAGGAGGAGAGGATAAGGGAGGAGTCTGGGAGCACAAACTTCCGCCCGCAGCAGTGGTAATCTGAAGATGAGGAGGTAAGCATATTGGTTACTACTGTGGAGGTCACTATTACTACTGGGGCTGATATAAGGGAAACTATTACTGCTGAAGCCACTGTGGGCGTTACTATTACTACTGAGGCCACTGTGCGGGTCACTTACTACTGAGATCACTGTAGGGGTCACTATTACTACTGAGGCCACTGTGGGGGGTCACTATTACTACTGAGGCCACTGTCGGGGTCACTAATACTAGTGAGACCACTGTAGGAGTCACTATTACTACTGAGATTACTGTAAAGGTCATTATTACTACGGAGGCTACTGTGGGACTCACTATTACTACTGAGGCCACTATGGGAGTCACTATTACTATTAGGGATGATATAGGGAACATTATTACTACTGGGGCCACTCTGCACGGGCGGACTTAAAGGGGTTGTCCCGCGCCGAAACGGGTTTTTTTTTTTTTTTGCAACCCCCCCCCCCCGTTCGGCGCGAGACAACCCCGATGCAGGGACGTACAGAAAGCTCACCGGAGCACTTACCTTAATCCCTGCGCTCCGGTGACTTCTATACTTACCTGTGAAGATGGCCGCCGGGATCCTCTGCCTCCGTGGACCGCAGCTCTTCTGTGCGGTCCATTGCCGATTCGAGCCTCCTGATTGGCTGGAATCGGCACGTGACGGGGCGGAGCTACACGGAGCTACACGGAGCCCCATAGAGAACAGGAGAAGACCTGGACTGCGCAAGCGCGGCTAATTTGGCCATCGGAGGGCGAAAATTAGTCGGCACCATGGAGACGAGGACGCTAGCAACGGAGCAGGTAAGTGAATAACTTCTGTATGGCTCATAATTAATGCACAATGTATATTACAAAGTGCATTAATATGGCCATACAGAAGTGTATAGACCCACTTGCTGCCGCAGGACAACCCCTTTAAGGTATGTTTACACATGGCAGAAATGTATCCAAAACACAGTCAAGGTTTGTACCATTGGTGCAAATTTGACTGGAAATCAGCCACGTTTTCGCAGCTGATGTCATACTATGTGGTGCACCCCCTCCCCTCCTTCGAACGCTTCCTGCTGTCAGTGCTGCCTGGCTTCCGATTTGCAGTGGCCTGGTCCGGTGCGGCACAGTTTGTCAGGTAATACTGGTCAGGTGGGGCCCCTACAGGCGCTAAGAACCGGAAGCCGGGGAGTGCTGACAGTGGAAAGCCTTTGGGGAAGGTGAGGGAAGAGTGCCACATAGTATGAAATCAGCTGCGGATACGCGGTTGATTTAGACAGAATCCGCACCAACGGTGTGCAGAAATGCTGCTGAATTTACTCCCTGTCTTTTTTTGAAACGGCCCTTTACTTTTTATACCGACGGAGGTAAAATCATATTGCATGATAAGCCCCGCCCCTGACGGCACCTCTCTGTCCTGCTTTGATCCTGGGAAAATCTGGTCACCTTAGTACTATAAATGAAGCACTATAGTTGAGACATCTTCTTATATATTTTGCATTAAAGCCAAACAGCTTCAAGTTCCACCTTTGAGTGGGCGACATGCCATCCACCAAACTGCAGGGATTCTGAACATCTTCATACAATCTGTGTACCACCCTGTGTGTGCAGGACACATGAATATCAGCAAACTGAATTAAATAAAGAAAATTTTAATTCTCAAAACTCAGAACAGTCCTGAAAACTAACAAGGGAAGTGGGAAGATTTTGACCTTAACCTAAAGAGTTGTTGTATTGCTGCAGATATTAATGAGTCGGGAAAGCACGGAGTCACCCGGTAGATAACATCTACATTGTAAATCACTGTATATTCCATCAGTATAGACAAGCAGATAGACGGAGATGTTCTCTGAAACGCGTGAAGGAAATCTTAGAGGGAGTAAACAAGAGTATTCAACAAGAGCAGTGACCATGACAATCACTTACCAGGACCATAATGTATGTCAAAGTCCTGGCACAAATTTCAAAGACAATCTAAATCCGGACTTAAAATCTATCAAGGATTGAGTGTAAAGAAAGCAGCAAACTATAAAGGGATACAATTTTCAGCATTTCGATAAAAAAATTGGCTGATACACACCCAAAATGACTGCTTGAGATACAGTTAAGTCCGAAGACAAATATAGGATTCGCACAGTTTCTACTTGTTTTAGGGTGCTTTCACATCTCCACTTGGGGTTCTGCTGTCCTGCTCCATTTGGAGATCAGTAAAGGGGAATCCCTGCGGCCAAATCGCTCCGTCCCTGCATGGAACCGAAAAGCACCAAATGGACCTCATTGACTATAATGGGATCCGTCCGCCTTCTGCTCAGCTGCCCGGCTTAGGGACGGAAAAAAAAGCGCTGCATGCTTTTTCTTCCGGTTATCTTGAGTCGGATCTACGATGGAACCTCTGACCGGAGCTTCAATGCAAATGTAAAACGGGCTTTATTTATTTCTCCTTTCCAATGTTTCCTAATGCTGACTTCTAAAAATGTGATGTCTGAACTTTCTTCCGTACACTGTTGCACTCTTTTTGGGTCGGACCTATAGCACTAGTTGGAATATCCTCTATCTAGCCGCATTCTGATGCAATCTCTATAGCCTATTCTGGATATTAGGGAGAGTTGGCATCTTCAAGGGTAATACCATACGCATCTCAACACTTATACTGGGTTCACCATTTGTGTCTGGTTAGATCTATGCTTGGGTCAAAATGTGAAAGTTCTCTGTAAGGGCTCAATCACATGAAGTGTATTTACACACATTTATTTACACGTCCATGTAAATGAACCCGAAGAGGAACAAAGTAATCTTGTAGGTAGGATACCTTTTAATGGTTAACAAAAAGAGAAGAAAATACAGCAAGCTTTCAAGACTAATTGGTTTTCTTCATCAGGGTGAAGTCCACTACAAGTTCCCATTCCTTACTTCAGTCATAGCAGCGGTCCCACCGGAAAGCGGATTTCTGCTTCTCCCATGCTACTCTTCAACTTTGTAGTTGGGGTTTACTCTCCATCTCTTACAGGGGCCACAACACAAAACTGAAATCCACGGTGCTCCCACCGGCCTGTGCACCTTACCATCATGTAGAGCATTCCTGTCTTACTATTCAAGTATGCCATTGGTATTTCAATCTAGGTCACCAGTACTGAGATACAGCGCTGGATCGGTCTTTGATGCAATGCGGAGCTCAACTATTGGTGGCTAACAGAGTTATTACATTTAATAGGATACTTCCTGATACTTAACAAATGCAGCATTGGACTTTGACGATTCTGATTTCTAGTGACATATAATTACAGAATAGGTTTGACTGTTTTGATGAGGTTGCCTTAGTAACCGCCTAATGAGCCCTTCTTTTAAATGGCTCTAATTTACAGCACTTCATCTGAATTTACTAATGTGTTCTGCACCTGACATCATTAGCACAGGAAAAGCTGTTTACAAGAACAGATAAAGGTGATTCATTATCTTAATTGAATTTATTACTAGAAGAAGTAGATTTTAGGGCAGGTTGAAGTGATTTAAGTTGAAATATATATACTAATTGTCAAAAACAAATCAAGCACCTAGAAGGAGTTGCTGGAATTGAATGAAACTTTATACAATGGTGTAAGCTCCCCACACTGACTGCATAGTTTAACACTATGATCAGTTCCTACATGCGATGCGGTCAGCTTCTCCAGCTTGGCGATAGACAGCGCTTCCTCCCCGTCCCAACACAGTTTCCTCCCCTTTCTTGATTTCCTCCACTCAGAACATCAGAGGGGAGGAGACTGGGCTGGGGTGGAAATGCTGTCTGTCCTCAAACAGGAGACGCTGTCTGCACCCCACAGAGGACCTGATCATTATTTCTATTGTTCTGCGCTCTGCAATGACTTATGAGTGCTGCGCCGCAGGACTAATCATGGTGCACGGCTCATATTACTCAGCCATAAGAAAAGAGTGGATGCCTTGCTGCACCAGACACCGTAGTGTAACATGAGGGAATGGGGAAGCAACATATAGCGGTATGAGAGGTGGGTGATGGAAACAGTAACATTACAAGGGGACTGTAGAATGAGAAAAGGGAATCCTGTGTGATAAGGGAGAAGAACTATTCGGGGGATCCTGTGTGATAAGTGGGTGGGGAACTATTAGGGGCATCCTGCGTTATAAAGAAAAGGGGAATATAAGGGGCTTTTTGAGTGATGAGGGAGGGGGAGAACTATAAGGGTACATTCACTCAGCGGAAAATCCACACCAAAATCCATGTCATTTCTGTGTCAAAATCCGCACCATTTCCACTACGTGTGAAGTACCCTAAGGGGCATTCTGTATAACAAATAAGGAAGGGCAGAACCATAAAGACCGTTATGTGTAACGAGGGGGAGAAACATAAGTGGCATCCTGTGTCACAAGGACAGTGGGCCATGAAGGGCATCCTATGTTATAAGTTGAGGTATCATGAGAGTCCCTCTGTGTGATGGGGAGGGGGCAGAACCATAAGGGCTTTCAGCAGTCTGTATGTAAGAGTGGTATGTATAGTAGTCTGTGAGGGAGAGGAACAGTATGTGAGATTACTTATAAATTGTAACAGCTGGTTGGCACTGTTAAAAGGAGGCAATGTGCCGCTCCACGGCAAAAGGCAGGGTTGAGGCGCTCACCCTATGGTCTCCAGGCACGAATACAACCTTCATCAGTGCACAAACTAAGCCTGGATTGGTTGCTGAAAATAACCCAATATCATTCCATAGCAGTCTAGTTTCGTCATTCATGACACCACTGCAAATGGAGGTGAAGGAGGTGGCAAGGGCAGTGCACATAATGGGAGCTGTGAAACCAAATGTCCTTCACCCAAGCGCTTGGAAATGTTTCAGACAGACACAGTGGCTGTTATGATAGTACCACCTGTCTCAGGATGGCGGACAAGTGAACCTTTGGAGCTGCTCGTGCTTGTCGGATGATTACTTGATCCTCTCCAATGATGGTCTGCCAAGGGTGTCCTGAGCCCAGTCGCCTTGTGTGTATGTCCTCACGCATCCACTGGTCCCAACACTTCCTAACAGTCTGATCAAAATGACCCAGAAGGCAGGCAATTCATTGATATAACCATCCAGCTACTCACATTCCAAAATCTGTACACTGGGCAAAATCTCTTGGATTGCGTCGTAGAGACATGCCTAGCAGTCAACAAGCTCTACACAAGCGGAAGAAGAGGTCATTACATACAAGTATCCTCTGTAAGCCTTTTATAGAACAAGGCTAGAACCACTTTTAGGGCTTCAGGTGACAAGATCAATCATCTAATAAGCACAACTCTAATCATTTACATATCTGCATGAGATGTAACTGCATGCCGAGTTTTGCAGCAAAACGACACCTCCTTCTAGGGGCGGGATTTTTTTTGACAATGAGTGGTAAAATACAGTGTTGCATTTGACCTGAACGCAATGCACACCACACCGAAGATGAATGTCAATAGGAGGGGAATGCACACAAATGGACAAAAGACTGTACAGTAAATGGTACTTGTGAGCAGACATCCAACAACGGCTGACACATGCCAAACACTTACCACCCATTGGCAGATGGAATAACTAATAAATACAAAGTATTCGTGCTTTGGCCAAAGTATGAAAGCTCACAAGCCCACAACAAGGGTCCTTGTTGTCTTGAGTCCCTACTCTAACAAGACAACTTAACTCCAGGGTTAGACTATGCAGAATGATTTGAACATTTTGACCATAATGATATACTGATTTGCTGAGGTACAGAAGGCCTAAGGAGGTCCAAAGCACTACTAGATGAGTGTTTCTAATAAAGTGTATATATTGGGCAACTCAGTATAATACAGTATATAGAATTGTATCAAACAAGGGGACTATGCAAGTGCTCATACAATACATGGGTATACATCTGTATTGCAGTGTATTCTGCCTGAGCTGCCATTCTATGGCAGGCCTTGTGGCCCCCATGAGATCCCTGGCTGCCATGACAACTGCTTGGCAACTAACGACCTAAGGGGTTAAATGGCCAAGATCAGAGTTATATCCATTCCTGGCCATTGCAGGCAGGTGACACCAGTTGTGTATAGAGCTCCTGAGACCGCTCTATACAATCCCTGCCGACCTGTGGGAAGGGGTTAAAGTTAATGTCCGTTTCTTTTTTACACCCAAGATTCTACACTGCTTCATAATATGAGAGCTGTATTAGGCTGCATTCACACGAACGTATATCGGCTCGGTTTTCACGCCGAGCCGATATACGTCGTCCTCATCTGCGGGGGGGGGGAGGATGGAAGAGCCAGGAGCAGGAACTGAGCTCCTGCCCCCTCTGCACTATTTGCAATTAAAGGAGGCGGGACAGGGGCGGGGCTAAGTTTCCTGAATTAGCCCCGCCCTGTCCCGCCTCTCCCCATTGCAAATAGTGCAGAGGGGCGGAGAGGAGGCAGAGAGGGGGCGGGAGCTCAGTTCCTGCTCCTGGCTCTTCCATCCTCCCCCACCTGCAGATGAGGATGACGTATATCGGCTGGGCGTGAAAACCGAGCCGATATACGTTCGTGTGAATGCAGCCTAAAGCTGTATGAAGTGAACTAGTGACAGCTACAAGTAGTCTCTATGACAATGTGACAGCATGGGTAGCAGTTTAGTGTTAGGTCTCTTTCCACAAGTGCCCTATGGCAATCGAATGACCTGATTCCATACGTCCAGAGGAAGATTTCCTATGCAACAGAGATCGTGGATGCAGTGAATCCCATTGAGCTAGCTTCTTTTATTTGGCCCCTCTCCGTAGCTATACAGTACCAGAGAAGGACTGATTGGTGAAGATTGCATGCCTGGCGGTCTTAATGGCTTTTAAGGGCATGAGTATTGTGAATTTCTATGTTATTTGTCCCTTCAGCCTTATATTATGGATAAGGACATTTAGAATTATCCACCCTACAAGGATAATTTATCCAACTGTGTTTACATAATCTACCTTTTACTCCAAGGACTTTATGAAGATTTTCTTTATATCTATTATCCTCTCAGCGCAGAAGAAAACTATAATTGTCTCCAGTATTTTAGTCTGTTATTGTATCACGCTGCGAAGAATTGTACCGTAATTTAATTTGCGTGGCATCACTAGATCTTTCTGCTCAGTTCTGAAATTTTATTATAACAGGAGAAAATTCCATATCTGCATGCCGCCTCCAAAGCGATTTACAGAAGTGTATTTTATACAACACGCTAATGGTTCGGAGCCGTATAATATCTCCACTGTAATTTAATCAGTCCATAACCTGATATGATGAAGCCTCTGCTTGTTTATGACTATGACATGCATTACTGGAGTGCGTTTCATAAATTAACATCTATGATTACCACAAACCACCAAATGTGCGTATATTCTAGTAATGTGAGTGCGGAATTAACCTGAATTGTGCAGATTTTTGATAATATAGACTTGTTCTTTATCGATGGCATTGTAGGCATTACCTACGGTGGCGTATTTCTAATGGGGCAAATTACAAAGCTTATGAAGCAGAGGAATGGTACATGCGATGGCGCCGCAGTGACATATGGATATGGAGGCAGCACTAGAGATGAGCGAACGTACTCGTTCGAGTATTAGCGTGTTCGAGATGCTCGTTATTCGAAACGAGCACCACGCGATGTTCGAGTGACATTTAACTTTCATCTCTGAGACGTTAGCGCGCTTTTCTGGCCAATAGAAAGACAGGGAAGGCATTACAACTTCCCCCTGCGACGTTCAAGCCCTATACCACCCCCCTGCAGTGAGTGGCTGGCGAGATCAGGTGTCACCCGAGTATTAAAATCTGCCCGCCCGCGGCTCGCCACAGATGCATTCTGACAGAGATCAGGGAAAGTGCTGCTGGTGCCGGAGCTGCTATAGGGAGAGCGTTAGAAGTTATTTTAGGCTTCAAGAACCCCAACGGTCCTTCTTAGGGCCACATCTAACCGTGTGCAGTAGTGTGGAGGCTGCTTTTTGCAGTGTTGCACTTTTTTTTTTTTTTTGTATATCGGCCGTGCAGAGCATTGCGTCCGCAGTCTGCAGTCATTGTACAGAGTATAGGGCCAGTAGTGGTGAGGCAGGGTCAGAAGACATATTTAGTGTATATAGGCAGTGGGCCTTTCCAAAAACATTTGGGAAAAGAGCAGCAGGACGATGAGGTGACTGACCCCAGCTGGTTTGCTACGCCTACTGAGGACAGGTCTTCAGAGGGGGAGGCAAGGGCAGCAGCAGGGCAGGTTGGAAGAGGCAGTGCGGTGGCCAGGGGTAGAGGCAGGGCCAGACCGAATAATCCACCAACTGTTTTCCAAAGCGCCCCCCTCGCGCCATGCCACCCTGCAGAGGCCGAGGTGCTCAAGGGTCTGGCAGTTTTTCACTGAGAGTGCAGACGACCGACGAACAGTGGTGTGCAACATGTGTCGCGCCAAGATCAGCCGGGGAGCCACCACCACCAGCCTCACCACCACCAGCATACGCAGACATATGATGGCCAAGCATCCCACAAGGTGGGACGAAGGCCGTTCACCGCCTCCGGTTTGCACTGCTGCCTCCCCCCTGTGCCCCAACCTGCCACTGAGATCCAACCCCCTCTCAGGACACAGGCACTATTGTCTCCTGGCCTGCACCCACACCCTCACCTCCGCTGTCCTCGGCCCCATCCACCATTGTCTGTCAGCGCACCGTCCAGCCGTCGCTAGCGCAAGTGTTGGAGCGCAAGCTTAAGTACGCCGCCACGTACCCGCACGCTCAAGCGTTAAACGTGCACATAGCCAAATTTATCAGCCTGGAGATGCTGCCGTATAGGGTTGTGGAAACAGAGGCTTTCAAAGGTATGATGGCGGCGGCGGCCCCGCGCTACTCGGTTCCCAGTCGCCACTACTTTTTCCGATGTGCCGTCCCAGCCCTGCACGACCACGTCTCCCGCAACATTGTACACGCCCTCACCAACGCAGTTACTGCCAAGGTCCACTTAACAACGGACACGTGGACAAGCACAGGTGGGCAGGGCCACTATATCTCCCTGACGGCACATTGGGTGAATTTAGTGGAGGCTGGGACAGAGTCAGAGCCTGGGACCGCTCACGTCCTACCCACCCCCAGAATTGTGGGCCCCAGCTCGGTGGTGGTATCTGAGGCGGTGTATGCTTCCTCCACTAAACCACCCTCCTCCTCCTCCGCAACCTCTGTCTCACAATCAAGATGTGTCAGCAGCAGCACGTCGGCAGCAGTCGGTGTCGCGCGGCGTGGCAGCACAGCGGTGGGCAAGCGTCAGCAGGCCGTGCTGAAACTACTCAGCTTAGGAGATAAGAGGCACATGGCCCACGAACTGCTGCAGGGTCTGACAGAGCAGACCGACCGCTGGCTTGCGCCGCTGAGCCTCCAACCGGGCATGGTCATGTGTGACAACGGCCGTAACCTGGTGGCGGCTCTGCAGCTCGGCAGCCTCACGCACGTGCCATGCCTGGCCCACATCTTTAATTTGGTGGTTCAGCGCTTTCTGAAAAGCTACCCATGCTTGTCAGACCTGCTCGGAAAGGTGTGCCGCCTCTGCGCACATTTCCGCGAATCCCACACGGACGCTGCCACCCTGCGCACCCTGCAACATCGGTTTAATCTGCCAGTGCACCGACTGCTGTGCGACGTGCCCACATGGTGGAACTCTACGCTCCACATGTTGGCCAGGCTCTATGAGCAGCGTAGAGCTATAGTGGAATACCAACTCCAACATGGGCGGCGCAGTGGGAGTCAGCCTCCTCAATTCTTTACAGAAGAGTGGGCCTGGTTGGCAGACATCTGCCAGGTCCTTGGAAACTTTGAGGAGTCTACCCAGATGGTAAGCGGGGATGCTGCAATCATTAGCGTCACCATTTCTCTGCTATGCCTCTTGAGAAGTTCCCTGCAAAGCATAAAGGCAGACACTTTGCGCTCGGAAACAGAGCCGGGGGAAGACAGTATGTCGCTGGATAGTCAGAGCACCCTCCTGTCTATATCTCAGCGCGTTATGGAGGAGGAGGAGGAGCATGAGGAGGATGAGGAGGAGGGGGAAGAGACAGCTTGGCCCACTGCTGAGGGTACCCATGCTGCTTGCCTGTCATCCTTTCAGCGTGTATGGCCTGAGGAGGAGGAGGATCCTGAAAGTGATCTTCCTAGTGAGGACAGCCATGTGTTGCGTACAGGTACCCTGGCACACATGGCGGACTTCATGTTAGAATGCCTTTCTCGTGTCCCTCACGTTACACGCATTTTGGCCACTACGGATTACTGGGTGTACACACTGCTCGACCCACGGTATAAGGAGAACCTTTCCACTCTCATACCCGAAGAGGAAAGGGGTTCGAGAGTGATACTATACCACAGGACCCTGGCGGACAAGCTGATGGTAAAATTCCCATCCGACAGCGCTAGTGGCAGAAGGTGCAGTTCCGAGGGCCAGGTAGCAGGGGAGGCGCGGAGATCAGGCAGCATGTACAGCACAGGCAGGGGAACACTCTCTAAGGCCTTTGACAGCTTTCTGGCTCCCCAGCAAGACTGTGTCACCGCTCCCCAGTCAAGGCTGAGTTGGCGGGAGCACTGTAAAAGGATGGTGAGGGAGTACATAGCCGATCGCACGACCGTCCTCCGTGACGCCTCTGCCCCCTACAACTACTGGGTGTCGAAGCTGGACACGTGGCCTGAACTCGCGCTGTATGCCCTGGAGGTGCTTGCTTGTCCTACGGCTAGCGTCTTGTCAGAGAGGGTGTTTAGTGCGGCTGGGGGAATCATCACGGATAAACATACCCGCCTGTCAACCAACAGTGCCGACAGGCTTACACTCATCAAGATGAACAAAGGCTGGGTTTCCCCATACTTCTCTTCTCCACCAGCGGACAGCAGCGATACCTAAGCAATACGTAGGCTGCACCCGCGGATGGAAGCATCGTTCTTTATCACCATCAAAAACCGGGACCTTTTAGCTTAATCAATCTGTGTATTCTATTCATCCTCCTCCTCCTGCTCCTCCTCCTGAAACCTCACGTAATCACGCCGAACAGGCAATTTTTCTTAGGCCCACAAGGCTCAGTCATATAATTTTTGTAAACAATTTTTATACATTTCAATGCTCATTAAAGCGTTGAAACTTTCACCGGAACCAATTTTTATTTTAACTGGGCTGCCTCCAGGCCTAGTTACCAATTAAGCCACATTAACCAAAGCGATTAATGGGTTTCACCTGCCCTCTTGGTTGGGCATGGGCAATTTTTCTGAGGTACATTAGTACTGTTGGTACACCAATTTTTGTGGGCCCTCGCCTACAGTGTAATCCAATTAATTTTTTGCCCACCTGCATTAAAGCTGACGTTACCTCAGCTGTGCTGGGCAATGCAATGGGATATATTTATGTGCCGCCGGTGGCTTCCTGGCACCCACCCATGCTGTCGGTCCACAGGGACTTCACAATAGGGAGTTGTACCTGCCTGTGTCTATGAATTAAAAACCCCGGTCAGGTTGGGGCATGCAGTGTGGGCCGAATGCCCACCTGCATTTCATCTGACGTTAGCTCTGCTGTCCAGGGCACTGCAATGGGATACATTTATGTACAGCCGGTGGGTTCCAGGGAGCCACCCATGCTGTGGGTGCACACGGAATTCCCATTGCGGAGTTGTACCTGCCTGTGACTATTTATAAAAAACCGCGGTCTGACTGCGGCATGCAGACACCTTGACAGAATGAATAGTGTGTGGCACATAGGTTCCCCATTGCTATGCCCACGTGTGCAGCTCCTGATGGCGGTGGCACAGGATTATATTTCTCACTGCTTCTGTACAGCATTGTGGGCTATCGTCCTGCCCCTTTTAAAGAGGGACGCTGCCTAGCCATGCCAACCCTCTGCAGTGTGTGCCTGCGGTTCCTCCTCATGGCAGACGCACTTATAAATAGAAATGAGGGTGGCGTGGCATGAGGGCAGCTAAAGGCTGCGCAGGGACACTTTGGTGTGCGCTGTGGACACTGGGTCGTGCGGGTGGGGGTTGGGCAGCATGTAACCCAGGAAAAGTGGCAGCGGAGTGTCATGCAGGCAGTGATTGTGCTTTGTTGGAGGTAGTGTGGTGCTTAGCTAAGGTATGCATTGCTAATGATGGCTTTTCAGAAGTAAAAATTGTTGGGAGGGGGGGGCCACTCTTGCCGCTATTGTGGCTTAATAGTGAGACCTGTGAACTTGAGATGCAGCCCAACATGTAGCCCCTCACCTGCCCTATCCGTTGCTGTGTCGTTCCCATCACTTTCTTGAATTGCCCAGATTTTCACAAATGGAAACCTTAGCGAGCATCGGCGATATACAAAAATGCTCGGGTCGCCCATTGACTTCAATGGGGTTCGTTATTCGAAACGAGCCCTCGAGCATCGCGAAATTTTCGTTCCGAGTAACAAGCACCCGAGCATTTTGGTGCTCGCTCATCTCTAGGCAGCACGTCACCTTTTCATCACATCTTGAACCAGGAAGCAATGTCACCCAAGCAACTTCGGGTATTTGCTTTATATGCCTGATGCTGACTCCACTCATGGTAGCCATTGACCTACACCGGCCGGTAGAAGCGGCAACTTTTTGCACAAGACACCCGATGTCTTTGATGTGAATTTACTATAGGTCTGTACCGCTATGATACACTTTTCTCTGAAGGGGTCAGTTGGCTTTTGCACCTTCTAGTCCATCAACATTAACATTACTTTCCATTTGTATTTGGTAGCAGCAAGACATTCGTAAACCATTCAGACCATCCGCCCGATAACTACATATCATGGGGGCTGTCTCTTCTCTTCGCCAGCACCCGGCCAGTCCTCTTATGGCGTTGGAGGTACTAAGTCTCTCTCTCCGTCCTTCTCTCAATCACATAACTGACTGGAAGGGGGCTAGAGCTTAAGATGCACCCTCCAGGCTGCTGTCAGGAGTGTGGAGGGAGGTGGGAAACTCCCTCCACCCATTATACTTGCATGGAGCCCATGGGCTGCAGGAAACTAAACCGAGGGGCCCAGTCCTGTTGTGATGTGCCTGATGCTAAGTTCAGCAATAGCTGGATCCCCCAGACTTCACTTCATTACCAGCTCACCTCAACCTACGAATAAATAAGACCGTAGGAGGCTCTTCAGACTGCAGTAGGCACAAAACTTTTTTTGTTGCGAGGAAGGAAGGAAAGTCCAAGTTTTTGAGTTTTCCCATGAGGCCCTGTGATTTTTATGTTGCTCCCTAAGAGCTCAGAGTCACTTATGTCGGTAGCACATTGACTCAGTGGTTAGCACTGCTGCCATGTTAGAACTGAGGTCCAGGGTTTGAATCCGACCAGGGCAATATCTGTATAAAGTTTGTATGTGAAGCAGAGTCAACCTCCTCACTGATTCTGCTCACAACACATATAGACTTGGAAGGGTTTGATAAGTTTTACTTATTGCTGGAGCAGTAATACACTTTCAGGGTTTGTTGTCACAGTCAAATTATCTTTGACTCCTTCCAGATGGGACAAAAAAAAAGATAAAATAGGTCAGCACTACCAAATGGAAATATATCTCGCAACATACAGTAGAAGCAGAAACCAAAAATGGCAACAGCACGCAAAATAAAATTACTATCAGAGGTATATATTCCTATAATCTAACCACATTAAATAATGCAAGGTTCTTGTATATAATTCGATCGAATTACATTGGCCCATCTACCAACGTCCAGGTGACCAAGCTCCTGGTATTAGCTTTAGGACCCATCTGAGCTTGGTCACCTGGACGCCGGTAAATGGGCCAATGTAATTCGATCAGATTATATACCAAAGAACCTTGCATTATTTAATGTGGTTATAGTATTAATTATAGATATGAATACCTCTGATAGTAAATTTATTTTGCGTTCAAAAACTACCATTTTTGGTTCCTGCTTCTACTGTATGTTGCAGCCGTGGTTTAACGTGCACCTATATATTTCTATTGAGATATATTTCCATTTGGCAGTGCTGACCTACTTTATCTTTTTTTTGTACAAATATTGTGAAGTTTTGCCTGCCTTCACCTGGTCGTGCACACCTGCTGCTTATTTACCTTCTGTCCCCCCTACTGGAGCATATAAATGGTATCCTACCTTCCCTGGTTTTATTTGTAGGCTTAGTCCCAAGAGAGGAGCATTCTGAGAGGTAGGAACCTAACTTTCTCAGGTAGGGATTTCCCACCTGGTATTAGCATTGGGACCCATCTTAGCTTGGTTACCTGGACGTTGGTAGATGCTCCAATGTAATTCAATCAAATTATATACCAAGAACCTTGCATTATTACACCCAGCCAGCACAATCAACACCACCTGTGGAGCTGTGCTGCTAGAAACACTGTGGCAACAGATCCCAGCCAGCAAAATCCTAAACCACCTGTCTTGCCTCTCCTACAGGTGCACGGGAGCTCTCTTCTTCCTGTCTCTCTGGGTCTTACTTCTCACTCAACTGCACCACCCAAGATGGTACCTGCTTTCTCCAGACCCCTCATTAAGGCCTTACATTCAAAGCAACATACCCCCCCAAAAAACTTCCATTTTTGTATCCCATATCCTACCAACTTGTATGCATTTCTCATTCTTCTGAGACGCCAAGTGCACCTGTAAGGACCACAGCAATGTTTAGTATTGCTGTAACAATGTAAGGGGAGAGATGCAGCATCAGTTGCACCAAAATTGCACTGCAGCTGTGCATACTCATTGGGACTTGCCGATAGGTTGACACACAGATATAAATGGACAAATTTTAACTGCGCAGTGAGCTAAGTGGTGCAGGACTGAAGATTAAGAGGTTGGTGTTTGTGGTGCTTGTGACCAGGAAGGAGCAGGATATCAGTGGCCCTTAGCTGGTGGGGGCGCAATGCTAATGGCAGGAGATGGAGGGAGTAGCGCATATATAGATCAAGCATTGCATCAACTTCGACCAGGAGTATATCCAGTGCATGCAACTGTAAAATAGCATAACACAATGAAAGACTCCAGTGCAGCTTCTCTGGTGCACCTCACCAGTCTTTATCTGCCATGAGTTTTTGATGACAGATATAAAAGGGAACTTATCAACACAATTGTAAGTGGGGCCGGCCATCAACATATAGGTATGGACATCAGAAAGAGAGCGTTAACCCTTCCCAATCCACTGTCTGACGTCTAAAGACATTCTAATTGAAGGCTGTACAGCTCCGATGTCGGAAGATATTCTTACTGTAGATTTCTGTCCGCTCTGTTGTCGGGGGCCTCTCCAGCATGTCCCATACTGCAGTACTGGCTATAGCCAGCAGATGGTGTTATTGTACAATGGCAGAAGGAGAAAGCCCCCTAGGAAACCCTGAATCCAAAATTGGATCGCAAAGGGTTAATTAGCAGACCTACTAAAATGAGGTAGGGATAATGTTACGGGCACAAGACTGCATAGAGCTACATAGCCATGTTAAGAAAGTACATTTAGAGCTCATTCGCATGGGCATATGTAATTTCGGTCTCTGAAATACGCAGTGTTTTCAGACTGAAATTGTGCATTTTCACGTGTACAAAGAAAAGCAACAAATTTTGTTGCACACCGTACTTGCACAAAAATTAGTGACTACTCTTCACTTTTTTTGAAGTGGGTGGGGCTTACTGGAAAAGGTAGGGCTGGGGATACAAAATATTTACTATAATAAATATCAGAAATTATAGCGCAAAACTAAATTAATTTTTTATCACATGGGCAGCCAACAATGCACCACTTTTATTGACAGACAGGTGTATCTTAAATTTGGCATATCTCACTTCAGATTAAGGGCGCCCACCCACTGGCGTTTTTTTTCCCTGCGAAATTCACAGCATTTTTTTCTCTGCAGGGGTCTATGGGACTTGTAATGTTAAAATCGCGATCGCGCAAAATCGCAATTTACCGCCTAAGGATGCTATTGTATGAGCGGTAGTGGCTACTTTTGGCACTTGTGTTTTTTTTGACACATACAAGTGCTGCTGCAGCCCAGCAATTAGCACTACTACCTGAGCGTTAATGGCACTTGTGTAGTTGCATCCTAAGCTTAGTGTATCGAATGCCAGAATTAATAATTTCCCCCTAAAGTGTTTCTCTGCACATTCAAAATTAAGCGGTGAGGGTTTAATTGGGTGGAATAATGTATTGATATATAATATATTGCTTACTTTCCTGCCACGTTACACCTACAATAATTAGTACAATTGGATGTAATTACCACTAATTATTGATGCTTCCTACTAGAAAACATTTTTTCCATATTTTTTTTATAATATTCTTTTTACAAACCATGTAATTAACAAAGCTATTCTTTAGTAGTGACGCCGATGAGTTTCTCAGATATACTGTACTGAATACCATATGTAATTATTCTTTCTTTGGATCTGATTGGTGTTTACAGCACAGGAACAAGACAAACACTGATGACGCTGTAAGAAGGGAGAGGGCTACTCCTCTTCTCTCTTACAAGTACAGGGGCTGCTCCATCCATGCTAAGCTCCACCCCCTTGTCAGATAGGGCAGGGGGAAGCCCTAAATGTAACTACTCCTAACTAACCGGGTCACTATTAGTACTGGGACAACTAATGGAGTCAATATTACTATTGGGGCCACTAATGGAGTCACTATTACTACTAAGGAAGACATTTACTATTGGGTCCACTACTGGGGGCACTATTAAGCTGTCAATTTAGACAAGTCTTAATAGTTCAAATATGTGTTGGGTATTTTGTGTACTGGCTCTTTCAATGCTGGCAAAATGAGTGGTTTTCAATGTCCTTTTTTTTGGGAGGGAGGTATTTCACATTCCACTTCAGACAGCATAAAGGCTTGGGGTACCTCTGGTATCACTAGGTCTTATTTTATAGGGTTTTTTTAGGCTGGCATGCCTCGCAGATCTGGGGACCTTGATCAGGTTTCCGGCTGCCCTAGGAACCCATTGGCTCCCTGCAAATGCATTGCCCCCCGTCACCCATTTGGATGCCACATTCTCTTTTGAACACAGCAAATTAGGGGTTAAAACAGTCAGGAGCAGAGGCATCTCTGCTCCCAGCTGTTAGAGCAGGAGCCCAGCTGTCAGCAGACAGATAGACCCTGGCTCTTGCCATCAAGGGGCTCCTGTGTGAGTCTTAGACTCGGCCTACATGTTTCTACGGTGGCCTATTCTACAGCCCCATAGTGACTGCTGCAAAAATATGTATGGCTGGTCACTAAAGAGTTATATTACAACAGCAAGAGGCGTAACTTGAAGCTTCTGGGCCCCAATTCAAAACCTGTAACAGGCCCCAAACTATAATGCTTTATTCATAGTACTGGACTCCCTATATGGAGAAGAGAGAACTTATGGGCCCTCTAAGGGCCCGGGTGCAACTGCATCCCCTATAGTTACACCCCTGCATGATCACACAATTACAGAGACAGGAGTTATCTCCTGGACCTAATGCAAAATCAGTAATAAGGTCCCCACCTTCAATGTGCCATTTATAATACTGATGTGTTATAATGTACGATAGCCCCCCAGTGCCCGGATGCGACTGCCAGCTCTGCACCCCCTATAGCAGCGCTAATCCATACAAAACCTTTTTATCACTCAAATTTCTCTAACTCATCTTGAAAAGCATACAGATAAAATGGTTCACAAGGCTCGTTGTAAAATATTAATACTGCAGATGCGACATCTCGTTCCAGAACTAGTAATTCCCTAAAGGCAAACATGTGTTAGTCAACAGAGATACCGTATCCCCTGAGAACCCTGTTTGTTCTAGTTGCAGGGCTCTTCTAAAGATGCTCCTGGCCCTGGCACAGTTCACACACAAGGCAAGTATAGTTTAACCTTTATTAGCGCTTCTCAATCAGCAGACGACTACTTATATCTATATTTATAAGTATCGGTTGGCGTCGAAAAATCCATCTGAGCTGAGAACAGATGGCGCTTTACATCATTTTTAGATAGCACAGATCACCGTGGGAACTCTTCAAAAGACTATGCAGACTAACCACGTTTCATAATTGCTATTCATATTTTGGCAATACGTTTCAATCGCTTATAAAGGATTGAGTCACTGCAGGAGATCACTCAACCCCGTGTATGTTCGACAGGCACCACGGGCGCATCTCCCTATTTGCTCGATTCCTAGGAGAGGGGAATAAAAAAAAGGGTAATTTCAGAAACTGCCAGCTATTTTTATCACCTTTCACTTTTTTTCTACAGAGTAAGTATGGTGTGATTAAACAAGACGAGAAAAGAAGCAAAATAAGTAGCAAGTTGAAGAAAATCTGCCACCTTACTAATACAGTAGGCGTGAATCCAAAAAATAATCTACACATTTTGGAAGTATTACTTTTGGATGTGCAGCATTTACGGTATTGCAGTCGGAAGAAGGGCTAGAAGGGCACATAGCAGAATGCTGGAGGATGCCGCGAAGGAGTATCACCTGATAATGAGGACACCTGTTGTGTAGATTCCCTGCTTACAATCCTTGCCATACAATGTATCTATAGCACTTGCATGTGCCGTGTGCAAAGGATGCAATCTGCTTCCCAAAGCCCTGTGCAGCTTCGTTTTTTGAAGATACCCATAAAGAGTGAGGAACATAGTGAGGGTTGTAAGTATGAGGTTACATACAAGGACCATATATGGTCCTGTGTGGGAGTCATATACTGCATATTGTGCCAAGAATAAAAAAAATCTCATCAGAAAAAAATTAGGGGGGCCTTTGTTGAATGCCTACAGTTGCAATCAAAATGATTCAACCCCCATTGCAAATTAGGTTTATTTGTCAAATTTACAAGCTTTCCGCTGTGTGCAAAAACTAAAAAATCAAAGAAGAACAATTTAAATAGCTCAAAACAAGTAATATAACAAGCAGTTTCTCTAAATTCAACACAAAATGCCATTTTTAATGACTACGACAGTCCCAGAATTATTCAACCCCCTGAAGAGAATTTGCAAATCAGGTATTGTTTCAAGCACACCTGATGTAACTAATGAAGCCTTTGATTAGTTGCACCAGGTGTGCCTGAGATAAAAACACATCAAATTCCTGGACTATCTAGGACTTTGTCAACTGTGACATTTGATTACATGTTAGAAATAGGGCTAAGTCAAGACACTGGTCGAAAAGGTTAAGAGAAGAAATCATTGCCTTGCACAAACAAGTACAAGGATACAAAAAGATACCAAAAACATTGAATGTTCCCAGAAATAAAGTTGGAAGCGTAGTTCACAAGTTCAAAGCTGAAAGAACATTGACTACACTACTTAGTCATGACAAAGGGAAAGAGAAAGCTGTCACCCGCTGCCACCAGATTCCTCAAAAAGCAGGGGGTCAAAAACTGTCGAGTGACTGTAAAAGACTTGCAGCAAGATTTGGTGGCAGCAAGCACTGAGTTTTCCAATTTTCACAATAGGGCACACACTAAACGCTGGACGTCTTCATTGCCGAACCCCAAGATGTACACATCTACTGAATCAAAAGTGCAAGAAAAGTTGTCTCCAACGTACTCAGAACCATATAAATAAGTTACAGAAGTTCTGGGATTCTGTTATGTGGAACAATAAGACAAAGCTGGAACTTTTCAGGCCTTTGGATTCTCGGTACATCTGGAAAAGAAAGAATGAAGCATACACAGAAGGAACCCCCTGCCTGCAGTGAAGCATGGTGGTGGCTCGGTGATGCTCTGAGGCTACTTTGTTTCCTCTGTCACTACAAACCTGCAGCGTGTGGAGGGTAAGATGGATTCAATCAAGTATCAGGAAATCCTAGTAGGAAACATCATGCCCTCTATGAGGAAGCCGAAGCTTGGAGATCATAGGGTCTTCCAATGGGATGATATAACTCACAGTCTACCAGAAGCAAATAAACCTAATTTACAATGTGGTTTGAAGAAGTTTGATTGCAGCTGTGTGTGTCAACCATCCATCTATGCTGGGACCATGTGGAGTGCCCGTATGAAGAGACCATGAATGTGTGGTTTGTTGCTGTGGGTGCTTTACAGTGGATATGATTGGCTTTCCTATTGTACAAGCATTTTGACGAGAGATTCCCCATTTATTCCCAGTATATTGGTCTTGGTGGTTAAAATAGTTTGTAAGGAACATCTCTTATATGTCGAAAATTTTCACCGACTCCAGAGACTAAAGAAACGTCTGGTTTACAGAAATGTTCAGCATTAATGCATTCTGCGAGTCATTGTGTCCAGAAGTAGAATTAACCCCTTCAGTAGCAGGTTTATTATTACCATGGTATGCCTCACAGGGCAGTTTTTAAATAAGTCAACAATGCAATTTAATCTAGTAAGGCCGCCTGCAGACGGGTGGAAATTCCACGGCGGGATTTCCCGCGGAATTTCCGCGTGTGGAAGCTGCCATAGGATTGTGTTAGCAAACGCAATCCTAGGCAGACGGCCGTGATTTGGCCTTGCGAAATCTCGCACGGCAAACAAATCACGGCGAGCCCCGCACAGAAATCTCACACCCGAGCCGCCGGCTCCGGCCTGCGCATGCGCCGGCTGCCCGGCAGCCGGCACATCAAACAGCTGGAGCCGTGGATGGAGGTGAGTGCCACGCTGCTCTCTGCAGACGCTCGGGTCGGGTCCTGCTGTGAGAATTCTCGCAACCGGATCCGACCCGGCCGTCTGCAGGCGGCCTAAGTATATGAAAGTACTGCACTACTTTGACAGTTGGTATTATAGCAGGCAAATCTCCGGGGCTTGCTGCGCTGATTATGCAGTATAAACCTCACAAGATTTCAGACGGCAACTCAGTGCTCTGTCCACGGAAATCTTCTGGGGTTTAACTGCATAGTTAGTGCAGCAAGCCCCGAATATTTTCCGGGCACGCCACTCAAGGGGTTAAAGGGTACCAGAATACACTTTTATCACCTATTCATAAGATAGGTGATTAACCCCTTAATGACATGGCCTATTTTGGCGTTGAGGACCAAGCGATTTTTTTGGTATTTTTCCATCTCCATTTTTCAAAAGCCATAACTTTTTTATTTTTCCGTGGACGCGGCCGTGTAAGGGCTTGTTTTTTGCGTGGCGATCTGTAGTTTTTATCGGTGCCACTTTTGGGTATATAGACAATATCGTAAATTTTTAATTTTTTTTTTTTAATGATAACAGGGAGAGAAAACGCATCAATTCTGCCATAGATTTTTTTTTTTTTTTTACAGCGTTAATCATGCAGCATAAATGACACACTAAAATTTTTCTGCGGGTCGGTACGGTAACAACGATACCAAAATTGTTATATTTTTTTTAGGTTTTTACACTTTTTTGCAATAAAACCCCCTTTTTTTGGAAATCTTTTTTTTTTCTCTATAGCTGCATTCAAAGTCCTGTAACTTTTTTATTTTTCTATGTACGGAGCTCTTTAAGGGCTTATTTTTTGCGAGACGAGCTGTAGTTTTTATTGGTACCATTTTGGGAAATGTACGGCTTTTTTGATCACTTTTATTGCATTTTTTGTGAGGCAAAATGCTAAAAATTAGCATTTTGCCTCTGTTTTTTAGCGTTTTTTTTTACGCTTTTTGTCGTACAAAATAAAAAGCATGTTCAACTTTTTGTACACGTCGTTACGGACGCGTCAATACCCAATATGTGGGGTTTTAGTTTTTTTTCCCTTTTTTTATGCTAATATTAGAAAAAGCATAAAAAAGGGGTTTTTTACATTTTTTTTTTTACATTTTTCTTTTTTTTTACACTTTTCTTTTCTTTTTTTTTATACTATTTGAGTCCCTCTGAGGGACTTACATCACTGTGCCTATGATCGCTGTTATAAGGCATGGCAGAGCTACTGCTCTGCCATGCCTTATCGCTTATACAGCGATTATAGGCACAGGCAATACAGGACGCCAGTGTCTGGCGTCCTGTTGCCATGGTGACAGGCCGGGCTCTCGCGATAACATCGCGAGTTCCGGCCGGAGACACACAGGGATCGCGATCCCTCTGTGAACTCTTTCCCTGCCGCGATCTACTTAGATCGCGGCAGGGAAGGGGTTAACAGCGGCGGGCGCATCTCCGATGTCCCCCCGCTGTTGGAGCGGGACGCCGGCTGTGACTGACAGCCGGCTCCCGCTGCGGGATAGCACGGGATCACATGTGATCCCGTGCTATCTCCAGGACGTACCAGGTACGTCATGTTGCGGGAAGTACCAGGCTGCCATGACGTACCGGTACGTCCTGGAGCGGGAACGGGTTAAAGTCTGATCAGTGGTGGTGATAAATATACCTGTTACAGAAGAAATAAAAAGCCAATTACAAAGAATCTGTCAGCTCTCCTGTCATGTCTGTCTAAGTAATTACTTGTATTTCTCCCGCAATTCTGGAACACTCTCTTAGAAATCTGCATTATGCAATTTCTCTGTCATTCCTCTTGGACACGTATAAGGAAACAGACAACTGGGTGTTACCATTCCTCTTATCAATGGAGCATCTAGTGAGGAGAATGCTCCTCTGAGATATTAATGTAAATGGGAAGATGGAACAATGCCTCTGCAGCTCCACCTATTGGAAGGCAGCATTCCTGCAAGTCAATGTCAGACTTTTTAACAAGCTTTATAACAATGACTGGGAATATAAGCCAAAGCCAGGGCCTTCTCCAGAGGACATCCATGCACAGACAGCTATTTTGAGTTATTTGCCCCTAATCAGTGTGCAGTAGATTTGCTGGCATGGCTACGTCAGAGGTCTTTGATGTGGGTCAGAAAAGTTATGGTTTCTTCTTAGGAAGAGCACCCAGTGAGGAGATTTATAAGGCCATCCATGCTATTCTGGGAAATATGCAAATGGGAAGATGGCACAATACCTCTGCAGCACCCCCTATTAGTAGGCAGCATTCCTACAAGTCAATGTAAGACTTTTTAACAAGCCTTGTAACAATGACTGGTAACATTAGCATGTACATATTTATTTGCTGCATATATTAACAATCCATAGCCTGTATTGGTGTATAACATGCACCAACATAGGACGTGCTGCCTTTTATTCCACAAATATGAAAAAAATGCAGACTTAAGTAGCCCAATAGAAATCAATAGGCTTTTTTAACACTTTCCAATCCACTGTCTGACGTCTGAAGAAATTATGATTTAAGGCCGTTCAGCTCTGATGTTGGAAGACATCCGTCGGGGTTCTCTTACTGTATATTGCCAGCCTCTCTGCTGTCGGAGCCTATCCAATGTGTCACCTCATGCAGTACTAGGTTTAACCAGCAGATAGCGCTGTTGTATAACGTCAGAAAAAGAGTAATCCCCCTGGGAAAACCAGGATACAAATTGGATTGGAAAGGGTTAACACCACGTATTGTGATACCCCTCCCGACTCACGTCATAGACCTCTCACTAGCCAAGCCAGGATCCTACTGCACACCGATGAGGGGCAAAACCCCAAAACAGCTGTCTGTGTATAGATTCTGGCTTGCTTTTTAATTCCCAATCATTGCTCTACAGACCTGTATAAAGGGTCAAGCATTGATTTAAATGGATGTTGCCATCCGATAGGCAGCGTTGCACGGGTATTGTTCCATCTCCCTTATGAGCATGAAAAATACGGATGTGATACACAAAATACATACGCCCAGTGTGCGTGAGCCCTAATTCATACATTTCCAGGAGGAACAACAGAGGAACAGCCCAATTCAAAGATCTTAGAAAGGATGCTCTAAAACTGTCATTTAATAGGGAATACATTTATTTACTAAACCAGGAGATCTGACATCTCATCGTTAACAGAGTTCTAGGCCAGTGGATCAAGAAAGTTGAATTTAGATGAAAAAAAAAAAAAGTTGCAGACAGCTTCCAAAGAAAAATTACTGATTATTCCAAATTCCGGTAAAAGCCATCAGACCAACATTTCCAAACATTTATAATATATATTCATTAGTAAAGCCAGTCAGCCGGTCTCCTGGGCTTGCTAAATGTTTTAAATAACCTTGGATCACTTTTTTTCAGTTCTGCTTCTTATTGCATTTTACAATGTACTCCCATTAGCATTAGGAAGTGGATCTCAGACACCGAGCGAACGTCACTTAAGAAACTCTAGACTTTTCTTGGATCTTTTCCAAGATTTCAGTCGGCATCAAACTACAATTTCAGTTCCAATAGTCCTATTACTTTCAACAGAAGAAAATGACCATCTCAACGGAGAGTGCATGATTGCTGAACCAAGCAGAGTCAATCATTGTGGCAGTCAGTCAGACAAGTAGGGACTCCGATAATGGCCGTGATAACTATGGAGAAAACGGAATTTGCTTGAACTGAATTAAACTAGAATAATACATGCAATCGCATTCATTTCTGGTGCACGTATGCAGAGCGGCAATGTGCCAAGAAGTGTGAGGCAAAACCGCATGATGTTTTATAGCGAGCGCCTGCGGTCTGGTGATACAATTCTTGGCCAGTACTAATAGGTGTAATAATACTCATATCTATATATAGATATATATAGAGCAACAACATATCCCGCACAACAATAGGGGCCTCACAAGAGCTTACAATCTATTAAACAATAGGGGTGCAAGTGCTTGTTCTGTACAATGGCCATCTATATATATAAAATTGAATGTATGCGTGTCTGTCTGTCTGTCTGCGTGTCTGTCTGTTTGTCCTTTATGTGCTACTACACCATTCATCCGATCGCCATGAAACTTTGGGAAGTTGCTGAGTACACTCCTGGGAAGATTATAGGCATAGTACAACTATCCTGTGATAAGTGGCGCGCGTGCGAGCGTCGCCGACAGTTATGCCCCCCCCACGTAGATCGTTCGATTTCCAACATTGCCACTAATTCTCTCACTTCCCGATGTCGTAGAAACATGAAATTTGGCATGAGCATTGATTATGTCATAAATAGGAAAAGCTAATGGGTCCCAACTCGATTATTCAATTCTAGCGCAAAAGAACTAGCGTCCAAATTTTACGTACGGAATCTAAT
The DNA here is from genome assembly GCF_035609145.1 of Eleutherodactylus coqui. NCBI lineage: Eukaryota > Metazoa > Chordata > Amphibia > Anura > Eleutherodactylidae > Eleutherodactylus > Eleutherodactylus coqui. The sequence goes on from NC_089844.1 coordinate 78,877,374, forward strand.
TCTCTCACTTTCCAATGTCATAGAAACTTGAAATTTGGCACAAGCATTAATTATGTCATAAATAGGAAAAGGTAATGGGTCCCAACTCGATTATTTAATTGTAAGCGCCAAAGAATTAGCGTTCAAATTTTACGTACGGAATCTAATTTTCTCATTTCCCGATGTCATAGAAACTTGAAATTTGGCACAGGCATTGATTATGTCATAAATAGGAAAAGTTCAAGGGTCCCAACTCCATTATGCAATTCTAAGCGCCAAAGAATTAGCGTCCAAATTTTACGTACGGAATCTAATTTTCTCACTTCCCAATGTCATAGAAACTTGAAATTTGGCACGAGCTTTCATTATGTCATAAATAGGAAAAGTTAATGGGTCCTAACTTGATTATTCAATTATAAGCGCCAAAGAATTAGCGTCCAAATTTTACGTACGGAATCTAATTTTCTCGCTTCCTAATGTCATAGAAACTTGAAATTTGGCACGAGCATTGATTATGTCATAAATAGGAAAAGTTAATGGGTCCTAACTCGATTATTCAATTCTAAGTGCCAAAGAATTAGCGTCTAAATTTTACGTACGGAATATAATTTTCTGGCTTCCTAATGTCATAGAAACTTGAAATTTGGCACGAGCATTGATTATGTCATAAATAGGAAAAGTTAATGGGTCCTAACTCGATTATTCAATTCTAAGCGCCAAAGAATTAGCGTCCAAATTTTACGTACGGAATCTAATTTTCTCGCTTCCCAATGTCATAGAAACTTGAAATTTGGCACGAGCATTGATTATGTCATAAATAGGAAAAGTTACTGGGTCCGAACTCAATTATTCAATTCTAAGCACCAAAGAATTAGCGTCTAAATTTTACATGTGGAATCTAATTTTCTCGCTTCCCAATTTCATAGAAACTTGAAATTTGGCACGAGCATTGATTATGACATAAATAGGAAAAGTTAATGGGTCCCAACTCAATTATTCAATTTTAAGCGCAAAAGAATAAGCGTCCAAATTTTACGTACGGAATCTAATTCTCTCACTTCCTGATGTCATATATATATATATATATAAATGAATGACTGTCTGTCTGTCTGTCTGTTCTTTATGCATTACTACACCATTCATATAATCGCCACGAAACTTTGGGAAGTTGTTGAGTACACTCCTCCGAAGATTACTGGCATAGTACATCTCTCCTACGATAGGTGGCGCGCGTGCAAGCATCGTCGACAGTTATGCCCCCAGACAAAGATCGTTTGATTTCCATCTCAAGCACGGAAGCAAAAGGCATTACGAGCAACGGGATGCGTGTTCAACTACAAAATGTTGCATCCACCGAACCTTTCGCAAGACAATTGCTGGATATTGAGAATCCTGAGGTAAAATGAAAGCTGTGCTGTGATTGGTTGTTATATATTATACTGCTGAGGTAACATGAAAGCTGTGCTGTGATTGGTTGTTATATATTATACTGCTGAGGCAACTTGAAAGCTGCGCTGTGATTGGTTGTTATCTAGATATATAAAAACGAATGTATGTATGTATGTCTGTCTTCGCAGCAACGCGCGACGGGTAAGCTAGTCTTCTATATAAGTAGATTAGTATACATTAATCCCTTCCCTCCCCATGACGTAAGGGTCCTTCATGGAAGCGGGGTACTTCCCGCAAAATGACGTACCCTTACATTATAGGGATAGCAGATCTCGTGCTATCCCGCAGTGGGAGCTGGCTGTCACTAGTAGCCGGCCTCCCGCTGCAACAGGGGGGGGCATCGGAGATGCGCCCTCCCGCTGTTAACCCCTTCCCCTACTTAGATTGCGGCAGGGAAAGGGTTCACAGAGGGAGCGCTCTCCCTCTGTGACTCCAGCCAGCTCTCGCAATAACATCGCGAGAGCCCTGCTGGTTGCTATGGCAACAGGATGCCAGATACCGGCGTCCTGTATTGCAATTGCCTAAGATCGCTGTAATAAGCGATAAGGCATGTCAGGAGAGAAGTCCTGCTATGCCTTATCGTAGCGATCTGCAGTCATGTGACTGCTTTCAATGAAGCCGGCTGTATTGCCGGCTCCATTGAATTCAATGGGCTAACATCGTTCTTCTCTGCCACAGCTGTGGCAGAGGAGAACGATCTTTATGCTGACAGTGCGGGGGGGGGGGGGGGGGTCTCACTCTTGCCACTATTGTGGCTTAATAGTGGGACCTGGGAACTTGAGATGCAGCCCAACATGTAGCCCCTCGCCTGCCCTATCCGTTTCTGTGTCGTTCCCATCACTTTCTTGAATTTCCCAGGTTTTCACAAATGAAAACCTTAGCGAGCATCGGCGATATACAAAAATGCTCGAGTCGCCCATTGACTTCAATGGGGTTCGTTACTCGAAACAAACTCTCAAGCATCACTGAAAGTTCGACTCGAGTAACGAGCACCCGAGCATTTTGGTGCTCGCTCGTCTCTATACATAGCTTATAGTGAAAAATATTTGTAATGTGAAATAAGCACTGGATAAAGCAGCGGTCTTGGCAAAGAGGTGAAGCAGTTTCACTGCATTGGAAAGGTTCCTGCTTCCAAAAAGTCATAGCCCTCGTGGGACTTCTATGCTTGAGAAGGCTCTTCAAGGGGCAAGGTACTTCATTAGCTGCTCCATTTTGCACCTTCCCTTGGCACTTCAGAGAACTGTTTAATGGATGCAGTTGTACTCATTAGCTTATCTCTTATAGATCACTTACTTTAAAGAGGCCATTCAAGTGAAGGGGTTATTTCAAGTCAAATTGAAAAACTGACTTTCACCCCTTGAAACAGTTCTCTCCACACACCCATTAGCCTTACCTCCAGACTTTCAGAGATGTAATTCAGTGATTTGTATAACACGACTTGATTTAAGCTTTGTTCACATCTGTGCTTCTGACTTCTGTTGTTCGTACCTGTGATAGGAGCCGAATGACCAAAACCATGAACTGTGCCCGACGGACCCCATTCTCTGTAATAGGGTCCATCAGGCCGCCAGGCATTGTACAGGATTTTTATACCAGATCTGTGCAGATGTGCACATAGCCTGACGTCAACACCCCAAGCAAAACGTATTGTTTTCTGATATCTTGAAATGTCCTTTTAAATGGGTTTTCCAGCTATTTACAGTATAGGTCATTAATAGATGATTGGTGGGGTCTGCCGTTTGGGATCCACCCTGATCCTCCGTACCACTGTCAGTGCAGCAGGACTAACGTCCGCATTGGTGGTCAGAGTCAGAAGTGTAATAGACGGCTTTGCTCCTACTGAAATCAATGAAGGCAATGCCTTTTATTAGACTACCGACTCTAGCTGCAATGAGACGTTATAAGAGTAATGGAAGGTATCATTCCCACTGGTTTCACCAGGGAGAAAAGCCTTGTGTTACACTTTTGTCTCTGACCACCGATACAGACATCCGGCCCCGCTGCACTGAAGGATCAGTCGATTGCAGTGGATCCCGAGTGGCAGACCCCCAACTATCAACAATCAACTATTGATGCCCTATCCGGAGGATAAGGTAATCATTAGTCAATGCCTTTTAAAGGGGTTTTATGAGTTGTTCCTTTTATATAGTTTTTGGTTCCTCATGCCCAAAACCGATGGTGACGTCACTCATTGAGAAGGCCTGGTGACCTAGCATAAAATTGTCATGTAGGTTTCTAATTAGAGATGAGCGAGCGTACTCGGAAAAGCACTACTCGCTCGAGTAATTTGCTTTATCCGAGTATCGCTGTGCTCGTCCCTGAAGATTCGGGTGCCGGCACGGAACGGGGAGCTGCAGGGGAGAGCGGGGAGGAACGGAGGGGAGATCTTTCTCTCCCTCTCTCCCGCCCGCTCTCCCCTGCTCCCCGCTGGGACTCACCTGTCAGCCGCAGCGGCACCCGAATCTTCAGGGACGAGCACAGCGATACTCAGATAAAGCAAATTACTCGAGCGAGTAGTGCTTTTCCGAGTACGCTCGCTCATCTCTATTTCTAATGTAGAAGCACTGAGATGGGTTTATGGAACTTCACTGATAACGTCTCTGCCGGCCTCCCATTGGCTGCAGCGGTCACGTAGGTAAACAACCCATGTCACTACTGCAGCCAATGGAAACAGAGACCGGAGCTGCGGTTGGCAGCAGCGGGCGGTGAGCATGTGTGTCATTCCCCTCTACTGCCACCGGTGTCAGAAAAGCCTTTAAGGGCTCCTGCAGACGAGCGTGATGTTTTAATACTCACGAGAGCGTGACGTAATTGCGCTCTGAATGGAGTGCTATCACAAGCTCTCGTGAGCAGATCGACGCTCCCTTACTGTTCTTTTTCCACTGCTGGACCCGTTCACATCAGTGCAGCATAGACCCACGCCATGTCTGAACAAGCAGGGCAACCTACGTAATCGATCTTCCTCACGAAACTGTGCCATTCAGTGAGCGATTTTGTGCAGATAGGGTACGCAGCTCTGCACCCCAATAGACCCCTATTGAGCCACAAGTGCGCACAAAAATAGAACATGTCGCGTATTTCTTTGCCCCACAGTGCAGGAACCTACTGAAACCAATTGGTTCTTTTGGATGCAGTTTCCGAGAACGATTTTGCGAGCATGGAAACACGTGCAAAATCATCTGTGCGAAGGATGACTGTATGCGCAATTTTACATACCTCAATGCAACATATTTGCACAGTAAGTAAAGTATTTTTGCACGCATATTGGCACATAATACTGTACATTTTGCGCATGCAGGGCATGCTCACATGCGCACATGACACCCCCCACCCTGATTTAAAGGGCTATTCAGCCTAATGAGGTCCAATCTATTGTGCATTTGTTCATGTGTTTGCGCACCCCCATAGACTTCTATGAGGTCTTTGCTGCACAATACGAAGAAAGATAGAGCAGGCCCTATTTATTTGCGCTTCCATGAAATGCGCGCACAAAAAAATGTTCATGAGAATAAACCCATTGACATCAATGGGTCCTTTTTTTTTTTGCACATGGGGCGTATATATTTTATACACTCAATAACACTTGCAAATACAGTCGTCTGAAGCCGCCCAAGGGCCATTTTCACATGGCCGAGAAAATAAGAAAATCGTGCGAGATTTGAGTGCTGTGAGATGCCAAATCTTGTCCTATCTTGAGGTGTGCCCTCGCATCGCATCTCACAGCGTTTTCCATTGCGAGGTCTCCCCATTGAATACTATGGAAGAAACTCTGTGATCTCCACCACAGTGAGCAGGAAATCCGCATGGAAATTGCCTATTGGAAAGTGATTTGCGGCCTGATGTCATGTTCGCCCATGTGAAGTTAGCGAGATAGTCACCAGGGCATTGTCTCTATATATACAGTGTGTGATTATAAGACATGCTTATCACCCCAGTATAGAAGAGCTCCCATTTTTTTCCTTGGCATTAGTGTATGTTACAAATATAGCATTAAGGCCTCATTCACGTGGGCGACACGGCATCGCTGCAATAAAATCACAGTGATGTCGCATCGCTAGTCCGTGCGATATTGCTGCGGTTTCTCACGGTGATACCATGATTTTGTAGCACTACAAAGTTGCATGTGGTGCTACAAAGTCACGCGGCTTTGTAGCACCACATGCAAGGATTTTCGGGGGCATCTTGAAATATAAGCCCTATCCCAAAAATAAGCCCTAACTGAAGAATTTTTTTTTTAAAGTATACTTAGAAGCACTGTTCGGGTCGCCGCTGCATCTTCTCCCTGATCCCTGGCACTGCTTTTCATTTCTTCTGGAAAGGGATTTTAAAATCCCAGCCTCCAGGAAGCACTGGCTGTGATCGGCTGACATTTAGCCAATCAGAGCCAGCGCTCAATGAATGGCTGTGATTGGTTCATCGAGCACTGGCTATGATTGGCTAAGCATCAGCCAATCAAATGCAGCGCTTCCAGAGGGCAGAGTTTTTTCAATCCCCAGCCAGAAGAGATGAAGAAGAACAGTGCCAGGACCAGAGAGAAGAGGCAGCTGGAGATGACAGCGCTTCTAAGGTGATGTATACTTTTTTTTTCTTACAGCCAGGGCTTATTTTATGACTTTGACAGTAAATTTTATTACTATCAAAGTTGCATTGCACCCCACAAAAATCACATTTTTCGTGCGATGCAACAGAGAGGAAGGCTCCATAGGGAAACATGGGCTACAAAACCTCGCGAGTCGTGGGCATATCGTAGGACCCGCAAGTTTTTTGTGTCGGGACGTTACATGCTACAAAATATCGCATGTGTGAAGTAATCCATAGGAAAGCATGGGCTTCTCGTGATTTGTAGCATTGCAGCAATGTGACAACATCGTGAGACTTTGTCACCCGTGCGAACGAGGCCTAAAAGACGCATTTGAGGTGCCTCTTCATACTTCTGCTCCCAGTTAGTCCCTGCTACTTGTATTCAGATATCTTTGACTATTGTTATGATTCCATTGTGCTGGTTATAAATATGCTAATAGCACGATTACTTGATAGACCGCATGCAGAACAATGTCCGTTCGGGCAGAAAGAGAAGCAATGCTGAATAAGCAGGAAGAATCCTTCTCCTGGGATTCCCAATGAGGTTAGTTCTAAGGATTGTTTTGACAGGAGTTGTAGTGTTGGCACAGACCTGCTGCGTTCCCAGGAGCTCTATCTATAGTACCAAGAATCACTGGAATAGTAACTAAGTTCACAGAACTTTGTTTCTTTGAACTTTTTTTTTGATTTACTTGAATTTTCCAGCACAGTTTTTTCTTTTTTTGCAAGAACCAGCAATGAATTGTAAGGCTGGAATCAGACAGAATATGCAGATTGTGATGCAGTTTAGGCCAAACAGGAGTGGACACAAAAGAGAGGCGTTGTACTAACTTTTGCTTAACCCATTGTGACCAGCCATACACCTTTTTACGAAGTCACTAACGGGCCTTAGGTCGCTCTCACACACCGCTTTTACAACGTTTAGCACGGCATTTTAAACGCCACTCTAAACGCTGTACAACAAACCGGGGCTTTGCAGACTAGTGTTAGAAAACCCGCTATAGAATTGCAGTATGTTATTGAAATGAAGTATTGCAGTATGTTATAGAAATGAAGTATTGCAGTATGTTATAGAAATGATCAAATGTAGTGACACTCAAGTCCCCTAGTGGGACAAACATAAAAAGTTTTTTAAAAGTATATTAAAAAAGTAAAAAACATTTAAAAAGTAATGTGGAAACCCCACCTTTTCCTCCTTACTATGTAAAAAAAACAAAACACCAAAAGTTGGTACACATTATATAACCCACATGGTGATGAAAATGAGGCAATGATTAAGGGGCTAAATGGTCGTTAACTTTTCAAACAACTTACCATAGCCAGTGTGATAACAATTAACCTTATTTGCCTGAAAGGGTGATTTTGTGTTGAAAAATCACTCTAAATTGCTGGCCACTGGGGGCCTCCTTTCCTTTTTACCTGCTGTCTACTGCCTATTGTCAAATGATGATTAGAGATGAGTGAGTATACTTGCTAAGGCTATCTACTCGAGCGAGTAGTGCCTTAGCCGAGTATCCTCTCGCTCGTCTCTAAAGATTCGGGGGGAGGGGAGCGGTGGGGGAGAGCAGGGAGGAACGGAGGGGAGATCTCCCTCTCCCCCCCCCCCCCGCTCCCCCCTGCTCCCCTCCGCAACTCACCTGTCACCCACGCCAGCACCCAAATCTTTACAGACGAGCGGGAGGATACTCGGCTAAGGCACTACTCGCTCGAGTAGTTAGCCTTAGCGAGTATACTCGCTCATCTCTAATGATGATATGTCTTTTACTTACGTTGGCAAGACAGATAACAGTAAGTTGAGGAAAGGAAATTAGTCATCCTTCTCAATGACGTCTATGACAGCAAAGGGGAGGAGATGAACCGAATGACAGACCCACACACACATGCTGTTAGAGCTAATGGTGAGTGATCTACTGCTATTGATTCACATCTCCACTGCTCAGCACTAGCAAAGCCAGACACTCTCTATTTTTTTTCCTTTTAACAAACCTTTATTTGGGTCTGTTTCAGGTTCTTATACCTACGGCAAGGTTGTGCTCAGAGAATATGAATTTTCAGACTTTTTACAAATGAGGAAGAAGAAAAACAACTGTTGCTTCAAGTCATGGAATCAAATTGCAAAACTGTTCCAACACAGATCACCCAGAAGTCTGCCGTCCGGTCCTTAAGCACTGACTGACAAGTATTTGTGTCGGAATGTTGACTATTTTCATATATTTGGAGGTATTTTTGTAGGAACAGCACAAATGTGTAGATTGTCAGTACAAATGCCTTTGTCAATACTTAATGTTTTAAAGTATAGCGGTTCTTTTGTAAAAGCAAATAGTTAATATTAATGCTGTAGCTTGTGTAATTGGAAATCTTAAGTGCCATTTCTCATAATATACATCAGTTTTGAGTACCATCTTGCAGTTGGAATTTAAAGCTAAAACGTTACCCTAACATTACTATTAGCAGATGTAACAAATTGGGAGGGTGTCTTGCTGTATAGCTGCCCCTTTATTTTGTGCCATATCTCTATGGGCCGTCCTACTCAGTACACTGTCCTACATGATGTTGTTATATCTGTATGTGTTACAGAGAGCAGAATCTGCAGTTCTATGTGCAGAGTGCATAGAACACATCATAACAATAGACTTCTCCAACTAGTTCTGAGAGAACTGAAAATAAGATATACAGACCGCAGAAAGGATAAATGGTGATAAGTGCAGTATGTAAATCATATAATGGCCAGAAATAGTGTTATACCTCATGTACATATATGGCAGCTTATTCTGAAAAGTCATCTGAAAAGTTAGGTGCACTTTAAAGGGAACCTGTCATCAGCTATAAGCACCATAAACTCGGTGTTATAAGTAATATGGAGCTGTTAGACACTTGCTTAGTCTCCTGTTCCTGTGTTGTCAAATGCCAAAGTCAGCATATCAAGCTTCACTCTTTTGAGAGAGTTGTATGCGCCCATTCTCATTAATCTTTATGGGAGAGTCTGTGCACAGCCTTCTTAGTTTATGGTGCTTATAGTTGATGACATGTTCCCTTTCAAGATGGTGTAAAAACCCACCAAAAACTGCATGTGTGATTCTAGTTTACTGACAGATACAGGGATAGCAAAGCTTCTTATTTCGTTTTCTAGGTATGTATGGCTCTTTGAGAACTACTTTAATAACCTATATACATACAAATTATTTCTTAAACAGAGGTTCTAGTTCTCCCAGTGACCTATTCAAGTTTTTATGTTAAAAAAATTCTTAAAACATCCTTATGTCACTATTTGAAAAAATGCAAGTTTTTTTAAAATCATGATATCTTGCAATCTTCACTATGACCACTAAATAATTGCCTGAGACTTCCTGTCTTTAGATATCACTTTTCAGCAGTCATCTAATTACTCATTATCATCACAGGCAGGATTACATTGACAGGTAACAGGATGGTCACAGTTTATCCCCTCCCCTCCCTGCACAGGTCACAGAGCATGTCCACTAAAGTCTGCCATGGGAGTCAATTAGTAATTTTCTGCTGTTGTATCATATGGTCCACATGGCAGCTGTAAAGCCAATCTCTGAATGCTGTGACCATCAGCTCAGGCAATATCCCATAATCATGTACAAAAAAGAAAAATTAAAAAATCTATGATTAGAAAATAAAAACAGATTAGAAAAAAATAATATTTCTCATAATCTGGATTTAATTAGTAAAACAAATCATGTGATTCCCTATAAAGAGATTCAAAGAAGAAGGAATTATGAGGAATATCGGCGCAGAGAAGTAGGACCACTTTGATAAGCATTACTAAGGACTGGCTACGTGTATCGCTAACAATCGCTACCTTCCACTGGTGGCCATTACCGAAACGCGTAGGCCTTCCTTAATGAAGCTTACCAAACCGGTCCTGCCTCTTTGCCTTGGTTCAGTGCGCCGATATTCCTCTGGATTCCTTCATCCTTGAGTGTTTCCATGCAGGCATCATTGCCCGTCCATCTGGAGCAGGCTGCAGCTTGCGAGCCTTGTAGCAGGTTGTATCGCTTACACAACCCACCCGGGTGAGAACCTTTCTTCTTTTACCATTCACATTTCATTTATCTTCCATTTCAAGCCACCTAAAAATCTTCTGCATTGTCTCTATGTGCTGGAACGCTACTAAAGTCTATAGCAGTTAGTAACCCTTTGTAGGGTCATCACCAGGGAAATAAAAGCAACGCTTCTGGGCCTGGACAAACAAAGATGGTTGCACCAGCTTCTCTGACTAGTATATATCATTAGTCCAAGGCACTACACTTGGTTTGATGATCAGTGTTGGCCCGTCAGATGGGGATGTAGTGACTTACACTATCAATCTATACTAATGCCCAGTGTGCATCAGCTAGTTAGAGAAGCAGTTTGGCCATCTCTGTTTCTCTATATCCAGTTTAAGTACTACACAGCACTCTCGGAAGAATGGAAGGCTGAGTCAGCATTAAACTCTCAACCTTCAGGTCATGAGCGAGAGCTTAGGACTGCATTTCTGCTGCCTTAGCACTCTGTACCACATGAGTCTCATACATTTATCACCTATCCTGATATGTTTGATTGCTGAGAAACCTACTGCTAGGAAACCCCAGATTAATAGAATTGGGGTCCGGAGTCCATTGCTCCTGCTTACCTGGAGGAGTTTGAATGGAATGATGGTTGAGCATGCACACTGGTGCTCCATTCACATGGCTCACAGTGGTTGTTCAGGTAACTAGCAATGGGGGCTCCAAAGTGATTGGTGGTTTTACCAGCAATCAGATACATTTCACTTATTCTACAGTAGATTATCATTTTTCTTGCTCTGTTGTGGGATCGGGGAAACAGAATTTGTGCCCGAATGGATGCCAAATATGATGAAACTGTATAGGTCCCACTGACTATAATTGGGTCTGTTCCACTTCTGTTTTGCTGTCTGGCATTTTCCTGGACTACACAGTGCAGCATGCTGTGCTATTGTGTCTGGGGTTCTACGCTGGATCTGTGCCGGAGGCTCCAAACTGTGAAAGTATGCCTGAACAGGACTAAAATCAAGAGTTTCTAAAAATCCAAGATCACAAAATCAGAAAGTGTGTGTGCACCAATAGATGTCTGGATCCTACGTCAACTTGATCTTTCAGCTATTTTCGCACATGTTGCCAAGGTTACATCATTCCAGATGAAAATGCACAATTTGTCGGACAGAAAAACCTCAAGGAGAAGCATATATACTTTGTAAGGCGATGCAAACCCCTGGAAAATACTTCTGCTTAAAGGGGCATCATGGTCGTAGCAAACAAATCTAACTCTTTGCATAATGAAATGTTTTACCATGTTCTGATTTGCTTTTTTTTTCTATTGTTTGTGTGTTGTAACGAGCTCGGTACCTGTGAAGTTCCCATTTACGGGCTCCTTCACGCAGACGCATGTGTATACATTTTGCGCACGAAAAAATTGCATGTGCAATACATAGGGAATAGAACCCATTGACTTCAATGGGTTCATTCACATTTCCTTTTTTTGCGCACACATCTGTCTCGTATGCAAAAAAATAGAACCTGCTTAATCTTTTGGCACATTTGTGTTCATAGACGTCTATAGAGGCTGCACAAATGCGCACGCAATATGCAATGGTATGCGGAAATACAGCGCAAAGCCGTGGGGAAAAGAACACATCTGGACCTCTTTAGACTAAACAGCTATTTAATTCTGGGGGTGTAGCAGTGTCCTGTGGGCAAAAACACGTGCCCTGTGTGAGCAAAAAGTACATTAACATGCACCAATACATGCGCAAATCTTTCTCATTCATAGCGCAAATATGTTGCACTGAGGCATGTGCAATTGTATGCCCATGTGAAGGAGCCTTAAGAATGACCGCAGAATGTAACAGTTGAATAGATGCTTTATTTCCTTCACAAAACTGGCAAAACCCTTCATTGTTGCAAACACATGGAGAGTCACAATAAGCTTGATGGTTGCAGTTCACACTGAGTGACACGATAGTTGTTCACCTTTCGGCATTCCTCTACTGGGGGGTTACAACTCAAGTTACTGCTGGCTTCCACCTCTCCTACAGTGCTGCTGTGGGTCCTGAGGGGGCTACCCCCTGCCACAGCCTGCGCCACTTACAGATGTAGCAGTGCTACTGAGATAACGAGGTGTGGCTCAGCATGGCTGTGCTATTTGAATGGCAGCGGCTGCAATAAGCAAACAGCATAGTAGTCCCTGGTGGTCTATGCCAGAAACGTAGCACTCCATCCTTAAAGGATGACGCTGTAGGTGTTTCTCTTGGTTGCACCAATTACATTGTATAAAGCTGCCCAGTACTTCCATGGGACCTCATGACTACTAGGCTATCTTTTACAGATTCTATTCACAACCACAAGTGTGCACATTGCTCAACTTTCTGCATAACAGGAGTACTGTCTCAGACCACCCAGAGGTCACATGGTCTCAGTCCAAGTCCTTGTTACTAAAAGGGTATCGCCACTTAAAGTACCATTAACCTTTACCTTCCAAGAGCAGAAATACAGTAGGACACTTATAACAGCACTTGACTCCGTCCAGCTTATAACAGCACAAACTCCACATAGATTACCTTAACTCGACTCAAATAAGCTGCAACTTGTAATGTATTATGTAACACTAAAAGGAGGGATAGTCTCAAATCAATTGGCCAATCTCTCAAGAGCTTTCCATTCATCACACTTTCCCTTAGAGCACCTTCAGATTGGAAGACTGTTGGGTGCTCAAGCACCCAACAGTCATCCCAACAACTATCGCTCCTATGCTTCCACACAGGAGTGATAGTCATTTAGTAAATGGAGACGAAGCATGCCAAAGACCTCTTCCGACCACCCACCTCCATTTACTGTGAACAGGCAGTTGCTCAAAGATGTACAACTGCCTGTTTATACTGAACAAGAAGCTGCTCACTAGTTGTTTGATTTCACTGAGCTGAAACAAAGTGATTAGAGACAAGAGATGAGCTAGGACGCTCGGATAAAGCAGTTACTCGAGCGAGCATCGCTCTTCTCGAGTAACTGCTTACTGGTCCGAGCAGGGTCAGGGAGAGGGGGAAGGCGGGAGGTAGCATGGGGGAGAGAGAAAGAGATCTCTCACTCTCCCCCCCGCTACCCCCTACCGGCCCCCGCTCACCTCCGCCCCCGAGTCTGCTTGGATCAGTAAGCAGTTACTTGAGAAGAGCGATGCTCGCTCGAGTAACTGCTTTATCCGAGCGTGCTCGCTCATCTCTATTAGAGACTAATCAGCAATTTCTCACTGGCGGGTTCCAAATTTATAACGGGCAACGATCAGTCAAAATCCCTCATTTGAACAATTTTTGGGCCATGTAAAGTATCCTCAGTCTATTAATTCTATTAGTTCCTCGAGGCTAAAATGCACAGGTCACTTTAGAGGCCCCAGCCCGCCAATTTCTTCCATTCCACTAGTTACTCCCCCGCGTAGGGTTGAACACTCTCACGCCCTGCAATGGCCCAGCTATGACTCCTCACAAAATTGAAGTTTCACCTAATCTACAAGACTCTCATCAGCCAGAACCCCGACTTACTCTCCGTGACACTCTGGCTTTGCTGCGCTACATTTTTTTTTCGAAAGCTTGACAACCTTTTTTTTAGCCCTCTGGTTTTCTGGCCATTTTCTATTGACCCTTGACATTTGTGAAGGTCAAATGAATATTCCCAAGTACATATACAAGATCATGAGGTGACGTAACAAATGGCTGTATAAGAGGTATAATAAAGAATTTACATTTATTTCAGATAAAGAACTTCACCTCTAATAGAAAATGTAAAGCACAAAGAAATGGCTAATCGGTTCTTTGCCTACAGCCGTTCCCCGCGGAGTGGTAGCAGACGGTATAACAGAGATAAATTAATTCCATAGCACAGAAATAAGCAGCTGAACACTTCGGGGGGAAAAGGAAATAAAAGAAAACCAGTCCCTAAGTGAAGCACTCCGGTAGCTCCCGTTATGGCGAGCATTGATTTTTTTTAGTCAGCACAAACAGTGATGCTGCCATGATGTGTATGTGTTCGATAGAGAAGAATGCAAAGCTTTTGCATTGACAAAGTATTTTTGTATATTCCAATCCTTTCAAAATCTTAGGAGAGAAATAGTTGCTAGGCAACTTTTTATATCTCGAGAAAGACCAATAAAGTGGATAAACAGCTTATTACAATGCACAGTTTGCAGCAGTTCTCAACCACTTTATTCCAATATTTAAATACACAATGGGGTCATTACCCAAAAGCAAATCTACATTAAACCCCAGTGACAAGCAATGTTCCCTCCAAAAATGAGTGAGATGGAAAGAATAGAATTAAAAAGTTATGGAGGATTTGGGAGACCAACTGTGAATCTCTATTCCCGCCACACTGTCCAGTGTAGTAGAGTTCAGTGGGATCAGCCAACTATGTAATGCCTGTGTGGTCTGCCCGGTAGTCCCCTGATACATGGATCAGGCCCGTTGGATTTCACTGGTCCAAACTTACGGAGAGATGTAGTAATGTCTGGCAAGTGCTCATATTTTCCTTGGTCCATTAAAGGGAATTTGGCCGGTGAACCTGTAGCGTGACCATGGTGTTGTGTAGAGGCTCGGAATACAACAGAAAAACCGCAGGCACAAAGACATAGTTTGCAGTATTTCTTGTTTAGTGGAAAATAGACTCAGAACAATAAGATCTTGACAGGGTATAACCAGTGCCATTTAAGGCCTCATGTCCACGGGTGGATTTGATGCATGGAAGATCCACAGTTCAAGCCGAACATAGGGAAGCATGGGCATCCGTACTTCAATTTACGCATGCAAATTTGTTTTCCGGATTCCGCATGCTCTATTTTAGTGCAGATTCCATGCAGATGGCTCCCATTGAAGACAATGGATGGGCCGCAGATCCTGCGGGAATAGCAGAAGATTAAAGAAAATACTGTACTGCGCATGTGCGCCGGCCAGCACTACCACACACATCCGCAGTACAGAAAAAAAAAAGACAGGCACAGGTACACAGGGTCCTCGGCCGCAGGCAGGGTCTGATTCCACTGTGGGAGCCCACATGCGGAATTCGATCCACCCGTTGACATGAGACCTAACACGGAGTTATCAAACCTGTGATGGTCATCACAATCAAAGTATGGACTCATGGACATACACTATCCTCTAGTCATTACCGAGTTTCCTCCCCAAAAAAGACTGGGTCTTATATTAATTTTTGCCCAAAAAGAGGTGCTAGGGCTTATTTTTAGGGGATGCCTTATTTTACTTAGGGTTCAGGTCCTTCCCGCTGCTCTCCAGAACCCCTGCCTGGTTCCTGCAGTCCTCGGTCGCCCGCACAGGATCATTTCTTGGTTACAGGATTCATAAATCCCGCCTCCATCAAGTGATGGCTGTGATTTGTTCTTCATGCGCTGCATTGATTGGCTCTTTGAGTGCCCTAGCTCAGTCAATCACAGTCATTGCTTTGCTAAGGCTGAATTTATGAATCTCGTAACCAGGAAGTTATCCTGTGTTGGCGGCCAGGACTGCGGAAACCATGCCGGGGTTCTGGAGAACAGCTTGAAGGACCTGGACCGAGACTGCTGGGTGAGTGACTTGGCTGACCTGCATGAAAAGCACTATAAAATGCAGCAATCGCGTTTTTAACTGCCCTTTTCATGCACCAAATACATTCCTATTGACTTTTTAAAGAACTATAAATGTGGCTTATTTTCACGGTAGGGCTTCTTTTTCAAGCTGCCCTGAAAATCCTGAAAAAGCATGCTACAGCTTATTTTTGGGGTAGGTCTCATTTTTGGGAAAAAAAACGGTATAACAACTAAACAGTACACATCTGCTCTATCAGGACACTATTAGCTTTATTTGATCAGTTTGTTTTTATCATTGTTAGCGCTGTCCCCTCAATATTTGGAGTTTCACAATACAGTCTCTCATATTAGCTCGGGTGCCCCACACAGTTTGGAGAGCGCTCTCCTGTACACAAAAAGGCAAATGAAGGCAGTACACTTACAAGCTCAAAAAATGGTGTTGGTCAACTACTTTGAAGCTGTAGTTCCAACTTTGTTGTTTTCAAGATCTTAACCCTTTGCAATCCAATTTGTATTCTGGTTTTCCTAGGGGGTCTTACTCTTTTTCTGCTGTTATACAACGGCGCTATATGCTGGCTAAAGCCAGTACTGCATGAGGTGACACATTGGATAGGCTCTGACAGCAGAGGGTCTTGCAATATACAGTAAGAGAACCCCCGACGGACGTCTTCCAACATCGGAGCTGTACAGCCTTAAATCATAATGTCTTCAGAGGTCAGACAGTGGATTGGAAAGGGTTAAGTGTGAACAGTTTATTCCTATCTCAGAGACCGGTCTCTGCTTACACCTGCTGTTCAACCTCCAAATGATGCAGGTGTTAAGGGGTTAAAGTGATTGTGTAATATTACACAATTACACTGTGTCTGGTATTACAATGTAGCACCATTCTCGTGAATTTAGTACTAAGCATGAAAAAAATAAACAAGAGTAGCGCCATTCTTGAAAAAAGAAACAGCAGCCATTTTTTCTCATTTCAGACAAACCATTTATTGCCTTAATTCCCAATGTAAACCTTATCATTAATACATGAAACATCACTTCAAGTATAAGGTATTCATACATTTATCAGTCTATGTATGCGTTCATGTGCTAATAACATGAGGTATTTATACGTTAATGAACCAAGCTCTCCTGGATATTCACACTAGACATAATTATAAAAAGGATTACGATCCACAGGTAGAGCGCTGGTACCAACAGGACTATTACTGTAGTAAGAAGAAACAGCAAAGTGTCTAAAACAGCTAATGAGGTGTCTAAAACAGTACCTTGGGGCACCATGAGAACTTGACAGAGGTGCTACAACGCTCCTGGCTAGCAAGTCAGAATTAGCCACATTCGGGATTAATTAGTTGCTGGCTATAAACTCTATAGAAAGTGGAATGAAAGAAAGCAACGCAGGAAAGCCCTGCCCACAGCACTCGCCCACCTCCTTATTCTGCTGCCTCACTTGCTGCCATGCAGAGAGGAGTGTGCCCACTCAGGGGACGGCATGTGCAAGCTGGTTGTCCAAAGACTTACTCAAAAAGAAATGCAACAATAAGCTGAAATGTCTCTCTAGGGAGTGAGAGGTTTGAGCACATATAATGGGATAGTGGGGGGGGGGGGGGGGGGTGGGGGAGTCTTGGCCACACATATACTACCAGGGAGGGGAGAGAGGCTTTTAGTATATTTATTGATGACCTGGTGGAAGGATTGTGCCGTAAAATATCCATATTTTAAAATGATACAAAACTGTGTAAATATGTTAACACAAGAGAGGACAGAATGCTGTTGCAAGAGAAACCCCCTTTCTCATAAAGGGTCCCAACAACTGGATCTGCAGCAATCATACATTTATCACTAATCCTGTGCATAGGTGATAAATGTTGTTTGTGGTCCAATACCTTTAGTGTTCAACATTAATAACCATGTTATAGCCTGGATATTAAAAAAAACACGTCCTCCTTACCTTTTTCAGATACCGGACTCCATATGTAAATATATAAAGGTTAAAAGTAAATTTCCACCTGTAAAACAAAGCAGTAAATAATGGAGTAAGTAATAATCTAATGCAGTAAATAACTCATCTAAGTACGTGAACCTCTTAAAAAAAAGCCGGGACACTAAACAGCTCAACCCCCTGGCCTGCTTGCACCTGTCGTCTCTAGCGCCCGCAAGCTGTCTCTATAATATAATGGACAGCCATTCATCTGATGGCTGCCCTGTAATACTACATTTCCCGCACAGCAGCATACACTTGGTGAATCTTCTGGCAAAATCAAGCTGTCGGAGTCTCAAGATCTGAAGAGGGTTGGACCAGAGGCGTAACTTGAAGCTCCTGGGCCCCAATGCAAAACCTGGAACGGGGCCCCCAACTATAATGCTTTATTCATAGTACTGGACTTCCTATATGGAGAAGAGAGGCCTTATGGGCCCCCTAAGGCTCTTGGGCCCAGGTGCAACCGCATCCCCTGCATCCTCTATAGTTACGCCCCTGGGTTGGACGGAAGGGTTGCACAAACTTTGCTGGTCTTAGTGTTCCTATTGTTTGGCTTAATGGGACCACCACAACACTGCTTATCGCTAAAGACCCCTTTAAGGTACATTCACACATAGTAGAAATGTTGCAGATTCTCCGCAGCGGAAAATTGCATCACAAAATCTACATTTCCGCATCAAAAACAGTCAAAATCTGCACCATTGATGCAGATTTTGACGCCAAATCAACTGCGGATTCATAGCTGATTTCGGCTTGCCATTCCCCTCACCCTGCAAGTGCTGATTGCCCTTTATTACAGCGTACAGAGCAGCCCTCACATCTCTCGACCGGCAACTAAATACCACCGGCCAGGTGATGCACCCACTTCCACATCAGCTGACTGGTGGCTGCAGCGCTTAGTAACAGTGCCGGGCGAGGGATGTGTGCCTAAGTGAGCGCTGCTCCATGTGCTGCGGTAAGGGGCTGCTGATTGCTAGGTGAGAAGGGGGGTAAGCTGAAAGCCAGCTACAGATCCACAGCTCATTTCGAGTCAAAATCCACATCAATGGTGTGGATTTTGACTATGTTTCTGATGCGGAAATGCTGTGGATTTTGCAGAGGAAGAAAATCCGTAACATTTCCTCTATGTGAGAACATACCCTCAGATGGCCCGATTATCGGGCACGAATATGCCACCGAACGTTTGTCCATCCAACAATTGGACTATGTGAAAATGCGAACAATCAGCCAACAAACGAGTGAACGCTGATTCCTTGGCTGATTGTTGATTTTTAGCAAACATTTTATCGGCTGTGTAATCAAGGAGATGTACAGCCGGGCTATGGGGGTGAACCGCCGTACTACAGATCATTCCTCCCACTAGTGGTGATTCTCACGACATGTAAAACAAAAGCAAAGAAGTGCTGATTGACATTAAGGGCTCATGTCCACGGGCAAAATAAGAATTAAAATCTGCAGCGGATTTTAACTCTTCTCCTGCCCGCGGATCCGCACCCCATAGGGATGCATTGACCACCCGCGGGTAGATAAATACCCGCGGATCGTCAATAAAAGTGATTTTAAAAAAATGGAGCATGAAAAAATCTGGACCATGCTCCATTTTCATGTGGGTCTCCCGCGGGGACGGCTCCCGCGGGCTTCTATTGAAGCCTATGGAAGCCGTCCGGATCCGCGGGACACAAAAATCTGATTTTACTCACACGCTCCGGTTCTTCTCTTCGCCGCGGTGCCATCTTCTCTCAGTCGCGGCCGGATCATTTTGCTTCGGCCCGGCGCATGCGCGGGGCACGTCACCGACGTCATCATGTACATCCGCCGAGCCGAAGAAAGAAGATCCGGCCGCGACGAGAGAAGATGACGCCGCAGCGAAGAGAAGAAACGGAGCGGGTGGGAGGTGAGTTTATTCTTATTTATTCCTATTTTCAGCCCTCATGTCCGCGGGGCAGGAGGGACCCGCTGCAGATTCTACATGGAGAATCCGTAGCGGGCCTGATTTTCCCCGTGGACATGAGGCCTAAGGGTGGGGATAGACGGAACAAGTATCATTCAAATAGGCGAAAGTGAGCGATACAAATATCATGGTCTTAACTTTCATCACTCAGGAGGATTGAAGGCTGAGTCAACCTTGAGTCAGCTATCTGACCCAATCGGGGATTGAACCTGCAACCTTCAGGTCATGAGCGAGAGCTTAGGACTGCATTTATGTACAATTGCCTTTTTCTTTGTCACAGCTTTGTATCAGGCCAGAGCTACTGAAAACGGTGACATGGGATGTAGTGGTGTCACAAGCAACATCCAGACATGGTGCAAAGGGTTGTGTCACATTCATCTAAAAAGGGTTGAGAAGCAATGTGGCTGCAATGTGTTGAGACAAACTAGTTCACCAATGCCTCTGGTATAGTTGGAGGGACAGTATGTCACCATGTAGCCCTAGCCTAATTTTATCTAGTGCTATTACATAAAAGCCCCGTCTCTGACCCTCCACATGGCCTGTCTTGTATTAAGCATTCATCAGAGTATACACATTATGCATTGTGACAGCCCTCCATGCAAAAGGACATCGCTGGTCACTCCCCCCCCCCCCCCAACCTCTTCATATTGCACAAGGTTAGTCTATCATAAAGCATGTCTGTTCTCAATGCACAAGGGCACTCAACTTCCAAACTATGGCAACACATGAGCAATACCGGTTTACTATAAAAAATAGAGACTTTCAGCGTTTTATAGAAACAAAAGTATTAGTCATATAGCCAAAATACTTACATGGTTTTTAGCACGTCTTTAAGTTTGTGTGACTCAGGCCGTTCTCACACATGCATTTACAAAAAGGGGCGTCAGAAACCATGGCGTTTTAACGTGATTTCACTTTAAGACTCCAGGGGGAGCCCAGGGTGGCAGTACCAATGTGGTTCACTGATGGAAATGCTGGGCAACCCCCCGAATTATCATGGCGTCATTAATAGGTTGCTGGTCTGCATGGTGCACTACATATATCAGAATGGTCTGGCACCCTGTATCCACTATGTGTGGGAGTATACGCCAAGCAGCCACCCCCCTCAT
Source organism: Eleutherodactylus coqui (assembly GCF_035609145.1). Lineage (NCBI taxonomy): Eukaryota > Metazoa > Chordata > Amphibia > Anura > Eleutherodactylidae > Eleutherodactylus > Eleutherodactylus coqui. The sequence goes on from NC_089844.1 coordinate 78,898,012, forward strand.
TATCAAGTGGCAGTGTGAGTGGCTGTCTCATTGGTGTCCTGCACAGGTGTAATTAGCTCCCTCATTTGGTAGTCAGCTACCTGCATGGTGAGAGGATGCATCTATATGCACTCCTTACTCAGTAAGTAATGGCCGTTTTCTGGAATCATATATATCTGTATAGCTTGTATATATAACTATTTCTATATAAATAAATAAATATATATATATATATATATATATATATATATATATATATATATATATATATAGTGAGACAGTGACCGGCAAAGTTGTTGAGGGCAGATAGGTGTCTCCCACGATGCTCTCTTATGAGGCTTTAGGGAGCACCTGGGCAGATACGTGCCACCGAGCAGCCTGGGCTCGGTGGAGGAAGCCGGCAGTATGGTGTCAGTAACACTAAGTTACTGACACATTGTAGTTGATGTAGTGGCTCCAAGCCACATAGTCCAGGCCGGCTTTTCCTGGAGTGGTCAAAGCGAAGGGTGGGATGACCACTCCCACATACCAGGTGAGGCTGGTACCAGGCCTTATAAAGCCTGGGCCTGCAGGTCTTGGAGAGAGTGTGCTGAGACCTCTGCAGGTCTGAGGACCAGACTGGCTGTGCGCAGCAAGCTGTGTTTTTTGCAGTGAGTAGTCAGGGCCGGTCTATGTACAGTTAGTGCTCAGATGAGCAGGTGTTAATTTATGTTGGCCTGGAGTTAAGGTCTGATTTTGCTTTATTTGTGCTGAAATAAACCCAGGCGAAGCCTGGACTAAAGAACTTTATCCCGTGTGTCACTGTCTCTGGCCGTGGATGCCCAGGTTGCTAGCTATCCTAACGCTAATCCCTCACAATATATATATATATATATATATTTTTATATATATATATATATATATATATATATATACACATATACAATCTTTTTAAGGCTACTAGGCCATTACGTCAAGATCTTGGCATATATATATATATATTTATTTATTTATTTTTCTAGTTAGCCTATGCAGGTGTCAACTCTATAATACTTTTGTATTTTCTATCGAGTATTTAACATTATAGATATTTCTGGTTACCACAGTACCACACTATTTTTGCTCAACATTATGACTAAGAGGCTGCAAGTAAATAATATACAAAGGAGGCAATATCTACAAAATAACCCTGTATATGGATACAATCTTTAAAAAACACTTATTTAAATAACTATTAAAAGAGGCTCAATATATAGAAGATAGACATATAGCACAAATAATCCACTATATATATATAACGCCCAAGTACTACAACTCCTTACAGATAAGTGGAGTGGATGGTATTGCTGTTAAAAAGGCACTGAAATGTGAGAGTGCATAGTGTGTCATTTATAGTCTGACATGGGTCCCCAGAGCAGTATAAACTCCCAGATGCTGCGCACTTCTTCATACAATATGATCCACCAATGATAGTTTAAGGCCAGACTCACATGACCAGGTTGGATTCCGCATGTGGAAGGCCCACAATAGATTTCGGCTGTTAGCCTGTCTGCTGAGCTTGCATACGACACTTATCTGTATTGCATATGACCGCGGAAGGAAAAATTTAAACTATATGCCATCCAATGCCTTCATTTTATCGTGAAACACCCATGAGAAAGCCAATCGCAGAATTTGCAATACAAATCTGGCTTAAGGCAGAGTGAGATGCAGAAGGGCCGATGTCTACTATCCCTACAGAGTAGTTGCCCAAAAAATGCCTCTTCATGGTCCTTAAGTCTCACCACGAACTCCAAAATAGATAAGACCCCCACCAATCCTGAGAAATGGAGTCCCCTGTAGCTCTTTTCTCCTCACTACAAGCTCACTTCTTTCATTTGCAGTGATTGAATGGAGCGATGACCATGCATGTGCAGTGCTGTGCCATTCATTTCCAATGGGATGGCTGGAGGTAGCTGAGTGCAAGCGCTCGTCTATTTTTTTAGCCCCATTGAAATGAATGGAGTGGTGGCCAAGCATGCGTGACCATCGACCCATTCAATCTGACATCACTGTGGGTAGGTGAAATTACTCTACAGTGACAAGAAGATGGGGACATGGGACCTCTGTTCTTGGGATCAGTGGGGTTCTGACCAGTGAGACACCAAAGATCAGACTTTTATCACCTATCCCATGGATAGGTGGTAAGAGTTAATTATGGTACAGCCCTTTTAGTTTCCTGTGGATTAGTATATTTTATAAAGTATAATGGAAGCTCTTATTCATGTGCTTAATTTTTCCCTATATTATTTTCTATCATATTCTTAAATTAAGTGTATTAATTACATACATAAGTAATAAAGGTAGAATATGAAACAGAAAGAAAAGAAAATATAATGTACAACAATCCTGAATTAGACAGATATGCCATCAATGTCTGACAATGGAAACTGCTTGCCCCCATCAGTATGTAGAAAGGTCAGAGCCAAGAAATGGTAAAGAAGAACAGAGTTACCTTTTTGGAAATTCCATTGATACTATTTTGTTGACTTGCTACTATTCCTATTCCAGAGCCTAATCCAATGTGGCATTGTTTAAAACAAAAAATGGAGCTGTAACCTGGGTGCAGGTCCCAGTGACTAGACCTCCACAAATCAGATATATCTCATCAGTATTTTATCTAAGGCAGGACGTAAAGGGATGTTCAATTTTTTAATAAATGATCTATAGTAGGGAATTGAGGAAAAACTGATCAAATTTGCCGACAACACAAAGCACTGAGTGATAGCTACCACTAGAGAAGAGAGAGGATTCAAAAAGATCTAGACAAGCTTGAACAATGGGTGGCGACTAAAGCTCTATTTAGATGGGACGAATGTCGGGCAAACAATGCCTGACACTTGTTCCTGCACATACTCGCTACCGTGCTGATGCATGGGTGCTAGTATCGCTGGCTCACAGCGTGGAGGCTGTAGGAGATTTCTCTCCTCTCACTCCCGCACCCCTCTCCATTGACTTAACATAGTGGCCGTTCAATACTGAATGGCTGCTATTTACACTGAGCGATCAGCGATCTGCTCATTGTCCATCATTTATGCAACATAAACGATGAGCTGATCACTCACTGTAAATAGCAGCCGTCCACTATTTTAAGTCAATGGAGAGGGATGGGGGAGCGCAAAGAGTGAAATCTCCTGCAGCCTCCCCGCCCCACTGCTGGCCGCTCTGTGAGCGAGCCAGCACTTCTAGCTCCCATGCAACAGCACAGGAGCAACGACACACAGGGACGAGTGTCGGGCATCATTTGCCCAACATTCGTCCCGTCTAAATTAAGCTTAACAGAATGGTATTTAACTAGCAGAAATGCAAAGTCCTACATCCGGGCAGGAAAAATGAAATAAGCACATACAGAATGGGAGGACTTGGGCTACGCAGCAGCAGCACATGTGAAAAAGACTTGGGTATACTAATAGATCATAGACTAAACATGAGTCAACAATGTGATGCAGCAGCAAAATAGGCAAAAACAATTCTGGAATGTATTAAGAGAAGCATAGCGTCTAGATCACGTGAGGTCATTATCTCCCTCTACTCTTCCTTAGCCACACCTCATCTGGAATACTGTGTCTAGTTCTGGGCCCCCCAATTTAAAAAAGACATGGATAAATAGGAGCAAGTTCAGAGAAGAGCTACCAGGATGGTGAGCAGGCTGCAAACCATGTCCTATGACCCTAGAGGTTCCTTCGAATTCGACGATTCTATATCTTGGCCATATTAGTGATTACAGCTGCATTGGAAGAGGACACGTTGAGCAGTAGCACATAGGAGAGTGAGGGAAGCAGAGACAAGGTGGACAAGCAGTGTTGAAGATGAGGGAGGCTTCCTTCCCACTCAGAATTGGTCCCGAAATAGACAACAGCACTACGGACCTGAGACAAAAGTGTGCACATTATAGGAACTATGATGGACTGATGCGACTGAAGGTATATGTCCCCAGGGACTGTGATACGGGAAAATGTGACAATGCAGTGTCATGTTCAGCAGTAGAATAAGAAATGTTATACAAAACATTGTGTGCGAAGTGATGTCATGTGAAGATAGAACATAACTGTAACCAGAGAACAAGGCACTTTGAGTCGTGGTGTAATGCACCTGTAAAAGAAGTGTTCTCAACTACGGTGCATTGAGTCCGCAGTGACACGGGACTCCAAAGTTCGTGATATAATCTAGCTCCTATGGTGCATTGAGGCCGCAATGTTGTCATGCTGTGGACCTTTGAGAATATAATACGAAGTACGGCTATGAATATGGAGTGCTACAGGGACAGTGATTGGTTATTATGGCGGTTTATAGTGCCTTGTCTCACCAAAGTGTTCCCCTGATATAGTTATGTGGATATATACATTGTAAGAGTGAACTTCGGTTAAAAATGATGCAACTTTTAAATCTGCTGACCTTCCTATACACTGATGTAATGTCACCTTAGCCTTGGCAATCGAGGGTTAATCATCCATTCTGCTGTTTAGCTGCTGGGTTGGCTGAGATGATTGATAGCTAAGTCAGCCATCCAGTAACTTTATTAATTTGGCTTTCTATTGCGCTGGCTAGGATAATTGTCAGTTCAGCCAGTCAATGAGGTGCTTCTTGTGCTATTTAGTCCAACTCCTCTGAATAGAGGTTGCTGGTTATACAGTGTGTGTATTGCTCATGCTGTGCCAGAGCAATCTTTAGTGGAGTCCTCAGTTATCCAAGTGTTCAGTATTAGTGATTTAGTTAGCTCAGTACTTTGGGTTTACTTAGTATCTGATGGCTAGTGTTTAGTGTAATTGCTGTAAGGTAGCCTAGGACTGATCTCTCTTCCTTAGTGGGGTCACCCTTTTCAAGGCAGGTGTTCCACTTGAGGGACTGGTCCAGTTTGAGCAGTTCTTGTGATCTTATCCATGTTATTCTCTATAGCTTGCTATATTCAGTACTGTTATCTTTATTTATTCCGAAAAGACCTGTATTACATGTCACCAGTTTTACTCCGCTGTTGTATCCAAAACTTATCACCTCCGGTTGTGCAAACTAGATTGTCCAGTCATGGCAGGTTCTCAGGAGGCCTCCAGAACTAGCTCTTTAACTTTTTTACCTTTATACACCTATATTGCTCATATGTAATACGCAGAGTCATTATGGCTGCATGCGCCATTTACCTATCTTGTTTTCATTTTCACGGCTCACAAACTAAATGTATTTTTAAGTAAGTTCATCAAGCCGCTCTCATTAAATGAGGGAAATATGATTAACTTCACAATGGTGCATTCACAGAAAGTGTTTTCTATGTAATAGCCTTTTCTGCTATTTTTCTGACGGTAATTATAGCACTGTGTCACTGCGCTATTATTTCATTGCAATATAGAATTGCTTGCTAGGTTAAGAGTCCTACAATGAATGTATTTCAGCTATTACAATTACCCATGAATGTAATCTCCTAGTGCTGCTTCTTTGTTGACCTTTGCTGATAAAGAATAAAAAGTCATTAAAAGTAACTTTGATTCCGCCTTCGCAATTGCTGTAGTTGCAATAATCCTACTATATGTAGAAATGAACAAAACCAGAGGAAATCAAAATGCTATAACAAATTATTGTTTTGCACAGGGGCGTAGCCAACACTAGGGGGAGCTAACTTCATAGAATTTGTTACAGCCTCCATTCAGTTCAAAAGTAGATGTATACATTTCTATATCCTGAGCTCCCCCTAGTGGTGGCTGCAGACAGATACAGTTTAATCATGCAAAGGTTTTTTTTCCGGGAGTATTGATGAACTATCCTGTCTGATGCGTGTATGAGTGTTGTGGCCTCTTCTCAGGGTTGTGATGTCACATTCATTAGTCACATGGCCTAAGAGCAGCTCAGTCCCATTCAAGTGAATGGGACTGAGCTGCTATACTGGGCACAGATGCTGGCTGATCAGTGAGGTTCCCAAGTGGTAGACCACTACCTATCAGATATTGATGACATCGCAGAAAACTCCTTTAATTCTTTGACTTTGTAAAGGGAGATGACTTTTTATGGGTCATTTTGTATGGCAATGTTTTGGGTAGCTCTGTGTGGATATCATTGTGCTGGCACTACTATGTGATTTACGCTTCTTCATTGGCACGACTGTAGAATGCTAATGCAAGGTTGAAACTGTGTTTAAAGGGTTTTCTAGGGACTTTTAAAAACCTGCTACAGGGCTATGGATGGAACAAGATAAAAAAGTATCCAGAACACTCCTATTAAATATTCTGTAGCCACGTCGCATCCTCTCCGGTCCCCATAGCTCTGGTCCCAGAAGCTCCTGCAGCGGTTACGTGCCATCCATCATTCACGTTACTGTTGCAGCCAATCAGAGGCTTCAGCAGTGATACTGTTATGGACAACATGAGAATACTGAGGTTAGAAGTTGTCTGCAGCCAATAGATAACTGATGAACAGCAAGCAAATGCTGCAAGAGCTTCCAGGACTGGAGAGAGACATTTAAAGAGTACTGTATAGTTTTAGTTTTTTTTCATCTTATTTTCTACACTTTGCAAGCTTTTTTCAAAGTTTTGCAAAACTTCTTTAAGCCCTTCCTGTCACATACATAAGCATAATGGAAGTGGAGGGGTTAATACGGAATGCAGTACATTTACGGCATGTGGATGGCACAGGCTCAGCTCCGAAGTAGGAACCATCTGTGACATGGTAATGGGTGTCCCGCAGCAATAGCAAGGATCAGCAAGAACATCAAGCCCTGCTGTTAACGGGGTTGTCCAAGTTGTAGTTTTCCCCAGTCAGGCTGCCCCAGTCTGTTTTCGGGACATCATAGGTGCTGCAGCCAATGACAGAGCTCAGCCCTCAGTCGCCGAGCTCTTTTACTGGCTGCAGCACCTGTGACGTCCCGTAAATGGGGCGGGACTGCAGCTTGTTAACTAATACAGGCGCGGAGGACCAAGCAGTGCATGGGACACAGCAGGACCGGCGAGAAGTGAATATATGTCTATTTGTTCTGTTTCTGCATGGTGAATGAGTTTTACCCAGAAACTACAATTTGGCAATTTGGCCAACCCCTTTATTCTATTACATACCACAATCAATCTTGATCATGGCATGCACGGAATTAACAGAGGGAGGGAGCACTTGCATTTTCATTGTGGAGGGCCAAAAGTTAGCCATGCAACCAAAGGTCTAACAAGTGGCCTTCTGGTTAGACATAGCTTCCCGTGTAAATGTACTGCTGAGAGATATTATAAGATCATAGGTCCAAGTGCCCCACAGGAACAAGAAATGGTGAAAAAAAAAAATATTTTAAAAATTCACAGAAAACATTTTTTTTTTAACTTTTCACTTTTTTGTTTGAAAAATATCTTAATACGCCACGTGTAATTGCCTGTAAGATAAATTGAAAACACTTATTATCCCTGCAGGGCAAACATTACCAAAAAAAAAGATAAAAAACAGCCAAAATGCTTTTTCATTCATTCAAGCTCTTAAAAAATGCAATAACTAATCAATGCTGAGAACCTACTAAAGAAAAAATGTAACTGTCACGTACGTGCAGCACATGAATACCTTGCTAAGCACGGACACTGGGTGATGATTACCATTATAGTAGCTGAAAGACTATTGCACTGAAGAACAGTGCACGCCACAACTGAAGTATGTAACCCAGCTGTAAGACCCTGCATGGCAACAGGAAATGTACACAGGGTAGAAGATAACTGCACACTATGCTATGTGGGAGGGTAGAACCACTCCATGAGAGAGGCGGCCTGGCCCTAAACTAGCAGAGAGGTGACGGGTCCCTGCCTAAAGCAGGGTCATCGCCTCGATAAAGGTGACCCCAAGGTCTTCTTTCTGGGCCCTGATAGTCCCTATAGGAACCCCTGGAGAGATGAACTGACACCACAAAGTAACAATAATAATGGAAACCAAAATACAACTGATAGCAAGCAAACAGCACTTATTTGAAAATGTACCAAGCGCTTCCCGGGATAAAAGGTGGATCCACTCGATGGATATTCAGTTATAAAATTTTATAACTGAATATCCATCGTGTGGATCCACCTTTTATCCTGGGAAGCGCTTGGATCATTTTTCTTTTTTTTCCTTTGGACATTATACCATTGGGTCCCCCGGCCAAGGGGGGACACAAAGACCCGAGCAGCTCTCCTTTTAGGATTGGGACAAAGAGCGTCCATTCTTACAGGCTCTCTTGGACTTGGAGGTACCGGTGGGAGTCACCCTCATGTGACTTCACCGAGTACCAGGGTAAGTCCACCATATTTTCTATCCATTTATCCTGATTATATGCACGTAGGGGCGCTACTCTGATTCCTATACATTTGTATTATCTGAAAATGTAGCAATTCACCCAGGCTAGAGGAACAGGAGACACCAGCCTTTCCTCTAGAGATCTGAAAAAGCAGCACTGAACACCAGGAGGGGTGAGAATATATAGCCACACTGCATCTGAAAACTGTCAGAGTGAATAGAAAACCACACCTCCACCCTACTCCCAGGCATGACTAATCCAGCATGTATCCATGCAGCAAAGGCAGACAGCACCAGCAGACTCTGCACATGGTACAATAACCCTTGTCCTGCTTAACAAGGCAACAGGTCTTTGCCTGTGTTGAAACCACAATGCCACGATGTTGTATTGACCGACAAGCCACAATAGTACCTCCCCTCTGAGGAGGGGCCTCTGGACCCTTAGGTCCTGGTTTACCAAGATTCCATATATGAAAATTCCTGGCCAAACAGTCTGCATTGACCTCAGCCGCTGGAACCCACATCCCCTCCTCAGGACCGTACCCCCGATAATGCACCAGATACTGCAGCGAGTTCCTGACTCAACAAGAGTCAATGATGCAGCTGACCTCGAACTGCAGATTTGGTCAGGTCTGTCAGTTCATTCTGGGTTATCATACCCAGAGGTTGGGCATCGGTATATGTCTGAAACCACATGAGACTTCCATCTTGGCTATGTGTGTTTGTGAATGTGCAACTATCCTGATGAAACAGTAAAAATAGCTGTGGAAACGTGTCGATAGATAGAACAGATGCTAAATATAACAGAGATCGCCTAAAGGACTAACATCAGTACCAGACCAGGCATTAGTTAGAAATGCACAGAGTGCAGATGAGACTCTAATAAGTCTCATAAAAGATTAGCATTAGAGATGAGCGAACGTACTCGTTTCTGGTGTTTTTGCACTCAAGCACCGCTTTTTCCCAGTAACTGACTACTCGGACGAAAAGATTCAGGAGGCGGCGTGGTGGAGCGGGGGGTAGCAGTGGGGAACAGGGGAGAGCTCTCTCTCTCCCCACTCCCCTCTACAACCCCTCGCTCACCCCCGGTGCCCCCCGAATCTTTTCGTCCGAGTAGTCAGTTACTGGGAAAAAGCGGTGCTTGAGTGCAAAAACACCAGAAAAGAGTACGTTCACTCATCTCTAATTAGCAAATATCTGAGCTAGATCTGTGACCACAAAAAAGTATACAACTGTCAATGTGAGTGAACCCTTATTCAGTCCAACAGCCCGAATCCTCTTGTACAAGGACGGTGGAGTGACTGCTGAAACGGTACCGACCAATAGAATCAATGGTGGACATTCTAAGAGAGAAAAAAAAGAACAGCAGGGGGCGTCATAACGAGTATGGATCAGCCATGAGAGCATTTCTTAAAAAGTAGTTCTTTTTGAGAATGGCTATATTTTGCATGATCGAACAGAGAAATCTAATAGTTAATCGAGAGACAACTCCTTTAAATCTAAACTGTTAGATCACATATCTGATCGGGCAAGATGGAGGACGTAATCTGACTTCTAGTTGACTTTGGGGAATAAAAACCAAACTCTAATAGGTTGCTGTGGGCAAAAATGGCTTTTTGTCTCTGAGGCCCAATGTACCTGCTTGGTTAACTGTTGTAGATACATTATATTAAACTTTTATGGAACAGTATGGTACATCTTATTACTCCGATGACAATCAATGTAAATATGTGTCAGTACAACATGTACCTACTTAATATCAATCTACAAGCGCTCTCCACGATCATTTCTCTTCCACACATTTATTAACAAGTAGCAGACACGACCGGCAGAACAGAAGCCTTTTTTTTAGCTCCCAGATTGCGAATAAAATTATAATTTTCTATAAACTAGGAAAGAGGAGAAGTGAGGAGAAATGTAATAAAGATTCAGCTACAGCATGTAGTCCAGAAATTATGAGCGGATCGTCTGCCATTGGCTTCTGTAACACAACTTACCGTAATAAGGAATCTCATAAAATAATTAAAAAATACAACCATACTAGCAGATTATTGCAATACATTTTTGGGTTACGAAGGTTTATTCTGTTTTCTGGACATGATTAGAGCGACAGCTGCAACCGCAATTTCGTAGGCTTCCATTACGGTAGACACCTGGGCAAAATGTCAGAAAACGAGTGTCCGGGAGTGAGCTGTAAGCATGCTGAAAAGGGTGCAAATAAAGGAAAACCCAGACTAGGTGCAACACTTTTATGGAACCACCAAGAATCCAAAAAATTCAGATGCAAAATGTTTTTTATTAGATAACAGCAATGTGTTTTGAGGCTGCAAAAGCCTATTTTTTAGATAACTGGAGGCCTTGAGTAGGGTTGCTTGTTGTGATCAACAGGACGGTAAAAACAGGCTGATTTTTGCTAAGCCTTCTTAAAGGGGTTGTCCCGAGGCAGCAAGTGGGTCTATACACTTCTGTATGGCCATAATAATGCACTTTGTAATATACATTGTGCATTAATTATGAGCCATACAGAAGTTATAAAAAGTTTTTTACTTACCTGCTCCGTTGCTGGCGTCCTCGTCTCCATGGTGCCGACTAATTTTTGGCCTCCGATGGCCAAATTAGCCGCGCTTGCGCATTCCGGGTCTTCAGCAGTCTTCTATGGAGCCGCTCGTGCCAGAGAGCGGCTCCGTGTAGCTCCGCCCCGTCACGTGCCGATTCCAGCCAATCAGGAGGCTGGAATCGGCAGTGGACCGCACAGAAGAGCTGCGGTCCACGAAGACAGAGGATCCCGGCGGCCATCTTCAGCGGTAAGTATTGAAGTCACCGGAGCGCGGGGATTCAGGTAAGCGCTCCGGTAAACTTTCTTTACTTCCCTGCATCGGGGTTGTCTCGCGCCGAACGGGGGGGGGGGGTTGAAAAAAAAAAAAACCCGTTTCGGCGCGGGACAACCCCTTTAAACAAATTTTGCCAAAATTGTAGCTTTCGGCTTGGAGCCAGTGTGTTGGCTTAGCACTGCTGCCTTGCAGTGCTGAAACTCTAGGTTCAAATCTGACCCTGAAAGGGATATAAACTTGGGGCCCCATCACTGCAAGGCAGCAGTGCTAAGCACCAGGTTACCATCACCACCTCCACTGTTCAAAGGACATTTTGAAGGTCAAAATAAAAAAGCCTGATAATATTCCCATTGATTTTAATGGAAATCAAAATTGGGAATCTCATTTCACAATTATTTTTTTTAATCGGTTCGGTCACTCCCGATCCAAGTATTTCAATAATCGCTGAACACTACCCATGCGTAGCAATCTGTAAAGGGCAGGGGCCATGTGGAGCAGTCTCAGACGCTTTTCTGCATCCTAACACCTTTGTTTTTGATTAACACCTCTAGGACATGGTCGTTTTTTTCAATTTTTGGTTTCTTCTGTCCACTTTCAAAAATATCATAACTCTTATTTTTCTGTCAATGTAACTGTCAGACGGTGTGTTTTTTGCGGGACGAGTTGTATTTTTCAATAGTGCTATTTCATGTACCCTACAATGTACTGAAAAACTAAAGGAGTTCTAAGTGAAGGGAAATGAATTTTAAAAAACACAATCATTTCTCCATCTTTTGGGGAGAGTTCTTGTATTTAAGCGTATAAACTGTGGCAGAAATGTCATGACAACAATATAGTCATGTTGTCAAGGCTTGTTGAAAGGTTGAACACTGACGTATAGGAAATACACCTTAGTATAGGTGGCAATGCGGAAAAACTTTTCCATCCAGAAATTTACATACTCTCATAGGAGTATTAGTTTGAGGACAAACAGGGTAGTCGCAATCAATCTTTCGGAATACAATTTATTTGCATTGTCAATGGTTGAAGAAGTGAGGGGCCAAAAATGCCTCAGCAGTAAACTCTGCAGTGAAGATGGCATAGCGATCTGGACTGGTGGGAAAAGAAAATGAAAGAGAAAGATTCCTACCAGAGAAGATGCCACCTGCAAGTCACTGTATTTAACTTTACTGAAATCACCTATTTCTGCAAAGTGGCTGTATATAACTGGCTCTAAATATCATGCTAAATAGCTCTGTTGGCATAGATAGATATGAGATTGATAGATAGATAGATAGATAGATAGATAGATAGATAGATAGATAGATAGATAGATAGATAGATAGATAGATAGATAGGAGATAGATAGATAGGAGATAGATAGATATTAGATAGATAGATGGGAGATAGATAGATAGATAGATAGATAGATAGATAGATAGATAGATAGATAGATAGATAGGAGATAAATAGATAGGAGATAAATAGATAGATAGAGAGAGAGATAGATAGATAGATAGATAGATAGATAGATAGATAGATAGATAGATAGGAGATAAATAGATAGATAGGAGATAAATAGATAGATAGGAGATAGATAGATAGATAGATAGATAGATAGATAGATATGAGATAGATAGATAGATATAGATAGTATATAGATATAGATAGATAGATAGATAGATAGATAGATAGGAGATAGATAGATATGAGATAGATAGAGAGATAGAGAGATAGATAGGAGATAGAGAGATAGATAGATAGATAGATAGATAGATAGATAGATAGATATGAGATTGATAGATATGAGATAGATAGAGAGATAGAGAGATAGATAGGAGATAGAGAGATAGAGAGATAGATATGAGATGGATAGATAGATAGATAGATAGATAGATAGATAGATAGATAGATAGATAGATAGATAGATATGAGATAGATAGAGAGATAGATAGGAGATAGAGAGATAGAGAGATAGATATGAGATGGATGGATAGATAGATAGATAGATAGATAGATAGATAGATAGATAGATAGATAGATATGAGATAGGTAGATAGATAGATATTGCACTTGCCTACTTTATTTATGCCTTATTTAAATAATCTATAATTCAGCCCCATTTATAAGCATTTACGTTAGTCTACGCTACGGTATGTTTGCAATTGCAAGTAGTTTAAAAGATGACTGCACAGGAGCATTTTATCTCCATTTGAAAAAGTGATAAAACTCGGATGAATTTGCCAAACTGAAATGATACTGTAAATTAAATTAAGTAGTATTAATATATTGTAGCTTCAGGGTAAAATAAAGCCAGATATGAGTGCACAAGCATTTAGCGTTAATATAAAGCATACGGAGATGAGAAGGGACAGATTTTATAATATTACTTATCAGGGGTAATGCATCATAAAGCAAATTATCAATATCTGAGAAACATACTGTAATATATATAAATCTCAGCTATGATACTACAATTAGGATCACTCAATGAATCGGCAGAACTAATGTCCTCCGGTTGATAACAGAATTTTATCCATCATAATAACATTATTTAGTTCTCTATATACACATCTATTAATACATTTTACATTGCAAGGTGAGCTATCAGTATTTAAAGGAAATGTGTCATCAGAAAATTACCTATTATATAAATTTTATTTTTGTGTCAAACATATTTTTTAAGAATTTTTGGTGATTTTATTTTTTTTTTGTATAAATTCTGTATTTATAGATTTGAGGGGGTACAGAAGGAAAGGAAGGAAATGGGGGTAACGGGTGTAACAGGTGATTTAATTTTTCAGGAAACACTTCTGCACGGCCCTGGGAACTACCATGAATCAATTCCTCTGCCTTTCAGCCTAGGTCTAACGGTCAGACTGAGAGACCAAACCAGACTCTGGAGCAGTTTCTTCGCTGCTTCTTTTCCCATCTCCAGGATGGCAGGGTGGACTATTTATTGACAGCAGAGTTCACATACAACAATGCCCAACACAGCTCAACCACCCAGAGCCCATTCAATGCCAACTACAGTACTCGTCCTATCTTCATTCCTGGCCTTCTTATCAACACTCTTGTCCCAACCATCAATCACAGACTAATGGCATTGGCTGAAACTCAGAGGAAATTGAAGAAAGCTTTATGGGAAGCCCAGGATACCTATAAGAAAGCGGCAGACAGACACCGTCAAGTGGCCCCTATCTTCTGGATTGGGGAAAAGGTGTGGTTGTCTACCAAAAATTTGAAGGCACGTACCATCTTCCAAACTTCAGCAAAGATTTATTGGACCCTTTCTCTCGGAGAGCCTGAGGATTCATGCCGTCTTCCACGTGTCCTTATTGAAACTGTTTCAGGAAAATTCCTTCACTGAAAGACAGCAACTGCCTCCCCCTCCTGTAAAGGTTCAAGGCTAAGATTGTTGTGGAGAAGATTCTCGATTCCAAATGACATTGAGGTTACAATACCTCGTAGAGTGGCAGGGATACGGGCCTAGGAGAACTCCTGAGAACCAGACCAAAATGTGCATGCTCCAAGGTAGTTCCACAGGAGATATCCAGGGAAACCAGCACCTGGGATGTCCAGAGGCCATCCTCAAAGAAGGAGACTACTGTCAGAGATCAAACCTGGGACCTCCTGCACTCCAGTCAGTAGCTCTCCTTGCTGAGCCGTCCAGGCCTTTGGATGGCTCTCCTGCATACCTTTTGCCTTGTTCCTAGATCCTGCACACCCAGTCCCTATTCTAGCTCCACATGGTTCCTAATTAGACTCAATATCAAAGGCTGGCCCTACCACTCCCTCATTGTGTGATTATTGGGCTACACAGCCTTAGTCAAACTCCTCTGCTGCCTGCTCCTCTGAAAACCTAACTAAGACCTACTGATACTGACCTTTGACCTTCCTCCTGACAATGACACACACCACCAGCCTTTGTACCGCAGCCTGAGACCACCTGTTTATGACTCCTGGCTCTCCTGACGACTCTTTGGACCTGCACGGCTACTACAAACCTAGTGCCAGAAACACTATAGATAGTCTCCCATACACGTCAATGGGTCCCCTCCTGTCCATTGTGTGAATGGCCCATCAGGCTGCTGTAAAGTATCTCTCTAAATGCTGTTAAATGTAGCTCAGGCAAGATGGCCGACCCCATAGTCATGTATAGACAGCAATCAAAAAATTAAAACAAATTAGTAAAACATTTAACATTTTTCTATCTGGTTTCAATTAGTAAAAAAAAGTGATATAGTGCCTTTAAAAAGGGGTTATCTCAAAAAGACAACCCTCTACATATTCTGTATGCCGTATTATGTTAGAAAATGAATGGGCAGATGCTCAAGGATAAAATAAGTCAGCATCATTTTAAAAAATTGTTGCATTTGTGAAACAACCCCTTTAAAGTAATACTTTAACCACTTAATCACCAGCTATTTTTTATCTCCATGTTGCAAGAGCTATAACTTTCCTATTTTACCCTCGACCCATCCATATGAGGACTTCTTTTTTAGAGGTGGAGTCGTATTTTTAAATATTTTTATTTAAAATGCCATGTTATGTATTGAAAAACTATTAAAAGTTTCTGAGTGGGGTGGAATGGAAAAAATGCAATAGAACTTTTTTGGGGGGTTCTTAGCATTAATCATTCCATGAAAATGACATATTAACTTTATTCTGAGGGTTAGTATGATTACAGTGATACCTAATTTCTATAGTTTTTATTGTGTTTTACTACTTCTAAGTGACTGAATGCTGGGAGTCCCAGTGGGAAAGTAGGATTTCATTCCCCTCTGTATAAACATGTTCTCTACGGCTCCATTCATCTGAATGAGATTGCTGGAGATAGCCAAGTACTGAACTCAGCTTCTCTTTAGCAGACCCTTAAAGATGAATGGAGCAGTAGTGTACTTGTTTGGTCGCTGCTCCATTCATACAGGGGGGCACAAGTTCCTGTGTCTCATGATCAGTCAGAGTCCTAGCGGTCGGATCCTCACCGATCGATTACTTATCCATTATAATGTTGATAAGGGAAAAGTTGTGAAAACATTAGGAAAATTTTGAAAATTTCACTCCGTCTCCAGAATACCCCTTTAACCCCTTGAGTGGCACGCCCGGAAAATTTCCGGGACGAGCTCCACTGCTCATAGTGACATAGCCCGGAAGATTTCCGGGCTATGTATCACTATGGGAGCTGCAGAGCACAATGCCACAAGCTGTGACAGTGTGCTCTGCCTGCACAGACCCACAGAGAACAAAGCAAGGGCTTTGAAAAACCAGCAGAAGGTATTGCCGATATACCGGCAATCTCTTTGTTTACAGGTTGCCATAGAGACCATCGCCTTGTCAGAAGCAAGCCAATGGTCTCTGTGGCAGGGAGAGCTGATTGTTAGCTGTCAGAGGACACCTAGGTACCAGCTCTTACAGCAGAGATCAGAGTAAACCTCCGATCTCTGCTGTGTTAACCCTTTACATGCTGCAGTCTATGTGACTGCAGCATGTAAAGGGTTGTCACTGCAGCATGTAAAGGGCTGTCACCATCGGACCCCCGGAATGTGATCAGGGGTCCTGATGGGTCCCTGTGGAAGTCCCCTAAAGGGACAAAAAATAAAAAATAAAAAAATAAAAAAATAAAAAGTTAAAAAAATTATAAAAAAAAGAATAAAAACACTTGTCTCCCTTTACTTTGTAAAAAAATCAAAAATACAATCACACATGTGGTATCCATGCGTCGTAATGACCCACAGAAGGAAGTTAATACATTATTTAACCCCTTAATGACATGGCCCCTTTTTTTTCTTTTTTCCCCATTTCTTTTTTTCCTCCCCCCTGTTTAAAAAATCACAACTTGTCCCGCAAAAAACGAGCCCTCATATGGCTGTGTCAATGGAAAAATGAAAAAGTTATGGCTCTTGAGACGCAACTGCAAAATTAGTTGAAATTCAATGATTAGGCCTTTTTAAAAAACCTGCCCTGGTGGGCACGACAGGGTGGTAGGAAACCCGCCACTCAAAGGGTTAAGGGGCAGATGAACTAAAGACTGGCAATCTTATGCTAGTCTTTAGCAGCAGAAATAAGATGTACCAAATATATTAAGAGGCGCACACTTCTTAATAAGTTTGGTACATCTTCGGATGAACAGTTCAGGCTGGTGGAGGTGCAGTAATGGTGTAGGGAATGTTCTCTTGCCTCACCCCTGAATAGTCCTGCAAAAAATCCAGTGCCTAGTGGAATCTTTTGCATGACGAATTGCTATGGTTCTGGAAGACGAAGGAGGTCCGGTATGGTAGTAGATGGGGGTGTCTAATAAAATACCCATTTAGTGTATGTTATTTCTGTGCAAAATCTTGTCCAGGTTATAACAGGAGGACAACAGACTCCCTTCATACTACTAATCGGCAGGGTTGCAGAGAGTGGGCCATCACCAATCCAATATTGATTGGTCATCCTAAGAAAAGGCCATCAATATTTAAGTCCTCGAAAATCCATTTAAAGTTTAATCACAAGAAGAAAAAAAAACACATTTATTTTTAGCAGTGTTGTAATCCATTGATGAGGCTTACTGCATGCGGTAAATCATGGCCTTTTCATTTCTACATGAAACATTCCCTCTAAGCATTTGGTCTGAGATAATGCTCATTTAATAAGGCCTCTGTCTTTGCTTGAACAGACATTTGACACACTGTTTAACTGTTCACTGCATGCTCCATTGAAAGTCAAAGGGATTTATCCAGCTCTGATGTGAAGTCACTTATCTCCAATTTCTCAGATCTTTGCTGGCTCTCAGATGATAAAAAGCATAGAAATGATTGCACCGTATCGCCACTTAAGATGCACAATTGTTGTACTTAAATAATTGCTTTTTATCCATTTGCATGTAATTTCTTTACCCTGATCGTCATCCAAAATGCATTTCTATCTCTGTTTAAAAAGATATAAAACTGTCAAAGCCAAGGTAATATTTCACTAAGAACAACAGTTAAGAAGGATATAAAAGGATGGAAACCAAATGCAAGTTGTTAATACTAATAACAGTATGTCAATTATGTCTAGAAAGATGGCGAAACCTCACACAAAGCCTGCCCCAATGTTTAAGTCGATGAAGCAACTGGAGAACGTGTGTCAAACTCAACCGAATATCATTTTTCTTCCACTTGTGCATGGTACAACTGCTCCTTGAGTCATGGACATAAGTTATTTCTTTAATATAGACCTTTAATATAGAAATAACCTCTGTCCTATGAAACACGGAGCAGTTTTATTATGCCAAAGTGGAAGAGAAGAAATTATATTTGGCCCACGGGTCTTCAGTTTGACACCTCCCTAGGTCCATGTCAGTTGGGAATGAAGAAGACATTAGGTATTTCATAGGTTCAGTAGATTGTGTGGCAATATTGCCAGGCTTAGACTGACTCACAGAGGCTCAGGTGAATCCTCCAGTGGGCCCTAATCCCACATACAAATGGTGCAAAGCATTGTACACCCCCTACAATACATAATAATAGGCCGGTATCTTAGATAGGTAGTATTTACATATACGAAGGAAAGCTGATAAGACCTTGGCTTTTCAATTAGTTTGTTTTTGCTTCACTGAAAGTTACATCATTTGAAGCTCAATCTACAATACTTTGTAAGTAAATTCTGCCATGATCTTATATGTGATTCTTGAGTTTGAAGACAACATGGTGGAGTCTGCAACAGATTTCACTGCAAAGGAGAGCAGAGCAGCGAGGATGTTCATATCTCTAAAATGTGATATTGGCCAAAGACATTCATGGTGACAAGGTCCAGGCATTAGATGATTAGTGCCCTTTGTACTCCACAATGAAATATTGGGTTGCCAAATTTAAAACCAGTCAGTTTAACACCAACGGTGCAGACCATTCTGGGCGACCTCCAATGGTGACTGTTTCAGAAACCATAGACACCATCCATGACATGATTCTGGACGCCCGGCAAATTTCTACTAAGAAAATAGCTGATGATTTGAACATTTTCTGGGAAAGAGTTGAGTCCATAATTCATGATCACCTGGACATGAGGAAGGTGTCTGCCGAGTGGATCTCGAAAAGTTTCTAAGCAGATCAAGTGCCCCAGTGCAAGCCTCCTGGGAATTCTGCAGTGTTTTCGGCAGGATGCTGATGCTTTCCTGTTTCAACTGGTGAAGATGGGTGAGATGTCGATTTTTATATATGATCCGTAGTCAAAAGAATGGAGAGACATAAAGGTTTCCTACGTCCACGTTCAGAATGCAGAAGTCGTTATCCAAGGCGATGGGGTCTGTCTTCTGGGATAAAGAAGGGTTACTGCTTGTGGACTACCTTCCAAAGGGGTCTACTATCACAGCTATGTATTACACAACACTTCTGGATAAATTAAATGAGGCATTGAAATTAAAAGTTGCAGAAAGTTGACCCAAGGTGTTATGTTCTTGCACTTTCTTGCCTTGTGCCACACAGCGACCATCACCGTGAGCAAACTGGCAGACCTGGGCTTCAAGGTGCTGGATCATCCTACTGATCTGGCACCTTCGAACTATCATCTGTTTTCTGATTTGAAGAAATAACTCAAGGGAAACAAATTTGCCTTTGAATTCTGTCTGGATGGGTTAAAGAAGCTGCAACACCGCAGTCAGAAGCACACTGATATCAGAAGGGACTATGTAAAATAACTGTAAAATGTAATTGTTCTATGTCATGTCTTTACAGTCAAAAACATAGAAACAACTGAATGAAGATTGGCAGAGGAAGACAACTCCATAGGCCAACAGTATCAATGTATTTATACCAGTTTTCTAGCGTAAATACATCGAAAATGTAGCATTCGACCAAAACACAACACTATTGCATTCCTATTAGAGATGAGCGAGCATACTCGTCCGAGCTTGATACTCGTTCGAGTATTAGGGTGTTCGAGATGCTCGTTACTCGTGACGAGTACCACGCGATGTTCGAGTTACTTTCATTTTCTTCCCTGAGAAATTTGCGCGCTTTTCTGGCCAATAGAAAGACAGGGAAGGCATTACAACTTCCCCCTGCAACGTTCAAGCCCTATACCACCCCCCTGCAATGAGTGGCTGGCGAGATTAGGTGTCACCCGAGTATTAAAATCTGCCCTCCCGTGGCTCGCCACAGATGCCTTCTGACAGAAATCAGGGAAAGTGCTGCTGCTATACGGAGAGCGTTAGGAGTTATTTTAGGCTTCAAGAACCCCAACAGTCCTTCTTAGGCCATAGAAATCGCAGATCGCACCTATGTGCGATCTGCGATTCCTGTTCTCTTCTCTATATGCACTCAATGGGGCCGGCGGCAGCAGCGCCGACCCCATTGAGAACATATAGAAGACAAATCATTCTCCTCTGCCACAGCTGTAACAGCTGTGGCAGAGAAGAAGATGTTTGCCCATTGAATTCAATGGAGCCGGCAATACAGTAGGTTCCACTGAAAGCAATGGGCTGGCGGCGATCGCGGGATGAATTGTCGGGAAGGGCTTAAATATATAAGCCCTTCCCTGCAATTCATCCAGAAATGTGTTACAATAAAAATATATACCGTATATACCGGCGTATAAGGCGACGGGGCGTATAAGACGACCCCCCAACTGTCACCTTATACGCCGGGAATACAGCGGAGCAAAGAATAAAAATCATTACTCACTTCCCCCCGGCGTTCTGCAGTGCTGCTGCAGGCTGTCGCTCCCTCCTGGTCCCCGGCAGAGCATTGCTTTCTGGACACAGGGCTTGAAATCCCCGCCTCCAGAAAACACACGTGTCTTCAGCCAATCACAGCCAATGACAATGATGTCATTAAATGGCTGTGATTGGCTGAAGGCACGTGTGTTTTCTGGAGGCGGGGATTTCAAGCCCTGTGTCCAGAAAGCAATGCTCTGCCGGGGACCAGGAGGGAGCGACAGCCTGCCGCAGAACGCCAGGAGAAGTGAGTAATGATTTTTATTCTTTGCTCCGCTGTATTCCCGGCGTATAAGGTGACAGTTGGGGGGTCGTCTTATACGCCCCATCGCCTTATACGCCGGTATATACGGTATATATTTTTATTGTAACACATTTCTGGATGAATTGCAGGGAAGGGCTTATATATTTAAGCCCTTCCCGACAATTCATCCTGCGATCGCCGGCAGCCCATTGCTTTCAGTGGAACCTGCTGTATTGCCGGCTCCATTGAATTCAATGGGCTAACATCGTTCTTCTCTGCCACAGCTGTTACAGCTATGGCAGAGGAGAACGATCTTTACGCTGACAGTGGGGGGGGGGGGCACTCTTGCTGCTATTGTGGCTTAATAGTGGGACCTGGGAACTTGAGATGCAGCCCAACATGTAGCCCCTCGCCTGCCCTATCCGTTTCTGTGTCGTTCCCATCACTTTCTTGAATTGCCCAGATTTTCACAAATGAAAACCTTAGCGAGCATCGGCGATATACAAAAATGCTCGGGTCGCCCATTGACTTCAATGGGGTTCGTTACTCGAAACGAACCCTCGAGCATCGCGAAAAGTTCGTCCCGAGTAACGAGCACCCAAGCATTTTGGTGCTCGCTCATCTCTAATTCCTATGCTACTTCTTCTGTCACATGAGACTCTGTTTAAAAAAATAGTTATCCGGTCACATGATCACTGAAAGTGACTGAGTAACGAAACTCAAACAATAAAAGCAAAAGATCCTGTGCGATAAAAAAACATCAATAGGTGCCAAAAATAAAAACATAAAAAACAAGCTAATAAACAAATGATTTGTTAGAAAATTATAAAATGATTTTGCATATACAAATTAAGTTGGTCAATGTCTTAAAGAGATTTAGACTAGAAAATAAAAAAAAGCATAACCTCACACAGAGGAAATAAATTAATTAAGGCAGCCTGCATACGGCAGGGTCGGATTCAAGAATGATAGAAAAATGGATTGCTGCGGGCATTTACACAACTGACTGGGAGCCATACAATGTAAGAGTTGGAAGGGACATCCAGGGTTATTACGTCCGATGCCCTGCTCAATGTCAAATTCACTAATAACTCCAGATAAATGTCTGCCCAGCCTCTGTTTTAAAACTTCCATTGAAGGAGAACTCCCCACCTCCCGTGGTAACCTGTTCCACTCATTAATCACCCTCACTGTCAAAAAGTTTTATTCTAATATCTAATCTGTGTCTCCTTCCTTTCAGTTTCATTTAAAAGCCAGGTTGTTCCACAGAGAATTGGCCTTACAGAACGTAATGTGGGGTTTTAGACAATTTTCCATCAAGCCAGGGATCAATGAGCAAAATTTGCCAGTGCCTGCGTAAAACCTCTCTAGTGGCAGCGTGTCCGATACTGAAAGTTGTCAAAAAGTTGCAATGGGAATCGGAGATGGTAACGGGATCGGTTGTTTTTTGTAGACAGTCATACTGGTTTAAACTGTGCAATTTATTATGTGTCTCCTTAATAAGATATCTAGGGTAACACTTTTATTTGCTAAAACATTGGCTTGCTGAGGAAACACTCTGTCCTCTGAATAGTTTTGTCTTAAACATTTGAACTGCCCATAAGGACCATTAAGTTGCCATGGATGATAGTGAGTACTGTTGAAATCAAGATAACAGTCAACGTCAACTGTTTTCATGTGAGTTTTGGTATTAATGGTGTTGCCTACACAGATCAAGAAACACGATTTCCTTGGTGAAAAAGTGGTACATGAACCTGAGACCAAGGATTTTGAAAAGTTTTGGTTGACACTGACAATTCCACCAGAAGAAAAGGTCATCAACGTAATGTCGACGGTATACAATGTTATCTATGAAAAACTGATTACAGTAAAGCCAAATAGCCTCAAAATAGCCCATGTAAAAGGTCAGCATAAGAACGTGCAAATCTTGTGTCCATTGTGCATTCCCTGACCAGCTGGAAAATCGACCCCTCAAATTTGAAATGATTACTATGTAAAATAAATTAAATAGCCTCAAAAAGGAAGCTCCTTTTTTTCGGGGGCATGGCAGAATCCCTAGCAAGAAATGATTGATTGCCCTCAGGGATCTGAATGAAGTATATTTGAGTATATTGCTGATACATCAGCTGTTAGAATGATGATATTGGATCAGTCCGAATCCAAGCCCCCGAGTTCATTAATCAACTGGATAGTGTCTTTGAAGTATGAGGGAAAATAACAAACTTTTGTAAATGTAAATAGATGTAACGGCCTAAATCACTTTCAGGAAGTCTGTAGAAAGGATTGGATGGCCGGGTGGATTAGTCAAACTTTTATGATTTTTTGGCAGAGGTAAGGAAGCTTCATTAGTAATCAAAAACTCTTTCTCCGTCTTGTTTAAAATGCCTCGTTGAAAAGCAGAAGAGATGAGTGAATTATTTACTGATTTGTGATGAGAGGTGGGATTATGTGTAAGCTTCTTGTAGAAAGAACAGTCAGATAGAATATTATAGGCTTCTTGGAAATAGTCCTGTCTGTCTTGTAAAACAACCCCCCCACCACCACCACCACCACCTTTGTCTGTTGAGTAGATGACGGTGTCACACTCTTGTATAGTGTGGCGCACCTATTGGTGGTTGGTGTCTTTGGTATCCATTCACATGTGTAGACTATGTTTGTTTGTAGTCACTCCTCCCCATTCTGGGCTGGGTTGAGTGAGTGGCGTGCATTATTAATCTGCATTGAACAAGTAGCTTCTCCAAATTATCGTATGGCCCACTGCATTCTACTAGGGTCTGCAGCGATTGTGCCTGGCCTGCAGTCTATCAGGTGTTGCATTACTGGCTTCCTTTTCAGTGAATAAAGACGGAAAATGAAATCAAATTTACTTAGCCCAGTATTTCTAATGCTGGGCTTAAATGCAAAGTATAGGAAAAAATCCCAGCGCTCCGGAACCAAAAGGATCAGATAATAGACACTCCGGTCTATGGATAATCTGGAGCGCTGGGATTTTTTTCCTATATTTTGCATTTAATCACACGGCCCGTGAGTGGACTGTATCTCGAGGACGTCTCTCCGATTATTCGGATTTGGAACCCTAAGTGGTTAAAAGGCTTTTGAGGATATCGGGTGCCAGTGGATTCTCGATCCTGAGAATTCCACTGAGCACCTGGTGAGTACATACGAATACTCACTGCATAATTATTTGCATTTTAAAGCAAGGAGGCACTAATATACTTTCTACTTAATGCCGGGCTTAGTACAGTTTCCCCACATGCTGTGTATTTAATACACAAAAACGTTGCACGCCACTTCATGTATTTAGTACATCCCCAGCTCTTCGGACCCGGTGTACATTTCTGGTATAATTTAAGCCAACTTTTAGCATGAATTATACAAAGATTTGTCAGTCCGGGGTGGTCCCGCTCCTCCCACGTTACAAAAACATGGTGGGGCTGGCTCAGAAAGAAGAAATGTCACACATTTTAGAGCAAATACCTGCTTATGCAAATATTTGCGACTTTTTTACTCCAGAATCTGCCATAAAACATTTTATTAATGCCCACTATGTACGCAAAAAGTTGAGCCATTTTTCCTCTCTAGAAGTAATAAAACTGTGGAAAGTTTCTAGTCATGCTCTTTCCTAGGTAAGGGTGGTTTCACACCTGCGTTGGGAATTCCACTTCCTGCTCCATCCATGGGGTCCACCCACTTTCTGCTAGCTGGCCAGCTTTTGGACGATAAAAGAAGTGCATGCAGTGCTTTTTTGGGGTATTTTTAGAATCACAAAATGGTAGAGTTGGAAGGGACCTCCATGGTCATCGGGTCCAACTAGCTACTTAATGCTGGATTCAGTAAGACATCCCAGACAGATGTCTGTCCAGCCTCTGTTCGAAGACTTTCATTGAAGGAGAATTCACCACCTCCCATGGCAACCTGTTCCACTCATTGATCACCCTCACTGTCTAATATCTAATTTGTGACTTCTCCCTTGCAAATGAGAATAGGGCTGATCCCTCTGCACTGGGACACCCCTTCAGATATTTGTAGACTGCTATTCAGTCTCCTCTCAGCCTTCTTTTTGCGAGCTAAACATTCCCAGTTCCTTGAACCGTTCCTCATAGGACATGATTTGCAGACCGCTCACCATCTTGGTAACTCTTCTCTGACCTTGCTCCAGTTTGTCAATGTCTTTTTTTAAATTGGGGTGGCCAGAACTGATTTAGCCGGATCTATGATGGAACCTCTGTAAGGATGTTCCACTACAGATGTAAAACCACCCTAACCCTGCATGCTTTTGCAAAGTGGCGAGAAGAGAGAAAAGTATCAAGCTATAGCACAAATATGTCATGCACCATAGTTTGCAACTTTACTATGGCAAAATGCAGGTGTGACTCAATCGATAAAGTCTCCTTACTGTTCGTAAAGTTTCCAGTAGTAACAAAACTCCCCCAAAATGCAAATTGTACCAAAATACCGTAATACATCGTAAGTACCACATTCATCTTATGAAATTGCCCCCTGTTGACTTTTATTCACAGGTCCTAATGGTTGGAGGAACATGACAGATGTTACAGCAGACCTACAAATGTCTCCTCCATTACAATGTTTAATGACTACACCCTGCAATAATGCTACGGACATTTAAACCCAATCGGTGGACACCTCGAACGGTCTACTTAGCAGAAACTCCTCCTGCACCTCTGATCTGCCAGTACGGCCTAATAAATAACGGACTTTACATCAATGGTGTGTCGTGTTATTTAATTAACAATGTAGTCTATCACACAAAATATGCCATAAAACTGGACATGCCATCTGCTTTTAATAATATGCTTCTAGTTGATGCTCAAAAGCAATTACTAATTTCACATTAAAACTGACTGAATGCTTCCCTGCACTGGCAGCAGTAGGCAGAACCTTTATCCTTTAATTTAATTAAACTGAGTCTGGCCTGAGCTCAGAAAGAGGAAATTAATTTTTACTTAAAGCTTAGGTTCAACTTTAGAGGACCACAGAGAATATATCAGGGAAGTGCATATGTAGCAATTACCAAATGGACTCAACGGACTGCTGGAATCATTTGCATTAGCCTCAGTAGTCCCAGTTTGTAGATATTGGATATTTTAGTGCCATAGAATCAAGCAGCAGACTACAGGCTGTAAATGGGACACAGACTGCTGACAGCCTGTAGTCTGCTGATGGACTGATAATTTCATGTCCCATTTTGATTACCTTGGTTTATCAACCACTTTACTAGATCACTCACTCTTGTAAAGGTTGCTAAGGCATAACTAAGAATATTGGAAGGAAGTACTACTTAAAAAGTGGACTTCCTTACCAGTTTCAAAATTATTGATGGCTGTCCTGGAATGGAATAAGTCTTGATACAAGGAATCAATGTAAGGACCTGCGTTGGGGTCTTCAGTTTCTATTTTTGAGAGGGACATTGGGGGTGGTAGGAGGATGTCCCTCCATCATTTGTAAGTCTGTTTGTCTTCAAGTAAGTTTGTTTGTCTCCCCATCCTATGGGTGTATTGTGATTGGTAGTTTAGGAGTAGGGGGAGGAGTTGTGAGTGAGGGAGTTGGAGGCGAAGTGAGTTGTTGGTGGTCGGAGAAGGAGGTGGACGCAGGAGAGATGGGTTGATGCTCCTGCCAGAGCTAAGCTGCAGTTATATATCTGCTGCTAGAAGGCTTGTCTCCTCCAGGAACGACACCACAGGAGAGGCTGCTTAAGAGCTAGTGTGGGAATGCAAGTGCCGCAAGCACCCCTGCTGAGCAGCATCCAGAGGGGAAGTGCAGAAGCCCATTACAGCTAAAGTAAGAGCGATTTGAAAGGCTGTGTAACACAAGAAAGTGTCCTTCAGATAACAGTGACTGAGGTTGTGTTTGTTTTGCAAAGAAGAACTTTTTGTTGTCAAGTCTGTTCAGAAGCATGTATCTTCATGTTGAGAAGTACAAGTAAGCTGCCTGTGTTGGAAAATCCAAGTTGGGTCATGAGTAAAAGGAATGTGTCCCCGGTTTTGAAAAATACTTTTGTTTGTCGACTCATTTATTCATTGCGAGTAACTTATTGCTTATCTAGGGGCACTGGCGTCACGATAATAATCTAGGACTAATCTATGGTAATCAAGTTAGCAAAAATCTTATTTCCCTTCCAAGTGACTGAGCTGGGACATACTTCACCCTTTGGGAAAGGAGACGGTAGAGCCACTATGAACCACTGCCATATTGTATCCCACTGTGTCCTCAGCTGAAGGCTCGGTTCTCATTTACTGCATAACCTCACAGGAGACATCTTCTGAGCAGACATCACATGTGATCACTGGAGATAACTGCACTGTAATCACTATCACAGTACAGAACTGGTATTTGACTATCATATGGTGACTGCAATATTAAGAAGTATATTAGAACTGAGCTGCTGTAAGAGAGACATAATTATTTTCTCCATGGGGGCGCAATTCCAAGTTTTGTTATGTGGCCCCATGTATGATGCTGGTGTGAAGACATCCTAATATTGCAGATCTACCTGTTAACTTTAGTAGAGTATGTAAGCACAAACTCCCTATATGCCTGGAAAGCTAATGTTCATCATTGTTAGTACAGAATGACTGTAAACCAAAAGCAGCTAAAATGAAGTATCATGTCCAACCTGGATGCCCTGGCTCTGGAACCGGAAATCTTCACGCAAATGCACACATGAAACACTAAGGAAAAGTGAACTGTGAACTGGACTCACAGACAGACATACATAAGGACTGAGCTGACAACCAAAGCATGCACCATCCATACTTGTATACTCAGATGGAATAGCTATAAAAGTACGAGGTATTAGTTCGTGAATTGGCCAAAACACTTAAGCCCATGAGCCCGCTTCAAGGATCCTTGTTACCGCATGGGTCCCTACTCTCACAAGACAATTTACCGCATGAGTCCTGACTGAAAGCAGGGTGATCGTCCCAATAGGGACGGCCCCACATTGGAACCTATGGACCGGTCTCTCCCTTGATGGAAAATGATCCAAGCAGGACAGAACAGTTCACACTAACACACTAGAGATTGTTCATACTTCATGTCAGACCACCTGCCACAGAACACATCATGCATGGAAGCAAAACCCCAGGGTGCAGGAAAACAAGCATCCTCTAGCCAGAGAGCTGGTATATATATATGCAGCAGACCAGTTGGGAATGGCTGGCTGGAGAAATCCACACCCAGACAGCTTAAACATTGCACACTTGTAAAGCTGTGCTCCTGGAAATCCATAGAATAACAGGTCCTAGCAGCACATCCTGACATGGAGAATAGATTATATAATTTGCACACATATCCCAAGAATAACAAGTATCAATAAGTGGAATACTGGAGATCTGCTAAGAATATTAACATTATCATGAGGAATGATCCTCCATAAAGTTGTAGGTAATGCAGATACATACATGCTCTCGCAGAATCGTGTCAGGGTACTCGGCTTTTCTTGATTCCTTCTCTGCCTAAACCAGCGCTGAATACTGCGCACATCCCAGTCCAGCTGCTTGGAAAGTCCTTCCAGTCTCTTTTCATCAGGATGCTGCAAAGGTTAAAAAGTAAAGAATATCAAATATTTGATTCTAGGAACTTTGAAAAGTCCAAGTAATATTAGTGTAAGGCTGGGACTAGCAGAAGAAACGCTTTGGGGGCTCACCCCCTATCCAACATGTAGGCGCCCACTTGTAGGGCTCTTTCACACTGGCATAAGCATAAGTCAATCTATGATAATCACGGCCCCATAATGGGCCAACATGAAACCATTGATTTCAATAGTTTTGCTTACATTAGCGGGATTCTCGCCTGTTAATTGTATGGACGAGAAAAGATAGGACCTGCCCTATCCGTCCTGCACGTAGTGAATACTACTAGGGGAGGGCCTATCTTCCCGCTACTTTTATAAAAACTCCTGCGCTATGGCGCAGAGTTTGAATGGCCTGAGATGGGGGGAAAAACCCCTCCTTCATACGCAACTACGCTTAATAGCGGTGAGCATAGTTGCGCATAAGCCTGTGTGTTTTTTCTCTTACGTAAAAAACATGTGCTTAATCCTCGGCGTATTTACGCCCGTAGTTTCTATTTTCATTACAAACAAATGATGCATTATCAATAAGGTGAAATAGGTCTCAGATTTACACGAGCATATGCATATCTGCACCATGTTTTTATGCATCCGCCACTGCGTCCTTGCATGCGCAATTGCCCATGCAAAAAAATGCACACCGATGCTCTCAGCCAGCGTTTAATGAGTTTAAGATGTGTCCTGTCCCTGCAAAAATGTACAGGAAAATAGAGCTGCTGCAAGTCTTTTTTTGCGCAACGGAATTGCACGCGCCAAATATGCGCATGTGAAAGGTACCCATTGAAATCAATGAGTTCTTTTTTCTGTGTATTGGGGGAGAACTTTTTTTGTGAGCAAATATGCGCCCAAATATGTCCATGTGAATCTGATGTGCGAGTCCATGCTTATGGCAGAGCCGGGCTCAGCAGAGGATCTGCTGATGTGAAGAGGTCCTACGTGAGCAAAAAGTACAGTACTATGTGCCAATATGTGCGCAAATCTATGTCATGAAATATTGTTCACGGCGCAAATATGTTTCACTGAAGCATGCGCAATTGCGCATACAGTCATCTAAAGCTGCCCTTAGGGAAGCTTACAGACGTATTCGCGCATCCATTTGCGGACTCAAAATTTATGCGCGGAATACGCAGAGAATAGAAGCCATTGATTTCAATAGATTTGATCTCATTTCCATATTTTTACCCATGCATTTCTAGTGCACGCCTGTAAAATAGAACCTGCTCTAATTTTGCGCATATTTCCGCATTGAGGGTCCCCATAGAAGTCTATGGCAGATGCGCCTTAGAATAAAGAACACATCTGAACCTCATCAGTCTAAATAGCCATTTAAATCAGGGTGGGGTGGAGTGTTCCACACGCATATGAACAGGAGCTGCATGCGCAAAAAGTACAGTAAACCACATAGACATGCGCACAGATCAACCTCATTCATAGCTCAAACAAGTTGTGCTGAAGCATGCATATTGGCGCACATGCCTGTGTGAAGCCGCCCTTACAGCATTGACTTCTGATTGTTTGTTTTACATCTAAGTTGTCTGATATGATATTTGACAATTCAGAACCAGAAAAAAATCTACATTTTCCTGTTGAGCTTTACCTTTGTGATTGCTGTAAACACCTTCTCCAGAATGGCGTTGTGCTGGGCCTTCTGCGGTCCGCTTGCTTGAATTTTGAGAGCCAAAGCACACGGTTTCGCTATAAACCTAGGACAAATAAAAAGCAAACAACTTTTAATACATGGAATTCAAATACGTTATTAGAAAAATGGGTTTTCTAGGGAAATTCTATCGATGAACCATTCTCCGGATAGGTCATCAATAGTTGATTGGCTAGGGTCAGCCGCTTGCGAGCCCAGCTGAACAGCTGATTGGCCACTCGCTATCATTGCTGCAACACCCAGGTATAAGGAGCTGCTGCTCCGACCCCTGTGTAGTGGCTGGCACTGGTAATTACAAGTGTAGCTTCCATTGATTTTAATGAGAGCTGTACCTACTAGAGCCAGGGTCAGAGCAAAAGCTTCCACTCTGTTTGTAGAGGCACGGGCAACCGGTGACCGATCAGCTGATTGGCTGGGATCGCAAGCAGCTGACCCTAGACATTCAACTTATGATGACCTATTCTATTTCCAATGGAAACCCCCTTTAAATCCCTGTCATATCTGCATATACATAAAAGTAAAAGTTTGTTCCTCATAGGCCTCTACCTGCCTCGATGAATCTCAACCAAACTTGGTACACATACTCTTCATGACCAACTTAAAATACTAGGAGCGGAATGTTTTCAACTTTTTGTTCCTCATAGTAACCAATCATAGCACAGCTTGCACTAGAGCAGCTTAAAGGAGTCTTCCAGGCAGCACCCAATGTCAGAGCCAGATTACATCAGGGGCAGAGCGGAAGCCACAGCCCTACCCTTTCGTATTGGCGAACACTCGTAATAGCAGGTGCAACTCTCATTGAAATCAATCAAGCCACTACACAGAGGCCAGAATGATGGCTTCCACTCTGGCCCCAGTGTATCCCAGCACTGACAGCGGAATAATCTATGGTTAAATAAGATGCTTTGTGATTCAGTTTAGTAATTTAGACGTATGGTTGATCCAGAATGCCATCGGACAAATCCAGCCAAAAGTAAAGAAAGTAGAATTATTGCTTGTGAGTGAGACAAGCAAACAATATAACCAGTTATTTAAAAATGAGCAGGAAAAAGCCTGGACATCGAGGGCTGCAGAGACCCCGGAACAGCATGAGGCACAGACTTAAAAAGAGGAAGACAGAGGCAATGCATCAGGGGCGGCAAGGCATTCCAATCTGTTGCTGGAAGGTTTTTAGTACGATCCCCATAAGGATATGATCAACATCCAAATGTTCTTATTGAACAAATGGACTAAATATGTAGCTACTGTCATACCAAGAAATTTTAACAGATCCTCCTGGAATGTATTATAGATGGAATCCGGGCAATGCCGGGAATATAAGTAACAGCATAAACCAGAACAAGCAGAAACATTGTTTAATAGTTATACTTCATTATGCTAATTCATTTGCGGGGACAGAATCATATTGGACGTCTCACTTCCTAAGAAGATTTAAGCATTTAGTTGGATTGAGTTCAGTCTGACTATATCTCTGGTAATTGCCAATTTCCTAAGTATTTTTGGTTTACAAAATGTACAACAGAATGGGAATATTCTACTCTCACTTTCTCCAGATCTGAAAAATGTGATATTCTGGCATAGTCTAATAGAAGAAAGACCCCGGCGTTGCATCAAGAATGTGTTTACTATAGTCTACTACCATGTTTTCCCTATTGTTTATACTGCTGAGCAGCTCACTGTGGGTGGGACGGTAATTCTGGCAGCCATCTATAGGATCGTAGACAGATCCGCTAAAAACACAAACATGAACTCAGATGAGAAACGGAGCCTATGAGTGCCAGTGGTGGAAGAGCGGTAGCACTTATCCACTTCACCCACCTTCCTGGCAGAGTAAGAGTTTGCCTATAACTACCACTAGGGGGAGCTCACAGCATACAGTCTGATAGCGATCACATTAGGTGGAATACTAGATGTAGGAGTACTTAATGGTTGTACCAAAAACCATTAGGTTCATATGTCCAATTGGGAAATATAAATATTGGAGGACTTTCACCTCAAAATCAGCTGGAGTGCCCCTGTGGGGGTGCAGTAAGGAGGAGAGGAGGACACAGGATCCCCATTCTAGGGATTGGCTGGGGTCTCACCAATGGATAGGTGTTAAGAGTTGATTTTGCTACAATCCCTCTAAGGGCCACGGCACTGAACTATTGCTGCATAACGTTTATATTGAGATTTGGTTTGGGTCACAGCAGTCAGTTTTCTGACAACTAGTAAGTGATGGCATATCCTAGCACCATTCCTGGAACCCCTTCCGCCTCATGCCCGCTATGATTTAATAGGCTATTTAGCCTAACGAAGTCCAAATGTAAAAATGCAGGTTCTATTCTTTTTTACGTGCGCAAAATGAACACAGGAAGAGTACAAGCCCATTGAAAGCAATGGGTTCCATTCTCTGCATATTGCACGCACAAATGCTTATTCACATGGACAATTTTAATGTGCAACTTATAGAACTTGGAACCATTAACCTAATATGTTTTCTTTTCACATACCGATGGTTCACATACCAATCGCAGTATGTCCCATGCCGGGGCGTTTCTCCCATTCAAGTCAAAGGGTGCGTTAAAAAAAATGAAACGTACTTGCACAGCATGAGAGTGCGTTACAATATTCCCTAATGCATCCATTGACTTTAATGGGAGTTTTATATTACATCAATTGGGCCACGCTCAGTTTTTTTTTTTCACATCTGTAAAAATTGGATGAAACGCGTTAAAATGCAAACATGTAAAATTCACAGTGAGGGTTCCTTCATACGACAGTAAAATTTGCCCACACAATAAGCAGAAAACAGAACCTATTGACTTCAATGAGTTCGTTCTCATTTCTATATTTTGCGCACATTTCGCACGCGCGGAAAAAAAATAGGACCTGCTTTATTTTTGTGCCAAAGTCATCTACGGGAGGTGTGTAAATAGGCACTCAATATGCATGCAGAACACATCTGGCCCTGCGTGCGCAAAAAGTACAGTACTATTCACCAATACGCGAATCTACATAATTAAACCTTGTTCACAGTGCAAATATGTTGTGTTGAAGTGTGCGCAATTGTGCATACAGTCATCTAAAGAGCCCTGAATGGTTGAGTTCTTCACTGACCAGAATTGCATTCCCCCATGTGAATAAGACTAACGTATGGCGTGACTCGACAGCACACCAAATGACAAATGTAACTCTGCTGCATTGGCTCACTCAGCTCTGCTACATCCGAACAATAGAGCACTGTGTCACAGGAGTATAATTGAGCGTCTGCCTTGACAAATGCCACCGCGTTTCTGGAACACTGATCTTGCAAATGACAAAACCATATTTCAAAACCTTAATGTACCGTATGTATAAATGTTTGTCAGAAAGCTCAAACCCTTCGTGTGTGCAGCTGCTCAACGTCACATCCCAACCTTTAATTAAGTCAGATTAAAGTAACAGTCTGTTCCCGGCTCTTGTCTTTGGTTTTTCTCCTGAGAAACAAAACAGCAGGAATAATTCTCGGCTCCTGTCCTATCAATTCTTTATCTTGTACAATTACTACGGCGAACATTAGCTTGTCTCCGCGATTTGTTGTACCTACAGGCTGCGTGAAAGCCACATTAGCACCTTGTTCTCCTAATAATCAGGTTTCTATGCCCAGAGTACAATTTTAATGAGTATTTTTGTCGACACTCACAATAATCTGTCTGAAAAAATTACTTTATCTCTAGATTTGTCCTCTCATTGACGTCTTTTAATATGATATTCTTGGCCTCATACGTGGGTAACACCCTGGGTGATAATCCTTAATGGAAGCCATCATAGTGCCTATAGCAATGGTGTATGTAAAAAGCCCAAGTACAGATACATTGGAGAAGATATACTAATGCTGTCTAATACTCTGCTCAAAAAAGTTCGGAAACACTTAGAGCACACCTGAGTTTTCAACACGTTTTCTAAAGTACACCAGGTTCTTCTAACCCTTTCATTTGCTGCTGTTTGTCTGATTTTCAGATGGTCCTTCCCATTTTTCTGTTGCCTTGCTGTTTGTAATCCGCTTTCATACAGGGAGCGTGTAGGTAGCCTAGGATTCTGCCAGTAGTTCACTGTCCTGCACTTTCTTCCCATGCTGTATTGCACGGTCTCGGGACCAATCAGCAGAAGGCAGTATCTGAATGTCCAACCCTCTGCTTTCCCAGGACACCAGGCATTTAGAACCATTCTTGCTAATCTTCTTCTATATATATAAAATTGAATGTATGTCTGTCTGTCTGTCTGTTTGTCCTTTATGCGCTACTACACCATTCATCCGATCGCCATGAAACTTTGGGAAGTTGTTGAGTGCACTCCTGGGAAGATTATAGGCGTAGTACAACTATCCTACGATAAATGGCGCGTGCGCGAGCGTCGTCGACAGTTACGACCCCCCCACGTAGATCGAATAAGTAAGCCACCTGCTATTGTGATGTCATCACTGCCATTGTGATGTCATCACTGCCATTGTGATGTCATCAACATTGGACGCCCTTGAACATGCCCCAAGTCATAACTGCCTTTGTGATGTCATAACTGCCATTGTGATGTCATCAACATCGGACGCCCTTGAACATGCCCCAACATGTTCTATAAAGCTGCATTGTGTCTGCATGGCTATGATAAATGGCGCGCGTGCGAGCGTCGTCGACAGTTACGCCCCCCCCCCACGTAGATCTTTGATTTCCATCACTGCCACTAATTCTCTCACTTCGCGATGTCATAGAAACATGAAATTTGGCAAGAGCACTGATTATGTGATAAATAGGAAAAGTTAATGGGTCCCAACTCGATTATTCAATATTAAGCGCAAAAGAATTAGCGTCCAAATTTTACATACGGAATCTAATTTTCTCACTTCCCAATGTCATAGAAACTTGAAATTTGGCACTAGCATTGATTATGTCATAAATAGGAAAAGTTAATGGGTCCCAACTCGATTATTCAATTCTAAGCGCCAAAGAATTAGCATCCAAATTTTACGTACGGAATCTAATTTTCTCCCTTTCCAATGTCATAGAAACTTGAAATTTGGCACAAGCATTGATTATGTCATAAATAGGAAAAGTTAATGGGTCCCAACTCGATTTTTCAATTCTAAGCGCCAAAGAATTAGCGTCCAAATTTTACGTACGGAATCTAATTCTCTCACTTCCTGATGTCATCTATATATATAAAAAGGAATGTCTGTCTGTCTGTCTGTCCTTTTTGCGCTACTACTCCATTCATCTAATCGCCATGAAACTTTGGGAAGTTGTTGAGTACACTCCTGGGAAGATTACTGGCATAGTACATCTATCCTGCGAGCATCGTCAACAGTTATGCCCCCCAGACAAAGATCGTTTGATTTCCATCTCAAGCACGAAAGCAAAAGGCATTACGAGCAACGGGATGAGTGTTCAACTACAAAATGATGCATCCGCCGAATGTTTCGCAAGACAATTGCTGGATATTGAGAATGCTGAGGTAAAATGAAAGCTGTGCTGTTACTTTTTGCAATTTCTTATACTGCTGAGGTAACATGAAAGCTGTGCTCTGATTGGTTGCTATTTCTTATACTGCTGAGGTAACATGAAAGCTGTGCTGTGATTGGTTGCTATATATTATCCCGCTGAAGTAACATGAAAGCTGTGCTGTGATTGGTTGCTATATATTATACTGCTGAGGTAACATGAAAGCTGCTGTGCTGTGTTGGGTTGTTATATATTATACCGCTGAGGTTACTTGAAAGCTGCGCTGTGATTGGTTGTTATCTAGATATATAAAAACGAATGTATGTATGTATGTATGTCTGTCTTCGCAGCAACGCGCGACGGGTACGCTAGTAGTTAATAAACTTAATATAATGTGTGTGTGCACTATAATATATGCACACTGACGCACCCACAGGCTGTAACAGCAGGAGGTGCAGAGATTGTGGAGATCCTTATCACAGTATGAACCTGCTCCATTCTCTTTACAGATAAATACACTGAGTACATGTGGCAGGTGGGTAGGTGTGATAGCATGGTAGTGACAGATAGAGGCATGTTGGATGCAACAGAAATAAAGTTTACTCAACCATAATTATTATTTGCATTATGGCACTCTATGGAAGGGTTCACATACTTAAATGTTATATCATAACTCTCATTATCATTTTCTTAAAATGACAGAAACCAACTATTTACTGCAAACCAAAATATCATTACAAATATTCAGCATATGACATCAACGTCTACATCGCCTTTCGGGTTCTCCAAGTGGTAGCATCAAGGCACCTGTAATAAACTCAAGCCTTTCCTAATATCCCCAATCTGGCCAGAATGTGAAATTTCTTTACAAGATGGTTCAGCTACATATACATCCAGGGCTCTCTTCATACTTTCCCTTACACTGGCAGCTATTGGGATTCCACATCCAGCTTCCTTTTGCCAATATGGAAGCTCTTTAACTAGGCACACTTAGCACACCACAAGTACTACAAGAAGGGGCTTTATACATTCCTGCCAACATTTAGGCACATAAGACTTGCATGGAAGCCTTTGCTTTAATTTCCGCTTCCTGCAGCTTACTCTGGTTGTTATTAAGCTCACGGTTTTTGGAACCACCTATTGGAATACCATCGGTATTGGGTGGAAGTCTCGTCTGGTACATTGCTGTCCACGGCTTTATCCCTGTATCATATGTAACTCCATAATATGCAACATTCTTCGCACCAGGTGCCTTTACAATAGTAAAAAAACCTAACACAGTACATCATTATATCATCCTATCAAATGACTATGCAAAGCCTTGCAATAACTATGATGCCAAATGTAACATGGGGCAGTTCTTCAGGATGGTCACATGGTAGTTGCATCCCAGAGGGGGTGAAGCCTTCTCTGGTGCTTGGAGCACTAGGTCTTCTCTCTCCCTTGACCGAAAGGGTGGGGCTAAGCTCCAGTGGCCACAGCTAGAAAGTGCATGCTCAGTTAGTCAGAAACTAAGGCAAGTAATTAAAGTGACCCTCTGGTTTTAGGACAAAATTCTGTCCAGGGGCATATATTACCTGCATTTGTGCTTCTCTACTGCCCTTCCAATCCAATTGCAGACTGTATAATATCATATAGTGCGAATGTAATATTGCCATATACAGCCTACATAATACACTATCCTACCAAAAGTAATTGGACATCTGAGCAAGAATTCAAAGTAGTATTTATTTACGCATGTTAATTCTTAGTAGGGCTCCTTTGACCCTAATAACATTGGATACTCTCCATAGCATACTTTCTACTAAAATCTGATACTTTTCCATTGGTATTATCCCTCCATTCATCCTGCAAACATTTGCTGAGTTCTAATAAAATAGACGCTGTTCATATTTCCTGACCCGATGCTCCAGTTCATCCCAAAAATGTTCAGTAGGGTTCAGGTTTGGACTCAATTGTGCAGTCAATCATGGAACATCCATATCTTCAAAACATAAAACAGTGTTGGATTAGTGACAAGGCGCTTTGTCTTGTTGGAAGTACTGCTGACCATTCCCAGAGTATTGCCACATTGTTAGCAGCACATTATTGTCTAGAATATCAGGGTACACCGCCGTGTTCATGGTTCTTGCCACCACAACTAATGGACCAAGACTATGCCACGTAAAACATCCCCAGATCATAACAGAACCTTCACCATACTTCAGTGTTCCTGGGTTCAAATCCCACCAATGACAACAATTGCATGGAGGGTATTAAGTGATGCAGAGCACTGCGGAATAATTATGCACTATATAAGTGTGTGAAATAAACTTCCCTGAACAACACTACCATATACTGCAAGAAATACTACGTGGTTTTATTTATTTCCCAGCATTCCTCTTCCCAATTGCCTTCCTGCAAGTTACATTTCCCACCGTGGCTCTCTTGTCTGCCTGCATATATGTCAGTCTACCCCTATTTTTCTGTTCACAGACAAGAAAGAGTTCGATGAACAGTCCTGTAGGTCACGTTAGGACTAGAGATGAGCGAACGTACTCGGTAAGGCCGATTTCGCAATCGAGCACCTCGATTTTCGAGTACTTCACTACTCGAGTGAAAGGATTCAGGGGTCGCCGGGGGGCGGGGTGTGGCGTGGTGGAGCGGAGGGTAGCAGCGCGGAACAGGGGGGAGCTCTCTCTCTCTCTCCCCCCTCACTCCCCTCTGCAACCCCCCGCTCACCCACGGCGCCCCCGAATCTTTTCACCTGAGTAGTGAAGTACTCGAAAATTGCAGTGCTCGATTGCGAAATCGCCCTTACCGAGTACGTTCGCTCATCTCTAGTTAGGACATAACAATGTTTAATACTGCTACCCATATGAAATACAATTAATTGAAATGGCACAGTATAAAACTAAAGCATGAAGCAGTGCGGCATCTCAGGGCTGGCAAATGCTCAAATGACAGACAAAAAAATATGAATTATGAAATTGGAGTTAGAAGATATGAAGGACTGTTCAGTCCCATCCCGATGGTTCACTGGAACGTTAACAATAAGGTTATTATGGATAATTTCCTCCCATCTGATCACAAACAGGACATAATATACTCAAAATTCTATTGCAAGTGACCAAACACGGCTGAAATGTAGGAAAATAACCACGTTGTCTATAGTAACTAACATGTTCTCAGGTCACTTCTAGTTTCTCATAGACTCGACAATGTTTGGTAAGAGTCTGTTCATCTATGATTACAGAAGACAATTGGAAGGACATATGTACAGCCACATGTACTGTATTTACAAAAGGCAAAGCAAATTTTGAGGTTTCCCCACCCTCTCCGTTTTTCAAGGCTAGTTGAGAAAAAAGCAGGCTACACCTGATGGAAATTCTACACTGAATAGCCACTTTACTAGAGACCCCCATCAAGTAGCTCATTGAACCTCCTTTGCTCTTCAGAACTGCAGGAAACCATCATGCCAATCGATTCGATTAAGTGCTGGAATCGATCGGCAGATATATTGGCCCATGTGGACAGGAAGCTTCTTGTAGTTTTTGTAAATTAGACAGAGATGCTGGAATATTCTGGACAACTGACAGGAAGGGTTCATCAATTCATGCTGCTTGTGCTAAATTCTGATCCTAACATCAGCAT
Organism: Eleutherodactylus coqui; assembly: GCF_035609145.1. Lineage (NCBI taxonomy): Eukaryota > Metazoa > Chordata > Amphibia > Anura > Eleutherodactylidae > Eleutherodactylus > Eleutherodactylus coqui. The sequence continues at coordinate 78,937,296 of NC_089844.1, forward strand.
ACGGAAACGGAAATCTGGATTCATCTGCAGTTTTTCCACTGCCCAGTGATATAATTTGTCAGCTCTTGTCTCTATTTCTCTTAAGACATAAATGGCACTTACATATAGTAACATGGTATGTTAGGCTTGACCCCTTTTTGTATATTGGAACCCCATTGCAATACGACAATCCAGTGGTACAACCCCTGTCTCAATTGTGTCCCTAAATATAAGAAATAGTGGTCTGTCTATCACGTCACCTAGTTCTCTTATAACCCTTTGGTGTATTCCATCTGGGCCCAGGGATTTGTTGATTTTAATCTTTTTCAACTGGCTCTGCACTTCCTCCTGAGTTAGGCAGGTGATATTTTGCAGGGGGTTCATTTTATTTCCTTGCATCTCATGTGACATTTCTTTTTTTCTCATGAATATACACTTGAGAAAAAACAATTTAATAGATTTGCCTTTCCCCCATCATCTTCTATGGTTTCTCCTGCATTATTTCTTGAAGGGCCAGTACTTTTAGTGCAAATCCTTTTACTGTTTATATAATTGAAAAATAGTTTAGGGTTATTTTTGCTCTCTTTGGCAATCAGTCTCTCTGCCTCTTCCTTGGCAGTTTTGATCTTTTCCTTACATTTTTTCCTGTATATTTTTAGCGCTTCTTCGTGGTCTTCTTGTTTTAATAGTTTAAATGCTTTCTTTTTTTCGTTTTTTGCCCCCCTTACAGTTATGTTGAGCCACATTGGTTTCCTTCAACTTGTAGTTCTTTTATTTTTGAAGGGTATGAAATGCTCACAAGAGGTAATTAGGATGTTTTTAAACTTGTCCCATTTGTCACCTGCACTATTATTTTTGAGGACACTGTCCCAATTAATGTTGCTGATAGTAATTCTGAGCTGATTAAATTTTGCTTTACTAAAGTTTTTTTTTGTTGCTTCCTGATAAGGCTTCCTACTGAATGACAGTTGGAAATTAACTATATTGTGGTCACTATTTCCCAAGTGTCCCTCAACCTGCACCCCTGTGATTCAATCTGGTTTGTTAGTTAATAATAAGTCCAGGATGCCCCCCCCCCCCCAGTTGGCTCCTGTACAAGGTGGGTAAGGTAGTTATCTTTTATTGTTCTAAAAAATGTATCCCCCCTATTTGATTTGCAGGTTTCATTTTCCCATATTATATCTGGATAATTAAAGTCTCCCATAATAATTACTTCATTGCGGTTTGACACCTTTTCTATTTGTCCTAGTAAAAAAAAGTTTTCAGTTTCTTCTGTTATTTTTGGTGGCCTATAGAAAACACTTAAACTGGTTTTCTGCTGTTATAGCTATGAAACAACAAGTGGTGCATTTAAACATGCTAATTGGAGCAAAAGCCTTGTAGTCAGCTGTTATTTGCTTGTCTGTACACTGCCTGTTTCTGGACACAATTCTTGACATCCTTCTCTGATCTCTTTCCTCAACGACTTGTTTGTATCCACAGGATCCCCTTTCGCTGGATGTTGTGCGGTCGCTACTCGTGTCTGCCGCCCTCATGTGGCTGCCACAAGCATCATTCTGTTATTCCTGTGCATATGGATCCTCTGTCTATTTTCATCCAGCACTCAGAGGGTTAATCGGTACTCTGTCTCTCAGCTCAGCTGTGTGATTAATGGGCAATCTCTACCCTATTTAAACTGAGCTGAGCTGATGCACGTCCTGATTGTCTCAGAATTGGTTTGTCTTAGGTTCTGGCACTCTGTTTTCTTTGGTCACCTACTTCTGTTTTAGTTCTGTCTGTGCTGTGTTGCTCAGTTCTGCCCTGCTCTCTGAGTTCTGTCTGTATTCATGAGTTTATGTCCGTATTCTGCCTATGCTGTTTGAGCTCTGCATCTGTTGGTACGTTTGTTTTCTGTCAGCTTTCTGTCATTTACCATTCCTATTTATGGTTTGCCCTTGCTCTGTCCTGCATCTGAGTGCTCCTTCGTTAGCTGCCAGTTCCTAGGTTTGCTACCCCATTAGGGATAATCAGACCTGACGTTCCAGTGCAGGGCTGCCCTTATTAGGGTGAATGCCTTGCTTTAAGTAGGGATCTTCCATTCTCCTGTAGCCAAGGGTCAGTTTTTCTTTTCCTGGCAACAGTCCCTCTATCTGAGGAGTCAGCTTCCAACCACTCCAGGACAGGTCTCAGTCTGGAGGGTTGGTCCAGTGGATCCACATTTCATAAATCTGTAACAGATGTTTTTTTCTCGATCACACCATTCTCTGTATATTCTTGACACCCTTGCATGGACTACCCCCCCCCCCACACACACACACACACACACAAAGTTGCCAATTGAATCCTGGCATCAACTAGTCTACCACTGATGACCATGTCTTGTTCAGATTGCTTGAAGTTCCCATTACAGGAAGCCCCCTTTCTCCTGCTTTCACTTCATAGTACTTATCATGAAGTAAAAAGAGTGGGGTGGGGGCCCCCTATCCACTGTTCTACCCTCTTCTCTACGAAATGAGATTGGAGCGCAGAGACAAGAGAATAGCAAAAGAACCTGAATGTAGTGACCCAGAAGCATCACAACATAATTGCACAGATTTTTCTAGAAAATTGTATATGTCACGGCTTGTCAGTCGTGACAGCATCGTAGCATGGTGGCCTTGACGCAGGCCAAGACCTGTCACCAGTCACCTGGTTATTCAGGACTAGGGTTAATGCTCCATGTGCAGAGACTGCTGGGTGCTGTCTCTCCTTGTTACATGATGCATGCTGGATTAGTCATGCCTGGGAGAAGGTTGGAGGTGTGCTTCTCTAATTGCTGTGCTAGTCCTCAGGTGTGGAGTAGCTTTATAATCTCACCCCTCCTTTGGCTCAGTGCTGCTTATTCAGCTCCACAGAGGAGTAGTGGAGAGTGGAAGCTCCTCTGTGCTGGGTGTACTGCTACTTCCAGATACGTTGCTGCAGTATACTTTTCAGTTCTATTTCCTGTTTTCATTTTTTTTTTGGTGTTCGGTTCATCGCTCCAAGGGCCTCTGTTGGGACAATCAGGGCCCAGGAAGAAGACCGTGGGGCCGCCTCTATCAAAGTGATTACTCCACTTCTAGGCAGGGACCCTTCACCCCCCGGCTAGGTTAGGGCCAGGCTTCCTTCTCCCTGGAGTGGTACAACTGTTCAACATAGCGTGTGTACATTCTCTGTCGCCTTGCTAAGCGTAGTACTCTTGTGTCCCATTGGCTTCACATACTGTTTTTCATGCTCCTGTTGTGGTGCCCACTGTTCTACAGTGCATAATATTAGCAACTGCAGCGGATGTGAACATTACCCTGCTGAGGGTGGTACTTGTGTGCAGCATGGACCTGACAGTATAGTTTTGACTTCAAGTTTGTTTTTATTATCTTGTGAAAGCTGAGTAGCATAGAGTTTAGCTCAGATGAGAATAGAACAGCCAAGTGTCTCAGCTTCTTCTTTCAGACTCCCACCTATCAACCAATCAACAAAAGCTGATAGTAGGAGCAAAACTTTTAGAAGTTCTCGTAATAGTCCAGAAGCTTCTGTTTAAAAGAGGCGAGTAGAAAGATGTATAGCACAGTGCCATTGCGGTCAGCTGGTTTAGGGGACAGATTCTCACAGTTCCTAACACTAATTTCTGAATCCGACTTCTGAAGGATAAAGATTTCCAGGGCTGTGGTGAGAAAACCCCCCATCAATAGTATGTAACAAATAGAGAGGCAGCTGCCTTCCAGCCACCACCTTCAAGGTAGAACTTTTGAAATTTGAATCGTACAAGACTTTACCCACCATCATCTGGATGTTGAATAAACATGAGTTAACTATTATTTGTCTTTTCTTCCTGGTCTCTTTTCCACTGGCACTACATTAAGTCATCACACCAGGGAGCAGAGAATAGCCCTCACCATTAACACCTATTTTTCACTGTAGTGTAGCCAGGTGGGAGATATGCCATTCCAGTCTCTGTGAACATCACTTAATTAGTAGTTAGCTAACACTTTGCCTTACTAAAGGAGCAACCAGCCATTTAACCCCCATATAAGTAGGTTATGAGAGCGTCTTCCAGCTCACTGATGGGATCCAGCTCCAATCATTCATGTAAAGGAACTGGCTCTTAGAGTCAGGAATGCGTGAAAGACCTATCACCAGAAGTAACTATATCCAAAGAGCACTGCAGGCCCAAGGCTGGTGGCACATGTTGGGTACGAAGCCGGCATTATCATTTCGATATGCTTTCTTGTGTATGCTCAATAAGGCTGTAGCTGAATCCTCTTGGTAAAACCAGGGAGATGTAATAAAAAATGTCAGGTATAAATATGAATTGTATTAGATCTTTTTATAAAGCAATTTGTACTTTAGATTCTGTGATCACTGGAATTTTGCAAGTCTTGACAATATCCATTACCCAGATTATAGTGGAAAAATCACTTCATAAGACAAATCTGAACATTTCCTTTTGTGCACGGAACACACAGTTACAGCTGTTTATATTTATAGCCATCTTCAAGAAAACTTCTTAAGAAGTTGCGCAGTTTACAGCGGCATGTGGAAAGTAATTGTGTCTTACATTTGTCATCTCACAGCAGGAGTCTTACAGAATGTGCTCAGGAAGTATTGTTCTGGGAGACGTTTATCTTGTTGTTCAGAGCAAACGAACTATTACAAATTTAGGAATTATTTGTATTTATAGACTAAAGCCTCACTCTGTTTCATCAGTTCAGATCCCGACACCTGTCAGTGAGAGTCTAACGTTTTTGGCTAAATGCTTAACATATTCGTCAGACCTTCATTTCAGATGAAGACCTCAAAATCCCCTAAATAACTAAATGATAAAATACTGGTTGACTGCAACCACCACTAGAGGGAGCTTACTGTATACAATTTGTACATAGAATTCAATCATAAATCAGTATGCAGTAAGCTCATAAGCTCCCACTAGTGGTGCCTGCTGGTAGGCAGAATTTTATCTTTTAATTTTATGTGTATGGAGGAAATTTGTAGCTCTGTATCAGAAAATTGCTATGATATCTGCTAAATTGCTTGCTTCAAAGTAAGTGAGGACTATGCAGTGGAGTGTTTATAGAAGTAACTGGATATTTCTAGGGAATCCTTAGAGAGCAGGGTTTTTTTTATAACCCATTCTTTATTTGTGTCAGAAAATTGGAACTCCCAACATTATTAATATACATTAAGCAATTAATTAGAAAAGAAAATTTTAACAAAAAAAAGCAGTGGTATTAAAAGGAACCTGTCAGCATGTTGTGCATACTGCAGGTGAAATGTTATAGAGCAGGTGGAGCTGAGCAGATTGATATACAGTTTAATTGGGAAAGATTCAATATAACTTGTGATTTATTCATTTATATCTCTGCACATCCTGAGCTGAATAGTTTAATGGGTGGCCCTATCAATTATTGACAGCTACTCCAGTATTTACAGTTATACACAGATAGTTGTACGTCACTGATAGCTCCACCCATTGGACTGTTCAGCTCAGGATGTGCGCAGATATAAATGAATAAATTAAAAGTTAGGCTAAATCTTTCCCCATAAAACTATATATCAATCTGTTCAGCACCTCCTGCTCTATAACATGATGATGATATTCCCTTTAAAAGAAGGAGACTTACATTAAATATTATTCTTACAGTTTTCATTCAGTCTTGATAGCCAGCTAATATCCACTTTAGTAGCGACACTGGTCCTTTCACAATTAGCACTTCCCTATATGGAAATTAGACCTATGACCTCATGTGCAGCATAACACCAGGTAAGCAAGTTTTCTGTGGATAGTAGTGAATCCATAGTTGAATTAAAAAGTCGAGCGATCTGCCCAAATTCCAGCAAGGCCTGGGCATCTGTGCTAACTAGCCAGAAGCAATATTTCAAAAACTGACATCCTCGTATGATTTTCTAGTGTAAAGGCATGGAGAGTATATCGAGAATGGTGTGATTGAGAAAAAACATCCAGTCGTTGACTAAAGGGGTCAGAAGAGGATGTCAAGAATTGTCCTGATGAAATGGCAGTGAGCAATCAAGTACATTTCAGCCAAATACAATGCTGGTGCTCCAATTATCATGTACAGATGTATAGCATGTTGTGCCTTAGCACGGGTAAGCCAAAGGACAGAGAACCAGTTCCAGTGCCATTTATGTCTCAGAGAGACAGAAAGGTGAGACTCCAGGGGTGGGCAAAAGAGCACAAAAATTGTATCACTGAGCTGTGGAAAAACATCACTTGGTCAGATGAATCCAGAATCTTGTTGCACCGTGCTGATGGGAGGTCAGAATATGACACAAGCAGCATGAATCGATGAACCCTTCCTGTCAGCTGATCAGAACATGTCAGTACCTTCATCTAATTTGTAGCAGCTATACGAAGCTTCCTGTCCGCATAGGCCAATATTCTTGCAGAACGATGTCATCACTTATGAAATCTATGCCATGAAGAATTGCTGCAGTTCTGAAGACCAAAGGAGATGCAATGCACTACTAGATGGGGGGAGTGGCTCTAGTAAAGTGGTCATTCATTGTATATAATTAGGCATGAGCGAGTATACTCGCTAAAGTACTACTCGCTCGAGTAATGTGCTTTAGCCGAGTATCTCCCTGCTCGTCCCTGAAGATTCGGGAGCCGCCGCGGCTGACAGGTGAGTCGCAGCGGGGAGCGGGGGGAAGCGGGCGGGAGAGAGGGAGAGAAAGATCTCCCCTCCGTTCCTCCCCGCTCCCCCGCAGCTCCCCACCCCGCGCCGCCCCCCGAATCTTCAGGGACGAGCAGGGAGATACTCGGCTAAAGCACATTACTCGAGCGAGTAGTGCCTTAGCGAGTATGCTCGCTCATCCCTATATATAATCAATAACTAAACTGCACACGCTTTAATATTGCAACAATACGATTGCACTAACATACACAGTATGTCGCTAATACTGTCAGTTACTGAAAATACAGCAGGTTGTATCCAAGAATAGAAAAATCTGAGGTACATGCTGGAATTTGGCACAAGAGAACAACTCTGAAGAGAACTTGGCAACGCACGGCAGAATAAAATCTGTTACCTACTGCTTTACCCATATTGTTAATCTAAATCAGAGTTGACATATTTGTAATGGAAGGCGGCCCACCTGCATATACGAGGAAGGTATAAATCATGGCCATAGGTGGGACAGCCCGATCTAAATGATATGTTCTTGGTTAACCTGTTCTGGTCCGTGCTCGCTTCAATAGAGCCGCATCATTCTGTTTCACCTGTGTCTAACATTCATTACAGCATTAGTCTGACAGGTGACATGCTTGGCTGCTATACTGTACATTAAATTACAATGTACAGCACATAATCTCAATAGGAGTCAGCTGCAGACTGTAGGGACATAGCTGCATACATCTAGGCCGTAAGTTAGACTAACTATTTAACCCCTTAATGATATGGCCTACTTTGGGGGGATTTTGATCTCCACTTTTCAAAAGCCATAACTTTTTTATTTTTCCATTGATATGGCTGCATGAGGGCTTGTTTTTTTGCATGGCGAGCTGTAATTTTTAATGGTACCATTTCTTGGTACATACGAGCTTTGGCTTTTTATTCTTTTTTTGTTTCTATGGTAACAAACGTTACATCACATGAAAGCCTTATGCGTTCAAAATTTTGTGTTGGTTGCTTATGGCAACAGTGATCTAGGCACGCGGGAAAACAAATGGCGGAGTCTAAGACGATATTCACAGGAAATGAGAGCAGAGGACTGATAAAATTCTTGTTTCTGCAAGGAAGGTCCGTGAAGGATACTCATGGTGATATGTCGCAGACATTGGGGGATCAATGCCCTCCATGTTCTAAAGTTAAGAACTGGGTTGCCAAATTTAAAACGGGCCACTTCAGCGCCAATGATGAGGAACGTCCTGGACGACCGAGAGAGGTTGTTGTTCCGGAGATCGTCGATGCTGTGCACAACCTCATACTGGAGAATCGGCCAATTTCAGCTAAAGGAATAGCGGACATCATAGGGATTTCTCATGAACGTGTTTGTGTCATTATCCATGAACATTTGAACATGAAGAAGCTATCTGCAAAGTGGGTCCCCAAATGTTTGACAACAGATCAGAAAAGCATGCGAGTGAAAACTTCCCGGTCCATTTGTCAGCGTTTCTGGACTGATAAGAACTTCCTGGATCCACTCACTATGGATGAGACCTGGATTTATTTGTATGACCCTGAAACCAAGGAGCAGTCAAAAGTGTGGAGGCACAGTGGTTCTCCTCGCCCAAAGAAGTTCAGGATGCAAAAATCAGCCACTAAGGTGATGGCGTCTGTGTTCTGGCATAAGGAGGGCGTGCTGCAAGAGGACTACCTGAAAAATGGTTCCACCATCAATGCAAGGTATTACATTGAACTTTTGGACCAATTGAAGGCAGCTCTGAAGGCCAAAAGGCGTGGCAAGCTGACCAAAGGAATCTTGTTCCTGCAAGACAATGCCTCCGCTCACACTGCATAAGCGACTACGGTAAAACTGGTGGAGCTAGGCTTCTAGCTGGTTGACGACACACCTTATTCACCAGATTTACCTCCTTCCGACTATCATCTGTTTGGCCATCTGCAGACAGCCGGGTTGGATCCCGCTGCGAGAATTCTCACAGCGAGACCCGACCCGAGCCCCTGCAGGGACCAGAGCGGCACTCACCTGCTCCCGTGGCTCCGAGTCTGTGATGTGCCGGCTGTCGCCCAGCCGGCACATGCGCAGAGCAGAGCCAGCGGCCGGGAGTGACATTTCTGTGCGGGGCTCTGCGAGCCCCGCACAGAAATAGAGTGTGCCGCTATTTGTTTTCCGCGCCAGATTTCGTGCAGACAAATCGCGGCCATCTGCATAGGATTGCATTTTCTAACGCAATCCTATGGCCGCTTCCACAGGCGGAAATTCTGCGGGAAATCCCGCTGCGGAGTTTCTGCCCGTGTGCAGGGGGGCCTTTCCGAACCTGAAGAAACACCTCAAGGGTACCAAGTTTCACACCATTTCTGATGCCATGGCTGCTACGGATGACTGATTTGAGGCACTGGTTTTGCAAGGCTTACAGAACTTGGAATACCGATGTAAGAAGTGTGTTGACATCAATGGAGAGTATGTGGAATAAATGTAAAGTTTCATCTTCCTATCTCGTTTCTTTCTGGGTAAAGCCAAAGACTTACCAGCACCCCCTCGTATAATGTATTGTAAAAAACTTTTATTACATCTTTTTGGAAGGCAGGAAGAGAAAACATAAATTTTGCCAATTTTCTATTCTTACAGAATTAATCATGATAAAGCATAAAAGCAGTAATACATTTTTTCTGCAGGTTGGTATGATTACAAATAGAGATGAGCGAACGTACTCGTTAAGGGCGTTTTCGCAATCGAGCATCGCTATTTTCGAGTACCTGGCTACTCGGGTGAAAAGATTCGGGGGGCGCCGGGGGACCGGGGGCGGTGTGGTGGAGCGGGGGGTAGCAGTGGAGAACAGGGGGGAGCTCTCTCTCTCTCTCTCCCTCCCACTCCCCTCTGCAACCCCCGCTCACCCCCAGCGTCCCCCGAATCTTTTCACCCGAGTAGTCAGGTACTCGAAAATAGCGATGCTCGATTGCGAAATCGCCCTTAACGAGTACATTCAAAGTCCCATAATTTTTATCTTTTAGGGTTTTTTCACACGAGCGTATGCGTTTTAACGTTCTTTTGTCAGTGCTGTAAATTCGCATGAATGGATGATTTTCCACGATCATGGCCAGTGATAATTAGTGTTTTCTCGACCATTCACACAACCGTGAGCAATGCTTTTAGTGAAAAAATACATCGCACCCCGAAAAACCCTCGCTCGGTATAAATCCTCGGAATGACTTCAAATGCCTAAATAGAGACACCTGTAATCTTTTCGCTGTGTTGGACGCAGCTAAATTCCCTACCTCTGCCTTCTTTTTTCCAGCTCCCATAGGAGTGTATGGGAGCCACCGCCGTATATCGGTCAAAAGATAGAACCAGAACTAACTTTTTAGCCACCGTATAAGCATCGGCGTGTATTTCAGTCGCGTATGTTCCATTCTGTGCCGTACATTCGCCCGTGTGAACGATTGCATTGGAAACTAATGCCTTAGATGGTCGCGTATATCGGTTGACTTTAAAACCGTGCCGTAAATGCGCTCATGTGAATGAAGCCTTACATCAACGGAGCTCTGTGAGAGCTGGCTTTTTTTCCGTGATGAGCTGCCCAAAAACCACCCCGCAAAAACTGTCTGCCAAGAAAAAGTCACGATGTGATGTCACCCGAGGAGTCAGTCATGACTCGCTGCTTGCACCAGGGGACTTAAACCTATGATCACTATGATAATTGTAGTACTTAGGCAAATACATCGCAGTACTTCTGTACTGCAATGTATTATCACTAATGTATATCATTATTACTAGCGATAATAGGACATGGCAGTTCCGTCATCTCTTGGGGGGTCTTGTGTCTACAGTCAGTACAAATGCAACGATACAACATTTTTTTTTCTGTTCTACTTTTCAAAAATAAAATATCTTTGAGGGGAAAAAAATTAAATAATTTTCTGCCGCCATGTTCTGTCAGCCATAACTTTATTTTTTCATGAACATAGTTGTGCGAGGGCTCAGTTTTTGTGGGCTGTCCTGTAGTTTCTATTGGTTCCATTTTAGAGTACATACAACTTTTTGATAGCTTTTTAGACAACAAATTTCCTGGACACGGGGTGACCAAAAAAGCACAATTCAGGTTCACCGTGCAGGATAAATAATGTGTTACTTTAATAGATTAGACTTTCATGGGCGCAGCAACACCAAATAAGCTTTAGGGCTTATTCAGACGAGCGTATATCGGCTGGGTATTCACGCCAGCCAATATATGGTGTCCCTCTCTGCAGAGGGAGGAAGCTGGAAGAGCTGGGAGCAGTGCTCTGAGCTCCCACCCCCTCTCTGCCTCCTCTCCGCCCCTCGGCACTATTTGCAATGAGAAGAGGTGGGGTGGGGCGGAGCTAAGTTCTGAGACTTAGCTCCGCCCTGCCTCTCCCATTGCAAATAGTGCTGAGGGGCGGAGAGGAGGCCAAAAGGGGGCGGGAGCTCAGTGCACTGCACCCAGCTCTTCCAGCCTCCTCCCCCTGCAGAGAGGCATGCCGTATATCGGCTGGCGTAAATACCCGGCCGATATACGGTCGTCTGAATAAGGCCTAAGGTTTATTTATAATGAATATGGGAATAGGGCTTTTTTTAACTTTTATTACCTTTTTTTCACAATTAAACTTTTTTTTTAATCATTTTTACATTTTTTTTAAACTTGCGATAGTTTGTTCACTCCAGCAGTATGATGTACGTAGTATTACATTGTACCACAATCTGACTGCCAATCTATCAAGCCACACTGCAGGCATGGCTTCATAGCAAATGGCAGATTGACAGCGGCATTAAAGGGTTTACAGCGTGAGCCCTGATCACGGCTGCTGCAGGCAGGTGTCAGCTGTCAAAGACAGCCGACACCCACATTTTATGGTGCAGGATTGACCCGCGATGGAGCATTAGGGGGTTAAAGAATGTTAACATTTTTTCTTCTGTCACTTTCATAGGGAATCCAAAAGGGAAAGGAATCAGAGGCCCTTGGGGGTCCATAGAGCCCAATAGAAGCCTATGGGGACCATATTATGGCTCTGAACAATAATACTCCAGAAAGTGTATGTCTCTGGGACAATCCGAATGAGAATTCAGTGACATGGATACTAAAATCTCCTCCCTTATAGTAATAGAAAACCTAATGGTTTATAGCTCCCATGAGGCCCCCTAACAATTTCTAGGAGTATGTGGAAAGCTACAGATTTGTACACCGATAACCTAGGGCTATAAATACCATATCGGCATTTGAAGGGTAACCTCAGTGGCTGCTGTCACATACTTTATTCCCTTTCTGGGTTCTTCAACTCTACATCCATACGGGGAATATAGTTTAAAAACAGACCGGATAACCTACATTGTATTTCCGTACAAGATACGTAAATGTGTCGGGTTGATCCCTAAAACACATCATTATTAGTAGATTCCAATAGTTGGGATGTAAGGTCACGCACTTTAAAGGAGCTGTACCACAATTACAAGTAATGCCCTGTCCACAGGATAGTAGAAAACTTGCTAATCAGTGGGGGTTTGCCCGCTGAGACCCCCACCGATCTTGAGAACAGGACTCCTGTGTCCCGTTCTTCTGTCACTGAGAGGTCCCTTCCCCTTCCTTCCCCCCACATTGATATTAGAATGAATCTCGGTTGGACTTTGGAGCTTCCTTCTTAGCTCCCCTTTACACGACCGTATGCATATTTGCGCATGTCTAAATGCTCCATATTTGCGGGATGAACAATGTTTTTTTTGTGAGCGCATCAGCGTAGCTGACTGTACTTTTTGCACCTGCTAGACATGTTCATTTGTGCGCGGCAAACAAAGACGCTTGATTGAAATGGCTAATTAGTCTAATAAGTTCAAGATTTGTTCTTCTACCACTCTGGTTTCTTAGTGATTGAGTCTTCTAAGACCGTGTCAAAAGTTTCCAAAGACCTCCTTTGTCTCCTTTGGTGACATTTCTACATTTTTTTTCTTCTAATTTCATCATAAGTATAGCCGTATTCATGCAAAAGTACTATTTTACATCACTTTCTGGGTGACCAGCCAACCCTTCTCACAGATTTTTTTTTTCATTTCACCAAGTCCAAGGAGCCTCGCTACACAAAGGAAAACAAGAAAGGGATGAGCTTGATAACAATCACACAATGCGAAGATGGATGTTATACTGTCATCTCTAACATATGACCTTGAGAGCTGAATGCTACTGTGACCTTGTTAGTTCTATTATGTTATGCTCATTGGATATATTCCGGTCAAGGAAAGCTGGTTCATATCAACCTGGGGATGTTGTACTTGATTTTTCTGGTTATTTAGTTATAACATTGGATAGAATTCAGATAATTAAATACATTTTGTTTCATTACATTCTACATTAAGGTATATTTCTAATAATATACAAAAATGTACTGTATCATTGCAAAAGAAAATCTGGAATTATGGACCATCAACATCAAAAATGCACTTTTTCCCAAAAGGTTACCACAGTTCAGCCCACTAGTGTATCATTGGAAAAACATGAATGACTAAAAATACAAATAACCATGATTTTTCACATTGTATTAAAACAACCCACTGGTTTAATGACAAGATTCTGTCCCAAGACTGGATGGGGGAGTGTATATTACCCGTTGTCTGTGTTCTTTTCCGATTTCCCTCCTATCCACCAATTTGGAGATCTTTTTTTCAGTCATCCAAGATGACCATTGGAATGTTTTAGCTACCTAATGCACACTGTTCACTGGTCTCCTGATCACATGAGCAGTGCTGACCAATCAGAGAGCAGGTATAGTGCATTGGTAGTCAAACACTACCAAAGTAGTGTGGAGATTAGGGAGTCTGAAGGTTGCATTGGTCATATTGGATAGCTGAAAACGGGACCTGGAACCAGTTGATCCGAGGGGTATCGGCACACATGGCCAACAGCATGCAATACAATTGCCCCTTCTGGTTCCAGGACAAAATGTTGTCCTGAGATTGGAGGGTTGCTTTAATTCATGTCTCTTCAAGTGGTGATGTCAGATCATCATCGTTGTCAAAGCAGTGTGTGCTAGGAGAATAAAACCCAACAAAGTAAAAGGGGTCCTAGAAATATCTCTTTCTTTACCTGTCCTTTTGGCTCACCATATCCAAAGCTATGTGGCACAAGATGACCAGATTTGAAAAAAAAAAAAAAACAGTTTCAGAATACTCTGCCTGGGGATGTGTATGCTATGTGCTGCAATATGTGGCCACCCAGTGGTTGTAATGTGACTTGTAGCCTGTGTTGGGTTACGTCAGCTTGTCATGATATTGTGTTGAATTTGTATTGTGAGAAATTGGAGCCCTTAAAGCGACTGTCCAAACAGGAAGGGGCAGTTATATTACTTGCCATTGTTTTTCTCTACCAATTTCAGTTTTTCTCTACCTACAGTCCGCCGTTTCCTGGTCCCATTTTCAGCTATCCACGATGACTAACTCAATCTTCAGACTACCTAATCCCCAGAGTGAATTGATAGTGCTAGACTACCAGAGCACTATAACTATGGTATTGGCGAGCACTGTTCACATGATCAGAGATGGCCAATCAGAGAGCAGTACAAAGTGCATTAGTTCATTAGAAAATTGCATTGGCTATCTTGAAGAGCTGAATATGGGGCCCAGAACTTGCGGTTCAGAGGGACATTGACAGAGAAGAACAGCAACAGGTAATATACCCGCACCTTCCGGGCCCGGGACAGAATTTCTTCCCAAAATCTGAGGGTTATTTCAATGAAATACACAAAATGCTAAGAGTGGACACATCTGTAGGTTTGCAATGAAATCACTGGGAGCCATTAAAACCTCTGACTAAAGCACCAATATAATATTGGTGGCGGTCCAAGCTGCTCAGTTAGTGTGACTAACATATCATAAATGTGCTTTCTGAGCTATTGCCTCTTATTAGAAATACAACACATTATGTGATGCAGATGAACCTGTAGTGTAACCTCATTGTCGACCAAGGTCGAAATATATGCTGTGTGCTACTAAAGCACATACTAGAATATAGACTACTTCCAAAGTTGATAGAAGACTTAGCATTATGAAAATCAGCAAATACAGTAATATTTCTTAAAGGAACCTAAACATAAATGATATAAGTAAACAGGAGAAAATTTTCCGCCTGCTGTTTGTAAGTCAGCAGGATTTTCTGAAACAAAAAAGTCCCGAAACAAGCAGTCTTGCAGAGACCCTGCAGGAGATTTAGGGGTTAATTTCCCACTGGTCTGTTCCATTTCTGGCTGGAAATAAGGGAGATGGAATAATACCTCTGCAGCGCCACTTATTGGAAGGCAGCATTCCTGCAAGTCAGTGTTACACTCTTTATACAAGCCTTGTAACAATGGGTGGGAATTGAAAGCCAAGCCAGAATCCATACACAGACAGCTATTTTGGGGAATTTGCCCCTCATCGGTGTGCAGTAGCTTTCTGGCTTGGCAAGCGAGAGGCCTGTGATGTGGGTCAGGAACACTATCTTTTCTCCTTACAGAGAGCACCTAAAAGGTGAGTGAGGAAACTTATAAGGCCATTTATGCTAGTCTGGGTAATATGCAAATAAGGGAGATGGAACAATACCTCTGCAGTGCCACCGATTGGAAGGCAGTATTCCTGCAAGTCAATGTTAGACTCTTTATACAAGCCTAGTAACAATGAATGACTGAAGGGGGGTGGGGCAATCCTAGGAGTGGAACGTAATTTATGTGCCCTACTGCCTACAGGACAGAGGGAGGAGGCTCCTGCTTCAGACAGTTGTCTTACAGGCAGACACAGGAGAGTGAGCTGAACGACGTGGGGACAGGGTTGACCTCCCGGGACACAAAGAGAAGTTTTACAGTATATACAGGAAATCTGAAGCTTTGTATTAGAAAAATGATGCTCCAACTGTTAAAAAAAATTATTTTTTAACCTTCTAGCGATGAAGCTTTTTTGTTTATTTCTATTATTGTTTTTTCCTCTCTCTTTTAAAAAATCAGAACTCCTTTATTTATCCATCAACGTCGTTTTTTGCAGGACAAGTTGTATTTTTTAATTATACTATTTAATGTACAATAAAATCTACCACAAAACTTAAAAAAAATTCTAAGCAGAGAGAAATGGAAAAAATGAAATTCCGCCATCTTTCAGTGCATCCTGTTTTTATGGCGCACAAACTGCAACAAAAATGCCATGATGACTTTGTTCGATGAGTCAGTACGATTACTACGATCCCAAACTTATAGAGGTTTTTTTTTTTGCTGTACTACTTATATTTTTTTTCAAAGATATTTAATTTTTTTACATTTTTTTCTGCCGCCATCTTCAGCACACAATAACTTTTTTATTTTTTGTCAACATAGTTGTATGAGGCCTCATTTTTTTGTGGGACGTCCTATAGTTTGTGTTGGTACCATTTTGGAATACATACAACTTTTTGATCTCTTTTAATTGCATTTTTTCTTGGAAACAGGGTGACCAAAAAAGTGCATTTCTGGTGTTCTTTTTTTTTTCCTGATGATGTTCATCTTGCGGGGTAAATAATACATTACTTTGATAGATCGGACTTTTATAGACGTGATGATACCAAATATGTAGTTTTGTTTTATCATTTAGAATCTTTTATTATAAATATGGCAAAAGGGGGGTGATTTATTACTTTTTTTTGCAATTAGTAAAACTTTATTGATCTTGCTTTTACTTTTTTTTAGTACCCCTAGGGGACCACAACTTGTGATGCTTTGATCACTCCTACAATATGATGTAATGCCATACTATTACATCATACTGTGATCGGGCAGGCAGTCTATCAAGCCACCCCACGGGAATAGCTTGATAAGCATTCTGCAGCTTTTAAAGGGTTAACAGCCCCAATGAGCCGTGTGGCTCATTGCAGCTGTTGCCGCCGGGTGTCAGCTGTAAGAAATAGCAGCCGACACCCTGAATGTATGAAGGGAGGTTGCCTTGCGATCAGCCCTATAGTGTTTTTATATCCTGCAGTTGCAGGATGTGTATGAAGGGAGGTTGCCTTGCGATCACCCTTCATACACATCCTGCAACTGCAGGATATAAAAACACTATAGGGCTGTCACTAAGGGGTAAAAAAAAAAACAATTTTAATTACAAGTTGACCAGAAGTCCAGAATATTGAAAATTCAAAGCTGAGAATTTTGAAAAAAACAGGCGTTTATCCCATTTTGCGTCTAAGTTGAGTATAGTTTCATTGCTCTGAGATGTACTCAGTATACTCCAGCCAGCTTCAGTCCTACCACATTAGAATGCAGCATACTGCATAAATTGATTAAATCCAACCTGGTAATGTGTAAGTGCTGCAATGCAGATTGGACACATCTAGGTGGTATTAACACTGACCTTTATACATTGCAATCTGGACAAATACCAAAAATTGAAAAAAAAAATGTTCATCGTGAGTTGGTTTCAGGCAGCTCTGCTCTGGTGTCTTCTACATAATATGCCATCTGGACCCGCTCCTATCTTTTTAGCATCTTGAAAACTTGTTAATAAAAGTTGTGAGTTTAGGACAGCTGCATCTATTTTTGATAATACAAAAAAATTCAAATACATTAAAGGGGCCATGACACTAAGAAAAACCCTTGTAAATGTAAAGAAAGTTTATGAAAATAGTGCAAGCCGCGTTGTCGTGGTACACAAAAAGTCACATAAAAAGGTTGGGCTAAGAGCATGTGTCTAAGACGTGGAGAGAGCCAGAGACTGACGACTGAGCTCCTGTGGAGCAGTGGCACTGCTGATGGCACAATAATCTGCCGGGACCTGTAGCTGCGCTGAGGATGCTGAAGACCCTGAACTAATGACCAGAGGTGGCATGGAGCTCTGGAGGAGACACTCTATAGAGGTGCACAGATAAAAGCCTGCTTAAAAAATAGAGAGACAGCAATGCATCTTCAATGGCAAGAAAATGTTTGTACCACTATCCGGATTCTTGTAAATAGTGGTCAAGAAACGCTCCTAACTTAGGGTTAGCCTGAGCTAGTCAATGCTAATGCTTCCTCATGACTTACGTAAGTGATGCCGGCCTCAGAAAAAGCCAAAGGTCTGCATACTATTAGCGACTTGGGAGTTGAAAATTTGAATATTGATTACATGGGTAGTAGGGATTTACCCAGGGCTTGACCGGCTACAAGTGAACTATTATCGAGCCTGGACACTTACACACAATTTACAGTTTGACGCTCCACTAAACTGTGTTCAAACTCGAGTTGCCTTAAAAAAGGGGTTTACCCCAATGTTAAAATTGCTTCATGGCCCATTTGTCCATCCTGGTGTCTGCTGACCAGGGCATGCGACTGCTACATCCAATCACTAGCTATAGAAGGTCATTGTTATGCCAGTGATTGGCTGCAGCAGTCACATGTCCTGGTCAGCAGACACCAGGAAAGGCAAAGTGGTTGTGAAGCAATTTCAAGTTGTGTGAAAACTAGAGATGAGCGAACACCAAAATGTTCGGGTGTTCGTTATTCGAAACGAACTTCCCGCGATGTTCGAGGGTTCGTTTCGAATAACGAACCCCATTGAAGTCAATGGGCGACCAGAGCATTTTTGTATTTCGCCGATGCTCGCTAAGGTTTTCATGTGTGAAAATCTGGGCAATTCAAGAAAGTGATGGGAATGACACAGAAACGGATAGGGCAGGCGAGGGGCTACATGTTGGACTGCATCTCAAGTTCACAGGTCCCACTACTAAGCCACAATACCGGCAAGAGTGGGCCCCCCCCCCTCCCAACAACTTTTACTTCTGAAAAGCCCTCATTAGCATGGCATACCTTTGCTAAGCACCACACTAGCTACAACAAAGCACAATCACTGCCTGGATGACACTCCGCTGCCACTTCTCCTGGGTTACATGCTGCCCAACCGCCCCCCCTCCCCCCCCACAGCGCACACCAAAGTGTCCCTGCGCAGCCTTCAGCTGCCCTCATGCCACACCACCCTCATGTCTATTTAGAAGTGCGTCTGCCATGAGGAGGAACCGCAGGCACACACTGCAGAGGTTGGCACGGCTAGGCAGCGACCCTCTTTAAAAGGGGCGGGGCGATAGCCCACAATGCTGTACAGAAGCAATGAGAAATATAATCCTGTGCCACCGCCATCAGGAGCTGCACACGTGGGCATAGCAATGGGGAACCTATGTGCCACACACTATTCATTCTGTCAAGGTGTCTGCATGCCCTAGTCAGACTGGTAATATGTACCTTAACAGTAACCGCGTTGGTGGTAATGTGGTGGTGACTGCGGACCTAGTAGCACGGTTGTATTTTGTTGGTTTTCGGAATGCGGCCAGGATTAAGTGGGCCGTGGTGGGGGGATGGTGTGGGGGCTCTCTTGTTGTGTCGGTAAAGGTGAAATTCTTGGACTGCCACCAGACGAACCAATGCAAAGGCATTTGCCAAGAATGTTTTCCCTGTTGGAGGAGGAGGGGGATGTTTTTGAGGCACTACGTGTCCTCTCCACGTGTCCGTGGTTATATGCACCTTAACAGTAACCGCGTTGGTGGTAATGTGGTGGTGACTGCGGACCTAGTAGCACGGTTGTATTTTGTTGGTTTTCGGAATGCGGCCAGGATTAAGTGGGCCGTGGCGGGGGGATGGTGTGGGGGCTCTCTTGTTGTGTCGGTAAAGGTGAAATTCTTGGACTGCCACCAGACGAACCAATGCAAAGGCATTTGCCAAGAATGTTTTCCCTGTTGGAGGAGGAGGGGGATGTTTTTGAGGCACTATGTGTCCTCTCCACGTGTCCGTGGTTATATGCACCTTAACAGTAACCGCGTTGGTGGTAATGTGGTGGTGACTGCGGACCTAGTAGCACGGTTGTATTTTGTTGGTTTTCGGAATGCGGCCAGGATTAAGTGGGCCGTGGCGGGGGTATGGTGTGGGGGCTCTCTTGTTGTGTTGGTAAAGGTGAAATTCTTGGACTGCCACCAGACGAACCAATGCAAAGGCATTTGCCAAGAATGTTTTCCCTGTTGGAGGAGGAGGGGGATGTTTTTGAGGCACTACGTGTCCTCTCCACGTGTCCGTGGTTATATGCACCTTAACAGTAACCGCGTTGGTGGTAATGTGGTGGTGACTGCGGACCTAGTAGCACGGTTGTATTTTGTTGGTTTTCGGAATGCGGCCAGGATTAAGTGGGCCGTGGCGGGGGGATGGTGTGGGGGCTCTCTTGTTGTGTCGGTAAAGGTGAAATTCTTGGACTGCCACCAGACGAACCAATGCAAAGGCATTTGCCAAGAATGTTTTCCCTGTTGGAGGAGGAGGGGGATGTTTTTGAGGCACTACGTGTCCTCTCCACGTGTCCGTGGTTATATGCACCTTAACAGTAACCGCGTTGGTGGGAAATGGCCTCGCCGCCATCATGTCTTTGGGAAGCCTCTGTTTCCACACCCCAGAGACATACCATTAGCAGCGGTATAGGCAGAGCCCAGAATTCGTAACATTTCAGCCGTAGCATTAGGACAGGCCCCACTAACATATCACTAGCAGCATTATAGGAGGAGCGCAGTCTTCGTTCCATGTCAGCAATAGTAGCACTCAAGACAGGCCCCAGTAACAATTCCGAAGCAGCAGTATAGCGGGAGCGCAGTCTTCGTTCCATGTCAGCAATAGTAGCACTCAAGACAGGCCCCAGTAACAATTCCGAAGCAGCAGTATAGCGGGAGCGCAGTCTTCGTTCCATGTCAGCAATAGTAGCACTCAAGACAGGCCCCAGTAACAATTCCGAAGCAGCAGTATAGCGGGAGCGCAGTCTTCGTTCCATGTCAGCAATAGTAGCACTCAAGACAGGCCCCAGTAACAATTCCGAAGCAGCAGTATAGCGGGAGCGCAGTCTTCGTTCCATGTCAGCAATAGTAGCACTCAAGACAGGCCCCAGTAACAATTCCGAAGCAGCAGTATAGCGGGAGCGCAGTCTTCGTTCCATGTCAGCAATAGTAGCACCCAAGACAGGCCCCAGTAACAATTCTGAAGCAGCAGTATAGTGGGAGCGCAGTCTTAGTTCCATTTCAGTAGCCTTAGTATAGCCAAGGCCCAAGTTACATTTATGTAGCTAAAGTGTAGGCCAACCCCACACACCTTTCTGTACCATGAGTGCAGGCGAAGAACATACAAATTGCTATGATTACACTGTAGGTGAGGGCCCCAAAAAATTGGTGTACCAACAGTACTAATGTACCTAAGTAAAAATTGGCCATGCCCAACCAAGATGGCAGGTGAATCGCTTTGGTTAATGTGGCTTAAGTGGTAACTAGGCCTGGAGGCAGCCCAGTGTAACGAAAAATTGGTTCAAGTTACAGTTCCAACGCTTTTAAGCGCATTGAAACTTATAAAAATTGTTCAGAAAAATTATTTGAGTGAGCCTTGTGGCCCTAAGAAAAATTGCCCGTTCAGCGTGATTACGTGAGGTTTCAGGAGGAGGAGCAGGAGGAGGAGGAGGAATATTAGACACAGATTGATGAATCAGAAATGTCCCCGTTTTGGATGGTGAGAGAGAACGTAGCTTCCATCCGCGGGTGCAGCCTACGTATTGCTTACGTATCGCTGCTGTCCGCTGGTGGAGAACAGAAGTCTGGGGAAATCCAGCCTTTGTTCATCTTGATGAGTGTTAGCCTGTCGGCACTGTCGGTTGACAAGCGGCTACGCTTATCTGTGATGATTCCCCCAGCCGCACTAAACACCCTCTCCGACAAGACGCTAGCCGCAGGACAAGCAAGCACCTCCAGGGCATACAGCGCTAGTTCAGGCCACGTGTCCAGCTTCGACACCCAGTAGTTGTAGGGGGCAGAGGCGTCACCGAGGATGGTCGTGCGATCGGCTACGTACTCCCTCACCATCCTTTTACAGTGCTCCCGCCGACTCAGCCTTGACTGGGGAGCGGTGACACAGTCTTGGTGGGGAGCCATAAAGCTGGCCAGGCCCTTAAAGACTGTTGCACTGCCTGGGATGTACATGCTGCTCGATCTCCGCACCTCCCCTGCTACCTTGCCCTCGGTACTGCGCCTTCTGCCACTAGCGCTGTCGGCTGGGAATTTTACCATCAGCTTGTCCGCAAGGGTCCTGTGGTATAGCAACACTCTCGAACCCCTTTCCTCTTCGGGAATGAGAGTGGGCAGGTTCTCCTTATAGCGTGGGTCGAGCAGTGTGTACACCCAGTAATCCGTCGTGGCCAGAATGCGTGCAACGCGAGGGTCACGAGAAAGGCATCCTAACATGAAGTCAGCCATGTGTGCCAGGGTACCTGTACGCAACACATGGCTGTCTTCACTACGAAGATCACTGCCAGGATCCTCCTCCTCCTCCTCCTCCTCCTCAGGCCATACACGCTGAAAGGATGACAGGCAATCAGCCGGTGTACCGTCAGCAGCGGGCCAAGCTGTCTCTTCCCCCTCCTCCTCATCCTCCTCATGCTCCTCCTCCTCCTCCTGTACGCGCTGAGAAATAGACAGGAGGGTGCCCTGACTATCCAGCGGCATACTGTCTTCCACCGCCCCCGTTTCCGAGCGCAAAGCAGCAGCCTTTATGGTTTGCAGGGAATTTCTCAAGATGCATAGCAGAGGAATGGTGACGCTAATGATTGTAGCATCGCCGCTCACCACCTGGGTAGACTCCTTAAAATTACCAAGGACATGGCAGATGTCTGCCAACCAGGCCCACTCTTCTGAAAGGAATTGAGGAGGCTGACTCCCACTGCGCCGCCCATGTTGGAGTTGGTATTCGACTATAGCTCTACGCTGTTCATAGAGCCTGGCCAACATGTGGAGCGTAGAGTTCCACCGTGTGGGCACGTCGCACAGCAGTCGGTGCACTGGCAGCTTAAAGTGATGTTGCAGGGTGCGCAGGGTGGCAGCGTCCGTGTGGGACTTGCGGAAATGTGAGCAGAGCCGGCGCGCCTTTACGAGCAGGTCTGACAATCGTGGGTAGCTTTTCAGAAAGCGCTGAACCACCAAATTAAAGACGTGGGCCAGGCATGGCACGTGTGTGAGGCTGCCGAGCTGCAGAGCCGCCACCAGGTTACGGCCGTTGTCACACACGACCATGCCCGGTTGGAGGCTCAGCGGCGCAAGCCAGCGGTCGGTCTGCTGTGTCAGCTCCTGCAGCAGTTCGTGGGCCGTGTGCCTCTTATCGCCTAAGCTGAGTAGTTTCAGCACGGCCTGCTGACGCTTGCCCACCGCTGTGCTGCCACACCGCGCGACACCGACTGCTGGCGACATGCTGCTGCTAACACATCTTGATTGCGAGACAGAGGAGGAGGAGGAGGAGGAGGGTGCTTTAGTGGAGGAAGCATACACCTCCGCAGATACCACCACCGAGCTGGGGCCCGCAATTCTGGGGGTGGGTAGGACGTGAGCGGTCCCAGGCTCTGACTCTGTCCCAGCCTCCACTAAATTCACCCAATGTGCCGTCAGGGAGATGTAGTGGCCCTGCCCGCCTGTGCTTGTCCACGTGTCCGTAGTTAAGTGGACCGTGGCAGTAACCGCGTTGGTGAGGGCGCGTACAATGTTGCGGGAGACGTGGTCGTGCAGGGCTGGGATGGCACATCGGGAAAAGTAGTGGCGACTGGGAACTGAGTAGCGCGGGGCCGCCGCCTCCATGATACTTTTGAAGGACTCAGTTTCCACAACCCTATACGGCAGCATCTCAAGGCTGATGAATTTTGCTATGCGGACGGTTAACGTTTGAGCGTGCGGGTGCGTGGCGGCGTACTTGCGCTTGCGCTCCAACAGTTGCGCAAGCGACGGCTGGACGGTGCGCTGAACTACACTGCTGGATGGGGCCGAGGACAGCGGAGATGAGGGTGTGGGTGCAGGCCATGAGGCGGTAGTGCCCGTGTCCTGAGAGGGGGGTTGGATCTCAGTGGCAGGTTGGGGCACAGGGGGAGAGGCAGGGGTGCAAACCGGAGGCGCTGAACGGCCTTCGTCCCACCTTGTGGGGTGCTTGGCCATCATATGTCTGCGCATGGTGGTGGTGGTGAGGCTGTTGGTGTTGGCTCCCCGGCTGAGCTTTGCGCGACAAAGGTTGCACACCACTGTTCGTCGGTCGTCAGGCGTCTCTGTGAAAAACTGCCAGACCTTAGAGCACCTCGGCCTCTGCAGGGTGGCATGGCGCGAGGGGGCGCTTTGGGAAACAGTTGGTGGATTATTCGGTCTGGCCCTGCCTCTACCCCTGGCCACCGCACTGCCTCTTGCAACCTGCCCTGCTGATGCCCTTGACTCCCCCTCTGAAGACCTGTCCTCCTGAGTAAGCGTTGCACACCAGGTGGGGTCAGTCACCTCATCGTCCTGCTGCTCTTCCTCCGAATCCTCTGTGCGCTGCTCCCTCGGACTTACTGCCCTTACTACTACCTCACTGCAAGACAACTGTGTCTGATCGTCATCGTCCTCCTCACCCACAGAAAGTTGTTGAGACAGTTGGCGGAAGTCCCCAGCCTCTTCCCCCGGACCCCGGGAACTTTCGAATGGTTGGGCATCAGTGACGATAAACTCCTCTGGTGGGAGAGGAACCGCTGCTGCCCAATCTAAGCAGGGGCCAGAGAACAGTTCCTGGGAGTTTTCCCGCTCCTGAGCAGGTGTCATTGTAGTGGAGTGAGGAGGCTGGGAGGAAGGAGGAGCAGCAGACAGAGGATTCGGATTTGCAGCAGTGGACGGCGCAGAACTGCGTGTTGACGATAGGTTGCTCGAAGCACTTTCTGCCATCCAGGACAGGACCTGCTCACACTGCTCATTTTCTAATAACCGTCTCCCGCGTGGACCCATTAATTGGGCGATGAATGTGGGGACACCAGAAACGTGCCTCTCTCCTAATCGCGCAGCAGTCGGCTGCGACACACCTGGATCAGGAGCTCGGCCAGTGCCCACACCCTGACTTGGCCCTCCGCGTCCTCGGCCGCGTCCACGTCCTCTAGGCCTACCCCTCAGCATGCTGTATTACCAGTGATTTGATTTCACAGGCAGGAAATAAATTGGCGCAAGACTGCAGGCCAAATATAATTTTTTCCCTTTTTTGAAAACGAAAGGCCCCACTGCCTCTAGTGAATGAATAATCTAAGTTTAATAACTGTGCTGTGGCCCTGCTAATGTGTCACAGAACGTGAGGGTAGCAGAGTTATTATAACTCTGGCAGAGCAGGTATTTTTTTTCCCAATTAAGGAAAGCAAATGGCGAAGCCAGCAGTAAACCGTAGCTGGGTGCGTCTGATTTTTAAACGTTGCACACGCAGCCGACACGTGTCCACCGCCCTTAGGACGGACAGAGGCAGGACAAATAGAATTATTTTCAGTTTTTTTCCACCAAAAGGCAGCACTGCGTATATTCAATGAACATGAGAAGTTTAATAACTGTGCTGTGGCCCTGCTAATGTGGCACAGAACTTGAGGGTAGCAGAGTTATTAACTCTGGCAGAGCAGGTATTTTTTTTCCCAATTAAGGAAAGCAAATGGCGAAGCCAGCAGTAAACCGTAGCTGGGTGCGTCTGATTTTTAAACGTTGCACACGCAGCCGACATGTGTCCACCGCCCTTAGGACGGACAGAGGCAGGACAAATAGAATTATTTTCAGTTTTTTTCCACCAAAAGGCAGCACTGCGTATATTCAATGAACATGAGAAGTTTAATAACTGTGCTGTGGCCCTGCTAATGTGGCACAGAACGTGAGGGTAGCAGAGTTATTAACTCTGGCAGAGCAGGTATTTTTTTTCCCAATTAAGGAAAGCAAATGGCGAAGCCAGCAGTAAACCGTAGCTGGGTGCGTCTGATTTTTAAACGTTGCACACGCAGCCGACACGTGTCCACCGCCCTTAGGACGGACAGAGGCAGGACAAATAGAATTATTTTCAGTTTTTTTCCACCAAAAGGCAGCACTGCGTATATTCAATGAACATGAGAAGTTTAATAACTGTGCTGTGGCCCTGCTAATGTGGCACAGAACTTGAGGGTAGCAGAGTTATTAACTCTGGCAGAGCAGGTATTTTTTTTCCCAATTAAGGAAAGCAAATGGCGAAGCCAGCAGTAAACCGTAGCTGGGTGCGTCTGATTTTTAAACGTTGCACACGCAGCCGACACGTGTCCACAGCCCTTAGGACGGACAGAGGCAGGACAAATAGAATTATTTTCACTTGTTTTACAAGCAAAAGGCCGCACTGCGTATATTCAATGAATAATAACTGTGTTGTGGCCCTGCCTACACAATTCTTTCCCTGCAGTATCAATGGAGGGTGCAATGCTCTGCAGAGGCGATTTTGAGAAGAAAAAAAATATGCAGCACAGCTAACAGCAGCCAGCACAGTACTGCACACGGTTAAATATGGCCCTAGAAAGGACCGTTGAGGTTCTTGAAGGCTACACTCACTCCTAACACTCTCCCTGCCTATGCAACACTTCTGTCCCTAATGCCGGGTGCAACGCTCTGCAGAGCCGATTTTGAGAAGAAAAAAAAATTGCCACTGCTAACAGCAGCCAACACACAGCTATCAGTGGCCCTAATAAGGACCTTTGGGGGTCTTGAAGCCTACACTAACTACCAATTCTTTCCCTACAGCAGCTCCGGTACAAACAGCACTGTCCCTCACTAACTCACAAGGCATCTGAGGCGAGCCGCGGGAGGGGCCGACTTTTATATTAGGCGGACACCTGATCTCCCCAGCCACTCACTGCAGGGGGGTGGTATAGGGCTTGAACGACGCAGGGGGAAGTTGTAATGCCTTCCCTGTCTTTCAATTGGCCAGAAAAGCGCGCTAACGTCTCAGGGAAGGAAGTGAAAGTAACCCGAACACCGCATGGTGTTCGTTACGAATAACGAACATCCCGAGCACCCTAATATCTGCACGGATATCAAGTTCGGACGAACACGTTCGCTCATCTCTAGTGAAAACCCCTTTAATATCTGAATTTGGCAATATTGTGATAATGCTATACAAAGTGTGAAACAGTATTATTTTGTATTGCACATATAGTAATATTTCTATGCCTTAGCTGGCCATAGTTACGACTGAGTAATGGGACCATAACAATTGTTTTCGTTTCTACATTAGCATTCGTTTACAGTTCTTTGTCCTAAAATAAAATTTGAATATTTTTGTAACTCTGTTTTCTGCATCGTAACCTGGAACCAGCGTCCCACACCATTACACGCGATGGCGCCACAAGCAATGGTGTTTTATTCCAGGGAACTCTATAGCACTTCAGTGCTAACCCCAATTCTTTATTTCAAGGCCCTCTTCTGCCTGTGTAAACTTTTTTTTAAGTGCTCTGCTCATCTATAGGAACGTTGATAGTGGCGGTTACATTACTTAACCACGTGCCCACTTTCCCAGATGTCCCCACCAGCTTTGTCCATTTCTGCACAGGCGCAAACACGGGTCCTTTTTTGTCGGTATGTGAGTTCAGCACCTACACAACAGTGGACAGATATGGAGGACCGCCGGGAAGCGGTCACATGGTTAAATCACGTGACTGCCACTATCCTTATTCCTACGGATGGGGAGAGGTACTCATACAAGGTAGCTAACTATAGGTGTCACTAAGAGACAATTTTCTTCTAGAAAATTACTTCTAGAGAAGAACAGGCTGGTATATGGAGACTAAAGTGTAAAGACTCTGTGTGCCGCTATCACAGGCAGGTGGTATCATGACATAGATGTAGGATATGATGCAGCAGAAGGAGTTACTAAATAATATAAGATTTACTTTCGAACGAAGTATAAAAGTGAATAATGTTCTAATTACAAGCAAGCAGTTTAATTTTTACTGTTGATTGACCTGTTGCCAGCTATGGCTAACTAAATCCAAGGCTTAGCAATACTTTATACCCAATACAAAACAATAATATCTTGTACTTCACATGAAATAACAACAACCCTGGCCAAGCAGTATCAATTATACAGCATGAAAATCAATTCTGTGGAACAGAAAGACAAATCACATTAGGTCACACCAGTTCATCTTTTAAGGATTAACACTTCACTTCTCTTAAAGTGATGAACTAAGGTTGCAATTTAGATAAACTCCAATAACAATATCTCTATTACTCAGGCCATCTGCACACTGACGGGTCGGATTCCGAATGTGCCTGGCCGTGAGCCCTGCGTACCTGTCCACAGTCTTCTTATCTGTATTGCATATGTGTCAGCTTGCGCGTTGGCACACATGCGCAGTACAGATAATGCCGCTCCATTGCTAGGAGATGACGTGGATACCGCAACCTTTCTGCAATGATGATTGCGGAAGGGCCGCTGGTAGGACAGCTTCCATTGACTTCAACGGGAACCGTCCCTGCAGAATCCACCTAGGAATCGAGCATACTGTGATTTTTTCCCCCCCACGACCAGAAAATCGCAATTAATTTCCGCTCATGGGCAGAAAGAATCTGGACACCCACTCCGGATTCCACAATGCAAATCCGCCCGTGGCCTAAGGATCGCCCTTCTGTATTCTAAGGCCCAATGTCCACGGGCGGATTCGCAATTCATGTCGCCTATAGGGAAGCATCTAAATTAAAGCATGCGCGCCTGCTGGCACTTCCGCACACATCTGCAGTACAAAAAAAAGATGACCCAGACAGGTACGTGCGGTTGCTGGCCACGGGCAGGGTCAGATTCCGCTGCGGGCTTCCGCATCGGAATCTGACCCACCCATGGACATGAGGCCTAACTCAGCCCATAACTGCAAGCAATGAACTTGTGGAAGGGTCCAAGTCCCTACAGTGTAGCGCTGTCCTATACAACAAGTTTGTTGATTTCCAAGTCTCTACAGTGTGCATACCTAGCAATTTCACTTACAGTGGGCTGCGTGGGAATACTCACTTCAGGCTTCTAGGAATGCTTGTTGAAGTCTTATACCCCTTCTGGTTGAGGCGTGGCACAGTCTCTTACTCTGTCATTGGTAATACCAGGCAATCCCAATTTCCAGAATCCAATGCTTTTCCTCTGCTGCTCTTCAGAAGACTGTTGGGCCTTTCTAGTAGCAACTCCCAGCAACAGATCCCACCAGAACCTCTGCTCACTGTTATAGTCTCTGCACTTCTCCAGCTTGTGGCACAGCAATAATTTATTTAACATGATGGAGAGTTCAGCCTCATTCAAAAGGGGCGCGGGGGATTACTGTCTTCAGCACTGAAAAGCGCTACTACTCTAGCACTTCATGCGTCCAAAGCTAATGCTGTGCACCTGTTTCTGGCTTCCCCCTACCTGACATGGATTGGACAGGCAACTCTCAGGATCTAATTGTGGAAGAAGTTTGTAAATAAACTATGGATCAAAATAAGCAATATTATGGAAATGACAAGCTTTAGGTGGATTTTTCCGTTAACCATTGTAGCCAAATGCATTTCTTCCCTGGCACCTGTGTACAAGCTGGCATTTCTAACATTTGGCACCAAAGCAATACTCACAGAAGTGTAAATCTATTCTTGCAAAAACACAAATACAATATGTAGGATACAATCACAAATGCCCACCAACAGAGCAATCTACTTCTGCACATCATGTATAGGAACAGCGTGAAGTGCACACCAGGTGTGATGTAAAATGTAATGCAAAAGAGTAAAAGGTGAGCTAAGGCTGCAGTCACATCTGTGTCAGCGGCTCCATACAGATCCCTGGGCATGGATCCGGCAGTAAGACCTATAAAAAATAGTGCAGCAGTATGCAGTATTTCGTTCTGGAATATTTCAGGCAGCCTGATGGAAGCCAACAAACCACAATATAGTCAACGGGATCTGTCTGGCAGCCCTTGGGTCTGATATCTGCCAGGTATAGCAGTTCCAGTATTTTTGTTGTTTAGCTCAGAGGATAGAGCTGAACAATGGGAGCCATGGATGCAGGTATGAAGTCCCACACTACAGACTATCTGAGGTATGCATGTGATATCCAAGCAACTGAGCCACTACAAAGCAGTTAGCTCTGAACTAGCTATATACAGAGAATTAAAGGAGTATTTTCTTTACACATTATGGCTTATTGCTAGGATGTGCCATAACATTAAAGGGGTTGTCCAGTTAGAATTAACTTTTTAGAATCAGAGCCAAAAAGGGTTCAAATAAAGGGTACTCACCCTCCTCAACACCAGGCATCAGCGCTCACATCATGGCTGCCATGATGCCAGGTTGGTTTCTTACACAGTGCAGCCGGCAGAAGATTGATAAGACTCGTGTCATGGGCCACCAGTACCAGCTTACTGATACAATCCAGTTGTGTCTATCCATGGTTATCTGTCTCGCCGTGTGGGGTGACTGCTGTAGATAGTGATAGCGCCCGTGGAATTGGAGACTCAAACATCCTTTATTTCCCATCACCGTTGTGTTTGTAACTCAGAACATTGATTTCATTTTCCTAGAGCTCAGACTTTAGACGTGTTTGGATTTCCGAGATTGGTAGGAACTGACACTTGGCAACTGTTCTATTGTATTGGGTTAAAGGCAGCCTGACAATTAAAGACTAAGAAAACACCGCGTCACATTGGCGTCCTTGTTTCCTGTAGCAGAATTGAAAGTGATGGTTGAGGCTTCTGTGACTAATTTAATTGATCGGCTCGTTATTCTGCTCATTATCACTGTTGCTTATTTCATCTACCAAAAGCTTAAGAGGAAGACCATTAGCTCTTTTATATCAAAATGCCCAGAAATGCAAGATCTAACCCTCTAGGACATACAGTTACGTCATGGAGGTCCGAGGTTTGTATAGAGAAGGATCGGGAGCCAATCCTGCTCCATACAATGCAGGCACCAGCTGTTTCTTACAGCTAGCACCTTACTGCAACAGCTACGATCAGCACTATCGCTGATTGCAGTTGCTGACCCAATTTTGACACTGGCATTTAAATGCCCCAATCAGAGTTGGGGGTGTCGGTCGGTTGCCTTCTGAAAACCCCCAGGGCTGCCATTACAGATTTCCCATCAAGCTATGTGTAACGGTCTGGTGCGAGTTCGGAGCTTTTCTGTTGCAACCTGAGCGGACAGATAGCGCGCTCAGAGGTCGGTAATGGGCAGTTCGGTTCAGAGGAGCAGGCAGGTGGTGGAGCTTAAATATAAACTGGGAGCTCAATAGTCATGCAATGGAAGAAGGGACAAGGCCAGGTTTTTATAGCATGTCCAATCAGGCATAGGGTGGAGCTAAACAGGGACTGGATGGCAGTAGCTGGGAACAAGGCTAAGGTCCAGCAAGGGAGTTGTCCAGAAGATTGGATAGCTCAGCAGGAAGAGCTGCTGACTGAAGTGAGCATGTGGCGTGACTTGATCGATTATACTGCGATCTGACAGGCAAAGTAATGCTATTAAATCATACTGCAAGAATGATCAAGCCATCACAAGTTCTTGTCCTGTACGGGGACTAAAAAAATGTTAAAAATCACTTTAAATTTTTTTTAAATAAAAGATAACAATAGTAAAAAAAATCTAAATAAAAAAACTCAAACCTATTTGGTATCCCTGCCTCTCTAAAAGTCCAATCCATCAAAGTAACGCATCATTTACTCCGCACCGTGAACATCATGAGAAAAAAATATATACACAACATCAGAATTTCAGGTCCTCCCCGTCGCCAAGACAAAATGTAATAAAAAGCGATCAAAAAAGTCATACATACTCCAAATGGTAGCAGTAGAAACTACAGGCCATTCAGCAAAATCAAGCCCACCACAACTATATCGACCAAAAAATTTTTTAAAAAGTTATGGTGTCAGAAGATGGCAGCAAAAAATAATTTTTGTTTTTTTCAAAGATATTTTATTTTTTTAAATTAGTACTGCAAAAAAAGGGTATTGAATGACACCTGAGAGCTGCCTCTGATTGGTCACAGTGCTCAGCCAATCAATGGCAGCCGTTTCAGCAGGCGGGGATTTTAAATTTCAATTTTTTTACACATTTTAAGGATGATTTATAGGGAAGGGCTTATATTTAAAGCCCATCCCCGAAAATCACTGCAGGGCTTGCCAGCAGCCCGTTGCTTTCAATGGAGCAGCTGTAGCGCCGGCTCCATTGAATACAAGTGGAGAACATCATGCTCCTCTGCCACAACTGTGACAGAGGATTTCTTCATCTCCGCGGGGAGTACCCTTGTCCCTGAATACTGTGATAATGCTGTCACAGTGTTCAATGAGTAAATCCTCTGCCACAGCTGTCACAGCTGTAGCAGAGGATGGTGATATTCTCTGTATGTCAATGGGGCCGCTGCCCCCATTGACCAAAGGTGAAACTCCTGGATGTGATTTCACATCCAAGGAATCCCCTGCTGCAGTTGTCATAGTCGCAGCAGGGGATAGCGGGCAGCGAACTTGATGTGCGCAAAAACGCGGCCAAGTGCGTTTTTTTCAGCGTGATGCCCGCTTTGGTCATGCAAGTTTTTTTAGGCATACGTTTTTGTGCAGAATAATTCGCACATAGAAATGCCTGTCTGACTGAGCCCTAAGGGGTTAACGGATGGCGTGTTACGGAGATGTTCCCCCTTAGGGTGGCTTCACACGAGCATGTTTTTGCACGTACATAGGTGTGTACATAGGTGCGCACCCATGTATGTGCAAAAACACGCGTGAATGCAGGTCCGTGCAGTGTTTTCAATGGAGCCGTGGCTGAACATTTGTTCAATCTGAATCAGCCCATGTGAAGGCAAGTTAAACAAGCGCCAATTTAATTGACTGGGCTCATTGCTCATATCGAGCCACGCAAAAGGACCCAAACCCCCAGATTTTGACTTATTTATATATTTCCAGGTGGAATAACAGAGGAATAGAGATGAGCGAACGCGTTCGTCCGAGCTTGATATTCGTGCGAATATTAGGGTGTTCGGGATGTTCGTTATTCGTAACGAACACCATGCGGTGTTCTGGTTACTTTCACTTCCTTCCCTGAGACGTTAGCGCGCTTTTCTGGCCAATTGAAAGACAGGGAAGGCATTACAACTTCCCCCTGCAACGTTTAAGCCCTATACCACCCCCCTGCTGTGAGTGGCTGGCGAGATCAGGTGTTCGCCTAATATAAAAGTCGGCCCCTCCCGCGGCTCGCCTCAGATGCGGTGTGAGTTAGATGAGGGACAGTGCTGTTTATACCGGAGCTGCTGTAGGGAAAGAATTGGTAGTTAGTGTAGGCTTCAAGACCCCCCAAAGGTCCTTATTAGGGCCACTGATAGCTGTGTGTTGGCTGCTGTTAGCAGTGGGATTTTTTTTTTTCTCAAAATCGCCTCTGCAGACCGTTGCACCTGGCATTAGGGACAGAAGTGCTGCATAGGCAGGGAGAGTGTTAGGAGTGAGTGTAGCCTTCAAGAACCTCAACGGTCCTTTCTAGGGCCATATTTATCCGTGTGCAGTACTGTCCAGGCTGCTGTTAGCTGTGCTGCATTTTTTTTGGGCTTCTCAAAATCGCCTCTGCAGAGCATTCCACCCTCCATTGATACTGCAGGGAAAGAATTGTATAGGCAGGGCCACAACACAGTTATTATTCATTGAATATATGCAGTGCTGCCTTTTGGTGGGAAAAAACTGAAAACAAATCTATTTGTCCAGCCTCTGTCCGTCCTTACGGGCGGTGGAGACGTGTGAGCTGCGTGAAGAACAGTGCTAAATCATACGCACCCAGCTACGCTTTACTGCTGGCTTCGCCATTTGCTTTCCTTAATTGGGAAAAAAAATACCTGCTCTGCCAGAGTTATAATAACTCTGCTACCCTCACGTTCTGTGACACATAAGCAGGGACACAGCACAGTTATTAAACTTCTCATGTTCATAGAATATACGCAGTGCTGCCTTTTGGTGGGAAAAAACTGAAAACAAATCTATTTGTCCAGCCTCTGTCTGTCCTTACGGGCGGTGGAGACGTGTGAGCTGCGTGAAGAACAGTGCTAAATCATACGCACCCAGCTACGCTTTACTGCTGGCTTCGCCATTTGCTTTCCTTAATTGGGAAAAAAATACCTGCTCTGCCAGAGTTATAATAACTCTGCTACCCTCACGTTCTGTGACACATAAGCAGGGACACAGCAGAGTTATTAAACTTCTCATGTTCATTGAATATACGCAGTGCTGCCTGTTGGTGGGAAAAAACTGAAAACAAATCTATTTGTCCAGCCTCTGTCCGTCCTAACGCCTGTGGACACGTGTGAGCTGCGTGAAAAACATTGCTAAATCATACGCACCCAGCTACGCTTTACTGCTGGCTTCGCCATTTGCTTTCCTTAATTGGGAAAAAAATACCTGCTCTGCCAGAGTTATAATAACTCTGCTACCCTCACGTTCTGTGACACATAAGCAGGGACACAGCACAGTTATTAAACTTCTCATGTTCATTGAATATACGCAGTGCTGCCTGTTGGTGGGAAAAAACTGAAAACAAATCTATTTGTCCAGCCTCTGTCCGTCCTAACGCCTGTGGACACGTGTGAGCTGCGTGAAAAACATTGCTAAATCATACGCACCCAGCTACGCTTTACTGCTGGCTTCGCCATTTGCTTTCCTTAATTGGGAAAAAAATACCTGCTCTGCCAGAGTTATAATAACTCTGCTACCCTCACGTTCTGTGACACATAAGCAGGGACACAGCACAGTTATTAAACTTCTCATGTTCATTGAATATACGCAGTGCTGCCTGTTGGTGGGAAAAAACTGAAAACAAATCTATTTGTCCAGCCTCTGTCCGTCCTTACGCCTGTGGAGACGTGTGAGCTGCGTGAAAAACATTGCTAAATCATACGCACCCAGCTACGCTTTACTGCTGGCTTCGCCATTTGCTTTCCTTAATTGGGAAAAAAATACCTGCTCTGCCAGAGTTATAATAACTCTGCTACCCTCACGTTCTGTGACACATAAGCAGGGACACAGCACAGTTATTAAACTTCTCATGTTCATTGAATATACGCAGTGCTGCCTGTTGGTGGGAAAAAACTGAAAACAAATCTATTTGTCCAGCCTCTGTCCGTCCTTACGCCTGTGGAGACGTGTGAGCTGCGTGAAAAACATTGCTAAATCATACGCACCCAGCTACGCTTTACTGCTGGCTTCGCCATTTGCTTTCCTTAATTGGGAAAAAAATACCTGCTCTGCCAGAGTTATAATAACTCTGCTACCCTCACGTTCTGTGACACATAAGCAGGGACACAGCACAGTTATTAAACTTAGATAATTCATTCACTAGAGGCAGTGGGGCCTTTCGTTTTCCAAAAAGGGCAAAAATTATATTTGGCCTGCAGTCTTGCGCCAATTTATTTCCTGCCTGTGAAATCAAATCACTGGTAATACAGCATGCTGAGGGGTAGGGGTAGGCCTAGAGGACGTGGACGCGGCCGAGGACGCGGAGGGCCAAGTCAGGGTGTGGGCACAGGCCAAGCTCCTGATCCAGGTGTGTCGCAGCCGACTACTGCGCGATTAGGAGAGAGGCACGTTTCTGGCGTCCCCACATTCATCGCCCAATTAATGGGTCCACGCGGGAGACGGTTATTAGAAAATGAGCAGTGTGAGCAGGTCCTGTCCTGGATGGCAGAAAGTGCTTCGAGCAACCTATCGTCTACCCGCAGTTCTGCGCCGTCCACTGCTGCCAATCCGAATCCTCTGTCTGCTGCTCCTCCTTCCTCCCAGCCTCCTCACTCCACTACAATAACACCTGCTCAGGAGCGGGAGCACTCCCAGGAACTGTTCTCGGGCCCCTGCTTAGATTGGGCAGCAGCGGTTCCTCTCCCACCAGAGGAGTTTATCGTCACTGATGCCCAACCATTCGAAAGTTCCCGGGGTCCGGGGGAAGAGGCTGGGGACTTCCGCCAACTGTCTCAACAACTTTCTGTGGGTCAGGAGGACGATGACGATCAGACACAGTTGTCTTGCAGTGAGGTAGTAGTAAGGGCAGTAAGTCCCAGGGAGCAGCGCACAGAGGATTCGGAGGAAGAGCAGCAGGACGATGAGGTGACTGACCCCACCTGGTGTGCAACGCTTACTCAGGAGGACAGGTCTTCAGAGGGGGAGTCAAGGGCATCAGCAGGGCAGGTTGCAAGAGGCAGTGCGGTGTCCAGGGCCAGGGGTAGAGGCAGGGCCAGACCGAATAATCCACCAAGTGTTTCCCAAAGCGCCCCCCCGCGCCATGCCACCCTGCGGAGGCCGAGGTGCTCTAAGGTCTGGCAGTTTTTCACAGAGACGCCTGACGACCGACGAACAGTGGTGTGCAACCTTTGTCGCGCAAAGCTCAGCCGGGGAGCCAACACCAACAGCCTCACCACCACCACCATGCGCAGACATATGATGGCCAAGCACCCCGCAAGGTGGGACAAAGGCCGTTCACCGCCTCCGGTTTGCACCCCTGCCTCTCCCCCTGTGCCCCAACCTGCCACTGAGATGCAACCCCCCTCTCAGGACACAGGCACTACCGCCTCATGGCCTGCACCCACACCCTCATCTCCGCTGTCCTCGGCCCCATCCAGCAGTGTAGTTCAGCGCACCGTTCAGCCGTCGCTTGCGCAAGTGTTCGAGCGCAAGCGCGAGTACGCCGCCACGCACCCGCACGCTCAAACGTTAACCGTCCGCATCGCAAAATTCATCAGCCTTGAGATGCTGCCGTATAGGGTTGTGGAAACGGAGTCCTTCAAAAGTATCATGGAGGCGGCGGCCCCGCGCTACTCAGTTCCCAGTCGCCACTACTTTTCCCGATGTGCCGTCCCAGCCCTGCACGACCACGTCTCCCGCAACATTGTGCGCGCCCTCACCAACGCGGTTACTGCCACGGTCCACTTAACTACGGACACGTGGACAAGCACAGGCGGGCAGGGCCACTACATCTCCCTGTCGGCACATTGGGTGAATTTAGTGGAGGCTGGGACAGAGTCAGAGCCTGGGACCGCTCACGTCCTACCCACCCCCAGAATTGCGGGCCCCAGCTCGGTGCTGGTATCTGCGGAGGTGTATGCTTCCTCCACTAAAGCACCCTCCTCCTCCTCCTCCTCCTCTGTCTCACAATCAAGATGTGTTAGCAGCAGCATGTCGCCAGCAGTCGGTGTCGCGCGGTGTGGCAGCACAGCGGTGGGCAAGCGTCAGCAGGCCGTGCTGAAACTACTCAGCTTAGGCGATAAGAGGCACACGGCCCACGAACTGCTGCAGGGTCTGACACAGCAGACCGACCGCTGGCTTGCGCCGCTGAGCCTCCAACCGGGCATGGTCGTGTGTGACAACGGCAGTAACCTGGTGGCGGCTCTGCAGCTCGGCAGCCTCACGCACGTGCCATGCCTGGCCCACGTCTTTAATTTGGTGGTTCAGCGCTTTCTGAAAAGCTACCCACGCTTGTCAGACCTGCTCGTAAAGGCGCGCCGGCTCTGCGCACATTTCCGCAAGTCCCACACGGACGCTGCCACCCTGCGCACCCTGCAACATCACTTTAAGCTGCCAGTGCACCGACTGCTGTGCGACGTGCCCACACGGTGGAACTCTACGCTCCACATGTTGGCCAGGCTCTATGAACAGCGTAGAGCTATAGTCGAATACCAACTCCAACATGGGCGGCGCAGTGGGAGTCAGCCTCCTCAATTCCTTTCAGAAGAGTGGGCCTGGTTGGCAGACATCTGCCATGTCCTTGGTAATTTTGAGGAGTCTACCCAGGTGGTGAGCGGCGATGCTACAATCATTAGCGTCACCATTCCTCTGCTATGCATCTTGAGAAATTCCCTGCAAACCATAAAGGCAGCTGCTTTGCGCTCGGAAACGGGGGCGGGGGAAGACAGTATGCCGCTGGATAGTCAGGGCACCCTCCTGTCTATTTCTCAGCGCGTACAGGAGGAGGAGGAGGAGCATGAGGAGGATGAGGAGGAGGGGGAAGAGACAGCTTGGGCCGCTGCTGACGGTACACCGGCTGATTGCCTGTCATCCTTTCAGCGTGTATGGCCTGAGGAGGAGGAGGAGGAGGAGGAGGATCCTGAAAGTGATCTTCCTAGTGAAGACAGCCATGTGTTGCGTACAGGTACCCTGGCACACATGGCTGACTTCATGTTAGGATGCCTTTCTCGTGACCCTCGCGTTGCACGCATTCTGGCCACTACGGATTACTGGGTGTACACACTGCTCGATCCACGGTATAAGGAGAACCTGCCCACTCTGATTCCCGAAGAGGAAAGGGGTTCGAGAGTGTTGCTATACCACAGGACCCTTGCGGACAAGCTGATGGTAAAATTCCCAGCCGACAGCGCTAGTGGCAGAAGGCGCAGTTCCGAGGGCCATGTTGCAGGGGATGTGCGTAGATCGAGCAGCATGTACATCCCAGGCAGTGCAACAGTCTTTAAGGGCCTGGCCAGCTTTATGGCTCCCCACCAAGACTGTGTCACCGCTCCCCAGTCACGGCTGAGTCGGCGGGAGCACTGCAAAAGGATGGTGAGGGAGTACGTAGCGGATCGCACGACCATCCTTGGTGACGCCTCTGCCCCCTACAACTACTGGGTGTCGAAGCTGGACACGTGGCCTGAACTAGCCCTGTATGCCCTTGAGGTGCTTGCTTGTCCTGCGGCTAGCGTGTTGTCGGAGAGGGTGTTTAGTGCGGCTGGGGGAATCATCACAGATAAGCGTAGCCGCTTGTCAACCGACAGTGCCGACAGGCTAACACTCATCAAGATGAACAAAGGCTGGATTTCCCCAGACTTCTGTTCTCCACCAGCGGACAGCAGCGATACGTAAGCAATACGTAGGCTGCACCCGCGGATGGAAGCTACGTTCTCTCTCACCATCCAAAACGGGGACATTTCTGCTTCATCAATCTGTGTCTAATATTCCTCCTCCTCCTCCTCCTGCTCCTCCTCCTGAAACCTCACGTAATCACGCTGAACGGGCAATTTTTCTTAGGGCCACAAGGCTCACTCAAATAATTTTTCAGAACAATTTTTATAAGTTTCAATGCGCTTAAAAGCATTGGAACTTTAACTTGAACCAATTTTTCGTTACACTGGGCTGCCTCCAGGCCTAGTTACCACTTAAGCCACATTAACCAAAGCGATTAATGGGTTTCACCTGCCCTCTTGGCTGGCCATGGCCAATTTTTGGGATGTACATTAGTACTGTTGATACAGCAATTTTTGTGGGCCCTCGCCTACAGTGTAATCAAATTAATTTTTAGCCCACCTGCATTACAGCTGACGTTACCTCAGCTGTGTTGGGCAATGCAATGGGATATTTCTATGTACCGCCGGTGGCTTCCTGGCACCCACCCAGGCAGTGGGTCCACAGGGAGTTAAACCTACATGTGTCCACTTGTAAAGAACCCCAGTCTGACTGGGGCATGCAGTGTGGGCCGAGGCCCACCTGTATTACGCACGACATTACTACCTCAGCTGTGTTGGGCAATGCAATGGGATATTTTTGTGTACCGCCGGTGGGTTCCAGGGAGCCACCCATGCTGTAGGTGCACACTGAGTTTTTAATACATCTGTACACTTCTAAAGAACCCGTCTGACTGGGGCATGCAGTGTGGGCCGAAGCCCACCTGTATTACGCACGACATTACTACCTCAGCTGTGTTGGGCAATGCAATGGGATATTTCTATGTACCGCCGGTGGCTTCCTGGCACCCACCCAGGCAGTGGGTCCACAGGGAGTTAAACCTACATGTGTCCACTTGTAAAGAACCCCAGTCTGACTGGGGCATGCAGTGTGGGCCGAAACCCACCTGCATTAACCCTTTCCAGTCCACTGTGTGACCTGTGAAGACATTAGGGTTTAAGGCTGTACAGCTCCGTTGTTGGTAGACGTCCGTCGGGGTTCTCTTACTGTATATTGCCAGCCTCTCTGCTGTCGGAGCCTATCCTACGTGTCAGCTCATGCAGTACTGGCTTTAGCCAGCATATAGCGCCGTTGTATAACAGCAGAAAAAGAGTAAGCCCCCTAGGAAAACCATATACAAATTGGATTGGAAAGGGTTAAGCACAACATTACTACCTCAGCTGTGTTGGGCAATGCAATGGGATATTTCTATGTACCGCCGGTGGCTTCCTGGCACCCACCCATGCTGTAGGTGCACACGGAGTTTTTACTACATCTGTACACTTATAAAGAACCCCAGTCAGACTGGGGCATGCAGTGTGGGCCGAAGCCCACCTGCATTAAGCACGACATTACTACCTCAGCTGTGTTGGGCAATGCAATGGGATATTTCTGTGTACCGCCGGTGGGTTCCAGGGAGCCACCCATGCTGTGGGTCGACAGGGACTTCACAATAGGGAGTTGTACCTGCCTGTGTCTATGAATTAAAAAGCCCGGTCTGACTGGGGCATGCAGACACCTTGACAGAATGAATAGTGTGTGGCACATAGGTTCCCCATTGCTATGCCCACGTGTGCAGCTCCTGATGGCGGTGGCACAGGATTCTATTTCTCATTGCTTCTGTACAGCATTGTGGGCTATCGCTCCGCCACTTTTAAAGAGGGTCGCTGCCTAGCCGTGCCAACCTCTGCAGTGTGTGCCTGCGGTCCCTCGTCATGGCAGACGCAATTCTAAATAGACATGAGCGTGGTGTGGCATGAGGGCAGCTGAAGGCTGCGCAGGGACACTTTGGTGTGCGCTGTGTGGGGGAGGGGGGGCGGTTGGGCAGCATGTAACCCAGGAGAAGTGTCAGTGGAGTGTCATGCAGGCAGTGATTGTGCTTTGTTGGAGGTAGTGTGGTGCTTAGCAAAGGTATGCCATGCTAATGAGGGCTTTTCAGAAGTAAAAGTTGTTGGGAGGGGGGGGGGGCCACTCTTGCCGGTATTGTGGCTTAATAGTGGGACCTGGGAACTTGAGATGCAGCCCAACATGTAGCCCCTCGCCTGCCCTATCCGTCACTGTGTCATTCCCATCACTTTCCTGAATTGCCCAGATTTTCACACATGAAAACCTTAGCGAGCATCGGCGAAATACAAAAATGTTCTGGTCGCCCATTGACTTCAATGGGGTTCGTTGTTCGAAACGAACCCTCGAGCATCACGGGAAGTTCGTTACGAATAACGAACACCCGAACATTTTGGTGTTCGCTCATCTCTACAGAGGAACACAACAATCCAGAGTTCTAAGAGAAAGATGCTCCCAGATACAGTGCTTGACTTTTCATTAGTAGTCCTATGGAAATG
Organism: Eleutherodactylus coqui; assembly: GCF_035609145.1. Classification (NCBI taxonomy): domain Eukaryota; kingdom Metazoa; phylum Chordata; class Amphibia; order Anura; family Eleutherodactylidae; genus Eleutherodactylus; species Eleutherodactylus coqui. Next base: position 78,977,948 of record NC_089844.1, read on the forward strand.
ACTGGAATAGCAGTGCACATGCTTAGTTGCCTCTCCATTCATAGTGAGGGACATACTGACTTGTGATTGGTGGGGGTCTCATTTGGCCCCCACTGATCAGACACTTATCTCTTTTCCTGTGGATAGCAAATGAGTTGAAATCTTGGAACAGCGCCTTTAAGAAACTAGAACAATCCAAGGATTTCAGTAGATTAATATACAACGTAATCCCTTAAGGACCACAGTGTTTTAGTCCTGAAGGTCCTGACTCCTGACACTTTTTAGCTATTTTACGCAGGTGGTGGATTTATGACCCTCTTTTATTTTGTTGTGCTGCCAAAAGTTTTTTGCCGTGTTTTTTTTTTCATGACATGTAGAGCTATTTTCAATTTCATTTTTCCCTGATTTTTTTTTCCGTTTTTTCGTCTTATTATGAGTAATTTGTACAAAGAGTTAATTTCTAAAATTTATAGTTCTTCATTCTTCATTCTTAAAGTGAGCAAATTCATTCTAAAATAAAGTAAATGAATGGGTTCCCCATTTTGTTTTGGATGTTTTGATATACATGTATAGTTTGTATAGTCTTGTATTACAGGGTGGATATGGTGATGGTTAAGGTTGGGCGGTGAGTTATTTTTTGGGTTTTTTGTTATATATTTATATTTTACTATGTTAATTTTTTTACTCAGTTATGTACAGTAAAACCTCTACTAGCATTGACATGGACTGCGGACAATTTTGAGTAAGGCCACTTTTTTAGCCAAAATTTTGTCTCTAGTGACAGTAGTTGCCTCTAATAACTCCGGCGTGTAGCGGCCCATGGGACCTTGCTGCTGAACTCAGGTGATCTCCTGCTTACCGTCTCCTCCTCCTACTGCTAATGCAACCCACCCTTCTCCATCATCGGCGACAGGCAATACACTAGTACAGTACATTACTGTACAATTGCAATCCTATGTAACAGCACAGAGAACACAGTGATAACGCTGAGTGAGGACAGATAATGATGTCACCTGCAATCCTATGTAACAGCAGAGAGAACACAGTGATAATGCTGAAGACAGATAATGTAGTAGATGTGACCTGCAGTCCTATGTAACACCACAGATAACACACAGTCACATGTTCAATAACATGTTAAATGTTCATTTATTCTTTACAGTAGTCTTTTATATTTATTGATTATTGTTATTGTTTTTGGTATTAAAGACCATATTTATTCTCCATTAAATGTGGTTTTGTGTGTTTTTTGGAATGTGTAAAATGAATTAATTGGATTTACATTGATTCCTATGGAAATAATTACCTCAAGTAGCAACAGTTTCAGATAAAGCTGATTGCTTTTGGGCGGATTACCAACTTTAGTAGAGGTTTTACTGTATATATTTTTTTAACATCTATGTCCCCCATGGTGTCATATAAGACCTTTTTTTATTTTATACATTTCCACTGTAGCTGAGGCATCTATAGCAGCATCCATAGAAGCCCCTGTAGGCTTCTTCATACATTCCTCTGTAGGCTTCTTTCACTCAGCGCATATCAGCCATCTTTTTTCCCAGTCCGCTGGATTCCAATGCATCAGATCACATGGCCGTATTCCTGGGACGTAAAAGCGCCCGGCCAGCTCAGTATAGCGTTTTTAAGTCAGGCCCAAAAGATAGTCCTGGAACTATCTTTTGGGTCGGAATACGTGGGCTGCTGCATGGGCTCCTATGGGAGCGCATGGCAGCGGCCACAGGTGGGAGGGAGTTTAGCAGCGGGGCTGCTAAACTCCCTCCCTCTGCTCTTCTTGCTCTCCTTCCCCCATGCAGGCTCACCATCCTTCTCCTCCCCGCTTGATCTCTGCAATGGGAGGGGGCAGGACGGGGTAGAGATAAGCACCGGCCCGCCTCTTCCCATTGCTGGCTGTGGACAAGGGACGGGATGTGGGTGCAGCTAAGCTCCCGCCGTCTCCTTGTCCATAGCCATCAATGAAAGGAGGTGGGCCAGGCTGGCACTTAGCTCTGCCCCACCCCGCTCCCTCCCACTGCAAAGAAGAAGCGGGGAGGAGAGGACAGGTGAGCATGCGATGGGGAGGGAGGGGAAATTTGTAATGGCATGGTGAGCTTGCTGCATATGCACCGGGTCTCATGCCGTGTGAACTAGGGGAGCTGGGCTAAGACTTACAAGCTCTATCATGCTGGGGATCACCGGCGATCACATGATCACACTGCCAACCCCTCTATTGAGCACTATCTAGACTGCAAAAGGAAAGACAGAAGCGGTATATATATATATATATATATATATATATATATATATATTTTGCGTTTAGTCTTTATTGGGTTACAGGATTTGTCTGACTAAAGGCATTGGTGACATATCACTAGGATATGCCATTTATGCCCACTTGGTGGTGATGTAGGAAACAACCCCCGAGTGTTAGAATGAAGTGACGGCAGAATGATCTGGAAAGAAACTTTCCTCTACTGTGTAACCTGCAAGTTTGATGATTACAACAGAATTATAGTCTCCTCCCTCAGGGATTAAATCTCTTCTCTGCACTTGATGCTAATGAGTTCCTAAATTCAAGTGTCAATAGAAAAGAGCATTCAGAAATTCTCCATATTTACTAATCATCCTGAGCTTATTATGAATATAGACTTTATATTGATCTGAAATGAATCATTTAACAACCTACCACTGCAGATGCTTGTTATATAACTAATCTAAATCCATAAGGCTTAGTTGCAGACTGAAAGTGTTTTTACACAGGCAGATTTTGAGGCATTTTTGCCTAGATTATTGCAAAATCACATGACAGTCTTTGCTGCACTTTTGTGCATAATCACAGCAAAAAAAGACAAAACCTGGATTCAATTCACCTTTAAACGCGATGGACACATGTGGGGAGTATTTTTTCCCCTTAATGCATGCATTTTTGGTCTGACAATCATTTTTGCAATGGGGTTTAATTAAACATTTTGCATTATTTATTGTCTGCAGCTTCTACATATCACTGTATACAGAAACTGCAGTCTGTCTCAGTAGGAGATCTGTCAGTGCGCTGGACTGATGGCTTAGTTTTTAGCCTTAATCTTTCTTCTTTTGTACTTTTTATCAGTTAATTTATGACGATAATAAAGATGACTTTTCTTGTGGTCATAAATTAGCTCATAAGAACTTGCAGGAGAAGAGGGAGCAGAAACTAAGTCATCAGTACAGCCTCACTGATGGATCTCCTACTGAGACTTTGGCTAAAGTCACATGGGCGAGTGTGATATTGGGCAGAGTTGTCCCCGTGAATGCAAGGCATTTTTGTATTAAAACTGCCCTGCATCACTTCAGGCAAGTAGCGATCCTCTGCCGTGTGTTTTAGCTGCGGCGGAGAATCACGTGTTTTCAATGGGCAAACCTTGCATTGCATTGCACTCGCTTGCACCTCGCATGCTATTGGAACACAATAGGTGATGCAAAGCATTCTGAGGGAACGCCCAAAGAGAGAACATGCCGCGATTTTTTTCCACGAAATGATGCGGAGTAAAAAAAATAATCGCTCATGTGTATGACCCTATTTAAAAGAATGGGGTTCATATTCGTGCGAGATTCGTGCATCTCACAACACATCAATCTTGCACGATTTTCCTGGCTGTGTGAAAACGGCCTTAGACTGTGGTAGAAGAATTGCCCATTTAAATAGACCCATTGCAAACAATGGCGTTTATTTTCGCATGAGATTTGTGCATCTCGCTATGCACAAAACGTACGCGAGAATATGTTCTGTGTAAATATGGTCTAAGAGGGATAAAACGGGAGTGTTTCACTTTTACAGAATACTCAGTGCAGCAAAAATGACATTTAAGTTTATTCTGTGGGTCAGTACGATTACCATATTACATTTATATAGTTTTTTTGTTGTGTACTAAAAAAAAAAAATATATATATATATATATATATATATCTTTAAATAAAAATGACTTTCTGTCACCAAATTCTAATCCCAATTTTTTTTTTATTAATGGGCTGTGTGAAGATGAGTTTCTTTAAAATTACCTGTAGCTTCTATTGGTAACATTTTGGGGCACATATGAATTTTTGATACATTTCCTACTATTTTTTTTTTTTGCAGACAGGGTGACTAGAAAACCATTGCTTTTCTGGTGAAATTCTCTGCCAGTTTGATATATCACACACCTAGCTTCCCATGGGAAAAATTAGAGTCGAATCCAAAATAGCAGCGTTCAAAATGGCCGTCATGTTGGTGACATGTCCCAACAGGTTTCCCCTTTCCTCCACAGCTTGCATGCAAAATTAGATCATCATCCCTTTTACTTTCCATATGGGTGTTTCCACATATTTGAGATAACCTGTATATTGCCTATCTGTGCATGACAAGCAATAAGAGAAGCAGCTGATGTGACGGCCTCTGTAGAATTGTATCTAGGATAATCAATACAACTGATCAATACTGTAAGCTTGCATATGATGTGCACCCACGTTATTCACTTCCTTGAGTGTGTTCACAGCTAATAACATTTAAATCTCTGCCGCTGTTTTTAGACAGTCTTACTTACTGCCATACAAGAAGATACCATCCACACCATGCCACCATTATTATAACAAGTCAATGAGTCTAAAGTCAGGAACCAAATGTCTTCTGGGATATATCATCATGACATGTCAAAAGTTTTTAGCAATGGGATCTGACTGCTCAGACCCAAAAGATCGCTAGAACAAGCCGATTGACACGTCAAGAAACTGAGTGCTGTCACTGGTGGCTTGCTGATAGGCCCATAGCTAGCGAGCAGTGACAGCACTCGGATGAGCGCTTCAGCTGGCTTATTCTAACCATCAGTCAGGTTTTCAGCAGCCGGACCCCTGAGATAAAAATTTTGACAAGTTCCTATGACATGTCAAAAGTTTTTTAGAAAGTACAGTTACACTTTAATGATTCTTTTCTATCTTAGCATTATACAGTTTAGAAGCCTTTGGGTAGACATATACGTCAGCTAGCGACTTAACCCTTAACACTTTAATTATACAGTTTTAGCAAACTTTAAAAGGATACTTAAAACAATTGGAAAAGTCAATTTAAGAGTTGCTAAATCTGTGTATTTAAAAGAAACCTGTCACCAATTATAAGCACCGTAAACTAACTTATAGTTAAGGTGATATGGAATCCAGGGAGCGGTCCCCCATTCCTGCGGTGTCCCCGGCAACGTCAGCGCATGCACAGCAAGTGTGACTCTTTTTAGAAGGGAGTGCGCATGCACAGTCTTCCGAAAAGACTCATGCTTGCTGTGCACATCCTGACTTTGCCAGGGACAACACAGGAATGGGGGACCGGGTGAGTAGAAGGCATCGCTCCCTGCATTCCATATCACCTCAACTATAAGCACCAGAACTTTGTTTAATAAATCACCCCTACACTGAGAGAAACTGTTTGTTTTTCCAAACCTGACGTCCGTTCGAGCCAGCTCTCCAGTCTACCAGACAGCAGCTTCAGACAAGCATAGAGAATCTTCATAGGAATTTTGTGAGTACTAGAAAAATATTAGCTAGTGTTTCAGGTTGGCAAAACTGTTAGTGGGGAGGATAAAGGGGTCAATGTTTAGTTATTGTCTCTCTATAGCTCTTCCTTAGCTCAGATGCTGCCTCCCCAGAGCTTGTTTTTCCATGTATAAAGTGTTAAACTGTTTATATGCAAGTTGTATATACAATTTCTGGTGTTTAATATTATTGCAGATAGCCACATGTCTGAAAGTAAATGGTGTGCCTGTCTCTTACTTACATATGTGTGTTCATCTTATTTCGATACCAAGCACTTTTAATCCAGACACTGGGGTCACGATCACCTAATTCCATTAGTCGTTCAGATCCTGTTGCATACCTTAGACGGTGCGCAAGATTACAAAGAGCGTGTTGCACTCATCGCCACCTTAACCTCTTTTTAAAAAATGTACGTTGCACATATGATTAAAAATTGTAGATGTGGAGCTTTACTTAAGTCATGCTATTTCACGGGACACCAAAATATCTTAGCTTCCTGAACAGCAGATAAGAAAAATCAACTTTAGGGCTCCTTCACAAAGGTGTATTTTCATGTGTATTACATGTGCAATAAGCAGAGAATAGAACCTATTAATTTCAATGAGTTCATTCACATTTCTTTTTTTTGCACGCGCATTTATTGCGCATGCAAAAAAATAGAACAAGCTCTATGCCAAAGGACCCCATAGGAGTCTATGGGGTGTGTGCAAATGAGTACACAATATTCAAGGGGATGTGCAAAAAAAAAAACATGGGGAAAAAAACATATCTGGACTTCATTAGGCTATATAGCCTTTTAAATCGGGGAGGAGGGGTGTTGTGCGTGCATGTGAACAAGCCCTACGTGTGCAAAAAAATACAGTACATTGCGCAGACATGTGCGCGAATCAACTTGTTCATAGCACATATGTTGCGCTGAAGCGTGTGTATTTGCACATACGCTCATCTGAAGGAGCCCTGAAATACAAGATGTTGCTTATTAGAAGACTATACTATTTAGATATCCAGCGTACGTCGTTGTTCAGGCGTTTGTTGGTCTGCATATGTCCAGAATATACCGGAAACATAAAACACTGCACTAAAATAATGCCATTTTTATTACTTGCTTCTTATCATAATGGTTGCATTTGTCAGTAGGCGTAATATGCCTGCAGCTACAGTGGAGGTCAAGATGCTCCGGACATGCACAGAAAAAAGTAGACCTACAAAAGTGCAAAACAAACATCAATGGTCGAGCAGCCACAGACTTGGGGCTTATTCACACAGGCGCATGTTGGTTCCATGTGCTGTTCATGTATTCTGTGGACATTACATGGATCCATAATAGCCAATAAAGCTATTCTGGTCTGTATCATGGAGAAGGGTAGGACACGCATTGCCCACTGCCACTCGGATTTGCACATGTGGAAGCGAGGAGGGTAAGTTATAGTCTGATCTGGGGCCAGAGTATTGTTATTTTTTAGTAGTCTGATTGGGAATCTAATAATATAGGGGGGTTAGGTCTGGGATCTGACATTAAAATATGGGGTCTCAATATATGTAGCCACTCCTTTCTCTATAAGCCACGCCTTGAAAAAAAGAGCACTCCAATTCCTGCCTTGACACCGAAGGGCTCTCCTAGTCAACATAGAGGCACTACACATGGTAAAATTACATGTTGGGTTCTTTGTGGGGCCACTATCTGCATGGAGGTATTTACTGTTGGGCATCTTAAAGGGAACCCTCACCAGGTTCATGCAGCCTCATCCATATGAACTTTCGATTTGGTCAAACATTTGTGTCTTAGGGAGTTAAGCCGCTGCTAGACAGCTCTGGCGGTGGCTTATGTCTTGGAGAAAAAAAAGGATCGGTGTTACGGCATTCTGACCCTCTGAGTGCCAGGTGGGGTGCCCTGAACTTCCCGCACCCCACTGTCCCTGCCTACATGCCTCGATCCTGGCTAACCCCAGGCGGACAACTGGACGGCGGTCCCTATCCTGGCTAGGGACCTGGCGACTTCACAAGATGGAACTACCTAACAGCGGGCCGAGTGCCGACAAAGGAGGCAGATGGAGTACCAACAGAAAATGCTGAGCAAAGACAAAGCTTGAGAAAGGAACTGACTAGCAACCTAGAGAGCTGACTTAGGAGAACCAACAGACAGGACAGACTAGCCGCAGACTGAACCAATAACTGGCAGTGAGCTCAGGTCACCGCCAGCCTTCTAACTGTGAGACTCCGCCCAGCGGCGGAGAGTGGGAGGGGCCAACTCCCCCACTCACAGTACAAGAGAGAGGAAGGGGTGCGGGCGGCGCCCTACGGGCGGACCCGCCCACGCCGCCGCACACCGGCCGCCCCACGTCGCTGGGAGAGCCCTGACGTCACAGCTCCAGGACGCTCCACGAAGCCAGAGTGGCGCACGCCGACCGCGGGACCCCGTGCCGCCCTGCATGGTAACATTACCCCCCCCTCTGATGGGGGGGGGTTCAACAAGGACTTGTGGAAAACCCTATACACTTTCCACATGGCTGGCAACTTAAGTTCGTAAGCGAGCGGGTTAATTATACGCGTAATAGTAAAAGGCCCTACAAAGCGCGGCGCAAGCTTTAAGGACGGGTCCTTCAGTCTTAGGTTCCTGGAGGACAGATACACCTTCTGACCCACTTTGTAAGGTTCAGAAACTGAGAGGCTTCTCCCACTGCGCAGCTGCATGCGAGACCCCACTACTTCTGGATTCTTTTGCACTTCCTTCCATCCCCCCTGCCACCTCGGTGGCGACATCAGCTGCAGGACAGGCAGACGGGGTAGGAAGAGGAGTCAGAACACAGGGATGCCCTTGTGATTCTGGCAGGTTGATAACAAAATCCACCGAAAGGTGCGACCGGGTGCGCGATGGCATGGGCAATGGTTGCAGGGGACCCTCCGGACGCCGCCGGCAACTCTTGCCGTGAGCGCAAACAGAGCACCCCCTTACGAAGTCACGTATCTGACGAGACATGCCAAGCCACCAGTAGAGCATGGAGCAGAGATCCAGAGTCCTTTGCACTCCTGGATGACCCGCGAAAACTGCCGAGTGGGACTCTTCAATAACCGTGAGGCGTAACGATTCGGGCACAAACCATCGGGCTTTGGAAACCCCTGGTGGAGCGTCCTGCTGAGCACTCTGAAGGCGGGAACTGAGCACGGTCTCTACTGAGCAGAGAGGAAGGGGAGCAAGATGGCTATGGCAGGATGGTCCCCAATGAGTCCGTTCCCGGCTGGCCCAATTGAATTGGGGGTTGTGCAACGCCAACAACGGCATCCCTAGTACCATGTCTACCGACATTTTCTCCATCACCAGGAATGATAGATCTTCCGAGTGGAGACCCCCCACCGTGAACTGTAACACTGGGGTCCTCCATCGTACCAAGCCTGTAGCAAGAGGGGTAGCATCAATGCTAGTAAAACGAATTGGCGTCTTCAGCGCCACAAATTCAGCCATCAGGGCTCTAACGAAATGCATGCTTATCAGGTTAGCGGCTGCTCCGGAATCAATAAACGCCTGCCCTGGGTGGGAAAAGTTCCGGAATCTAACCTGACAAGGTACCAGAAGTTTAGGAAGTACCTGTAGTCCTAGGCGATCCTCCCTGCAATCGCCTAGGACTTGGAGTTCTTCCGCCGGTTCAGACTGTGAACGCGGAGGCCTCAGGGGGCAGGCTATCACCCGATGTCCAGCTTTCCCGCAGTAGAGGCAGAGATAATGCAATAAACGAATCCGGCGTCGCTCCTTGGGGTCCAGCGGGTCCACCTCTATAGGCTCGGGAACAGAGACTGGTAATGAAGAAGGGGGAACAGGACAAACGACCTCCCGCTTTCTACGGGCCTGTCTATCTTGCTTCCCAGCCCTGAGCCTCCTATCCGCCTTCACCGCTAGCTCCATAGCCTCCTTTAAGGACCCGGGAACGGCATGGGAAATTAACAGGTCTTTAACCGCAACCGAGAGGCCCTGCAGAAAAACGTCTTTCAGAGCACTATCGTTCCATGCTGTATCACCCGCAGAGCGTCTGAAGTTAGAGCAATAATCCTCCACACAAAGCGACCCCTGATGCAACGCCAACAGCCGAGAAACCGCCAACCCCACTCGGTCTGGTTCATCAAAGATACCCCCGAGTTCCTGAAAAAAGGAGTCCACTGACTGTAGGCAGGGGGAACCAGCAGGAATGGAAAAAGCCCAGGTCTGGGCAGAGCCCCACAGCAGGGACATTATAAGCCTGACCCTCTGGGCCTCCGACTCGGAAGAGCGGGGACGCATCCGAAAAAACAAGCGACAAGCTTGTTGGAAAACAAAAAATTTGTTCCTCTCCCCAGGAAACACCTCGGGAAGAGAGCACTTGGGTTCTGAACTGGTTGAGGCATCCAGACCCTGCGACACCCCCTGCTGCTCCTGGGCTGCCATACGAGCGGATAAATCCTGGACCACCGGCACCAGGGCTTGCAGCTGGTTCGCGAGGGCGCTGATCGCCTCCATGGAAAAACAGTTTAAATGGCCAGTTATTATGTTACGGCACTCTGACCCCCTGAGCACCAGGTGGGGTGCCCTGAACTTCCTGAACTTCCTGAACCAATAACTGGCAGTGAGCTCAGGTTACCGCCAGCCTTATAACTGTGAGACTCTGCCCAGGGGCGGAGAGTGGGAGGGGCCAACTCCCCGACTCACAGTACAAGAGAGAGGAAGGTATGCGGGCGGCGCCCTACGGGCGGACCTGCCCACGCCGCTGCACACTGGCCGCCCCACGTCGCCGGGAGAGCCCTGACATCACAGCTCCAGGACGCCAAAGCCGGAGCGGCGCACGCCGACCGCGGGACCCCGCGCCGCCCTACATGGTAACAATCGGACTTTGAAATTCTTTTTTCCTGCGACATCATGTGTCGGGAAAAAGTTGAGCGGCCCCCATACATAACAGAGAGTTGCCCGGCCCGACCATTAACTAAACTCTAATGTGTATAGGGGGGCCTTTACTTAGTACAAATATCAGGCGGCTGCACCACAGAGAGTTAGACTAATAATGGATTTTTTTGGAATAAATTTCTATTTAATGAGCCATAAATTATGAATTTAAATGACTTCTGGCAAGTTTATAATATTATGTATTTTAAAAGTGCAAACAAATGTTTAATAAGTGCGGAAGCTCCGTAATTTATAATAGAAATTTAATCGAGCTGGAAATGAATATCTTCACTGGGACATAAATACACAACATTTAATCCGGTCGACTTGCTACAAAAAGTTTATTCTTCATTTAGCCGTATATTATTAGTTTATTACCAGTCTTTTTGTATAGCGCTGACATTCTGATGCACGGTTTACAGAACGACTCTCATCCGTCCTTGTCCCCATAAGGTTTAAAATCTAATTTCCTTATCCAGATAGATACTCCATGGTGATGCCAATGTTGCCCTGGTGGCATGTTAATCACTAGCAGCAGTATTGCATGTAGAACCATGTCATGCATCTCATTCCCATATACCCCACTTTATGAGGTCCTTATGCCCCAGTAGGGTATATGGGAAAAGTTTGTCTCCACAAAACTTATAGATGTTCGACATACTGTGTTAATAAATCTCTGAGCCTAATCCACAGCTGCACTTGAATAAACACTAATTCCCTGATACCATTCTACTTACAGTATTTCTCCATTTATAAGGGGAAATGGTCAGGAAATCAGATTCACCATAGTTTGCCTCTCAAAATGTAAGCAGAATACAAGCTGTCATTTAAAGCAATACTACATAAATTCTGCTTAAAGGTGCTTTCCAGAACTTAAATTGATATTTCAGGCTTTTTTAACTGCTGACTTATCCCCTGGATAGAATCAGTAGTTTATGGTCGGGGGTTTGCCATTCGGGACCCCGGTCCATCATCTGATCATTTGGCATACTGCCAGTCGCTGTCATTAGCGGCCAGAGGAGGAAGTTGGAGCGCTGGCTCTACTTCCACTGAAATCAATGGAGGTGTCATGCTGCTCCTACACTTCGTGCTCAGGACCATGGTTAGGATGTCAGTGGACCGGATGATAGGCTGATGGACGGTGGTCCAGAATGGCGGACTGCTGTCCATCAACTACTGAGCTATCCAGAATAAAAATTGTAAGGTGAATGTACAAAACAGAAATGTAAATCAGACCAATATGTGGTGTGACCGTGTATCTTCAAAGCAGTATCAATTCTTCTAGGTACACTTGCACACAGTTTTTGAAGAAAAGGGAGGTTGTACCAAACATCTTGGAGAACTAACCACAGATCTTCTGTGGATGTTGGTTGCTCAAATCATTCTGTCTCCTCATGTAATCCCAGACAGACTGGATGATGTTGATATCACGGCTCTGTGTGGGGCATATCATCACTTCCCTATATATTACTAAGGGGAACAGCAGGTCCTATAAATTACTAAGGAAGTTCAGTGAAACCTATAAATCACTAAGGGGGCACAGCGGAACCAATAAATTAATAAGGGAGCTCGGTGGAACCTATAAATTACTAAGGGGGCACAGTGGGGCTATAAATTACTAAGGGAGCTCAAAGGAACCTATAAATTACTAAGGGGGCACAGTGGGGCCTATAAATTACTAAGAAAGCTCAATGGAACCTATAAATTACTAAGAGGGCACAGCAGGGCCTATAAATTACTAAGGGGGCTTGCTGTGACTCTGTCGCCCAAGGGCTCATGTAAGCCTGAAGCCTTCCCTGCTCACTAGGGACTATCATAGCTGTTTGTACATGGCCATGGAAATGTTCTAATTTCCGTATCACAGAATATTAGACTATCACGTCTCAGCCACTTCCATGTGTTTCATAATTCAAGCATCAGCTCCAGTATATCAGTCTGATCTAGTCAGAAATTAATAAGGGAGCTCGGTGGAACCTATAAATTACTAAGGGGGCACAGTGGGGCTATAAATTACTAAGGGAGCTCAAAGGAACCTATAAATTACTAAGGGGGCACAGTGGGGCCTATAAATTACTAAGAAAGCTCAATGGAACCTATAAATTACTAAGAGGGCACAGCAGGGCCTATAAATTACTAAGGGGGCTTGCTGTGACTCTGTCGCCCAAGGGCTCATGTAAGCCTGAAGCCTTCCCTGCTCACTAGGGACTATCATAGCTGTTTGTACATGGCCATGGAAATGTTCTAATTTCCGTATCACAGAATATTAGACTATCACGTCTCAGCCACTTCCATGTGTTTCATAATTCAAGCATCAGCTCCAGTATATCAGTCTAATCTAGTCAGAATAATAATATATCTTCTGCAGTCCCTTATGAATATTAATAGTACTCATTACATTTGTGTACAACCTAAGCAAGCTAGTTTCTGCGAATGCATATTAATCAATGTCCAAACCCGATGTCATCTCTAACAATAGCCACAGGCTGACTGTCATTAGCAAAACTCTTCCATCAATTTCATTCTTTTTCTATGTTGCTTATTAGATGCTTTCAGTATTGACTTGGGGCGAATCTGACTAGTCAGGCATCCAGCTGTCATTAGCACTTGCACTGCAGCCAGAGACATGCTCACTAGTCTATTAACATTAGCCAAGTTATGGCATATTATGGTATGAGTAGCTGCAGCTCCTCTTGTGATGCAGAACAGTATTGCCGTGTAAGTTCCCTATAATATTACGTGCTGCCAGGGAACGTTTTTCGTGTAATATCATAAAAGTTGTAAAAGATATGCAGTAATTATAATTGCATTTTATTTTGGACTCCCCCTTATTAATTTGGTATTATCTTTTACTCTTAACTAAAAGTTATGGAAATGAGCTGAAAAGAAAGTCTCAAGTCAGTGCCAAAACTTACTACAACAGAAATAATAGTAAGATCCTTAAAGGGGCTGAAAAAGAAAATGAAGAAGAATAGTGCCGCGATCCCGGGGAGAAGACGCGCCGGAGCCGGACACCAGACACCGCTGCTAGGTGATGTTTTTTTTTTTTTTTTTGCAGCATCTAGGGCTTATTTAAGGGTTTTGACAGAAAGGATTTCCTACTGTCACAGTAGGATTTCCTGCTTTTAAAGTTGCATCGATTTGTACGAAAACCGTGTTTTTATGAGAATCGCAAAATGCTGGTGCAGGGGCAAATTTTATTTGCTTGTAAAAAACGGACATAAGCCCGCTTTCATTGGAAAGCATTGGTTCTAATAGAGCCATTTTATTTTGCACCTATACATGCGGGAGAAAAACGCTCGTCTGACTGAGCCCTAAAGATACATGGAAGGGATTAATCTGTTGTTTTAGTAGGAAATTCTAATGGCCCTTTTAGACCCAATGATTATTGCTCAAAATTCGCTCAAAAGACGGCTTTTGAGAGATAATTGTTGCGTGTAAATGTGGCCATCTTTCAGTTTTTTGCCAAAGGATGGATTTCAGTTTGGCTTAAAATTTGTTGGTCAGTAGAACAGCTGATAAGACTGACCACACCCTGTGCTCTACCCAGGGGCCGCTGATAACAGCTGATTACATTATATCAGCTGTTCTCAGCTGTCTGCCCCGCTGGCAGAACAAAAGAAATTTATTCAGAGAACAGCGGGTGGTCCTTAGAATAAATTCAGCTCCCAGAGGCTCACACACTACTAATGGGTACTAATAGGCATGGGCTACTAAACATGCCAAATTGTGGCAATATTCAGCATGCCACAATTATTTTTTTTTGCACAAAACATCGCTAATGTGAAGGAACACATTGGAAAGCATGGGCGTCACATATATGCGATTTGTAGCACTGTTGCATCGCAAGAAAATCACACAATTTTGTCGCCCGTGTGAAAGTGGCCTAAAACACATCTACACGCTACGGGAAACAATCTGCAGCAGAAATTGACCAGCACCCACAATGCAGATTTTAATTCCACCACGTCAGTTCAAGGCTTAAACAGATGGGCATGTGTCAGTCCCAAGATGCGGCCGTAAAAATCATGTCCGCATAATGGGATGAAACACCGCTGATTTTAATGGTTTTGTTTCCACTATCAGGATTCTTGCTCGCTAATACTGCGTGCGAGAAAGGTAGGGCTGGACCTATCTTCCCACTCGCATTCAAATGCGAGTTTGAATAGACGAAAAGTAAAAAGCACTTGCACACCCCATAGACTTCTATGGGGCCCTTTGGTGCACAATCACACACAAAAAAGAGCAGGGTTTATTTTTTGTACGCACCCAAGAAATGCTTGCGCAAAAAAGGAGATATGAATGAACACAATGAAATCAATGAGTTTTATTTGAGTTTTATTTTAATGAGTTTGTACACGCGAATTTCGTGTGTGCAAATACGCCCGTGTGAAAGAGCCCTTTACACAGGGGTATTTGCATGCATATTTGTGCGCACAAAATTTGTGCGTGCAATATGCAGAGGATAGAACCCATTGACACCAATGGGTTCATTGATACCAATGGGTTCATTGACACCAATGGGTTCATTGATACCAATGGGTTCATTGACACCAATGGGTTCATTGATACCAATGGGTTCATTGACACCAATGGGTTCATTGATACCAATGGGTTCATTGACACCAATGGGTTCATTGATATCAATGGGTTCATTGATACCAATGGGTTCATTGACACCAATGGGTTCATTGACACCAATGGGTTCATTTACACCAGTGGGTTCATTGACACCAATGGGTTCATTGACACCAATGGGTTAATTGACATTGCCTCTTTTTTATGTGTGTTAGAATATGCTCTATTTTATGCACATTTGCGCACCAAGGCCCCATAGAAGTCTTAATCTCATTCATAGCGCAAAGACGTTGCACTGAAGTGTGTGCGTTTGCAGACATGCTCATGTGAAGGAGCTCTTTGTAGAATCTCATCCACTATGCTGGTAGTGTGAACACTGCAGATTCTCTACATGCATTTCTTATGCAGAATATCCACAGCTTTTATGACCACAACGTACCCCAACAATGACTATAGACATACCTGTCAGGCAAACAATCCGCACAATCAAAAGATTCAGAAAGAAGATTATCTGCCAAATCCTATAGACTCTTGGAATCACAAGGGTTCACAAAAATCCTTAGCCATGCACATTTTTTGTTCTTTTAGTTAAGTGTTAGAGATGAGCGAACGTACTCGGTAAGGCCGATTTCGCAATCGAGCACCGCGATTTTCGAGTACTTCACTACTCGGGTGAAAAGATTCGGGGAGCGCCGGGGGGGGGGGGGCATGGCGCGGTGGAGCGGGGGGTAGCAGCGCGGAACAGGGGGGAGCTCTCTCTCCCTCTCCCCCCCACTCCCCTCTGCAACCCCCCGCTCACCCACGGCGCCCCCCGAATCTTTTCACCCAAGTAGTGAAGTACTCGAAAATCGCAGTGCTCGATTGCGAAATCGGCCTTACCGAGTATCCTCGCTCATCTCTATTAAGTGTCCATTCACTTGAATTGGACTAAGATGCAATACCCAACCCAACCCATTGACAAGAGTGATGCTCTTCCTGGCAAAAAGAAAGCTGGGATTTTTTTCTCTAACCTTACTCTTGACATATCTATAGTAAGTAAAACCTCACAACACAACAATCACAAACACAATAGTAAAAGTTAAAATGTAAAAATTGGAATCCACCAAAAACGCGAGCACTTACAGTTATTGCAGTTCTTAATCCAAGCAGACAAAATCCCCCGTCCCTTACATGATATATTGGTGTTGTCTAACGGATTACTGATGCTCTTTGCTAGTCTCAGTCAACCTGAGGGAAGGAAGTTGACTTTCCCATTCTGTCCTGTGACCTAGATCTTGACCGTTACCCACTATTATAGCAGTATTCTAGATCTTTGTTGTCGTTTCGAATATGGGAGATCATTTCAGGCCAGTTCCTATGAATCAATAGAACGTGAGACTAAAAAAACAAGGATAGTAAACTTAAAGCAAAAGTCTTTATGGAACGATTTAAAAATCTCAGCTGGAAACGATGCATCATGTGTCCTAAATACGATGCAATACAGGATTTATACACTTTTCCATTTTACAATGCGCCAGTACATCAGTGATGTTCTACAGGTTTGAATCAAGTAAGTGGAGTGACTGGAGATGGCACAGATATATTAAATTAGTCACTACAGGAGGCTGGGGACCTATTTGGACATTCACTTCAAAGCCTACGGAAATCTTTGTGCATTAAAAATCAATACACGTATCTTACTAAGTCAATGCAAAAATAAACGATGCTCTTATCTGTTTTTATCGTATTGGATTTATATATTCTCGTGCATTTAGAAAGTCTCATATTTGGTTTGCAGACTCTCATACATTCACGTTTCTGGCTCCTGGGGCATTCCCAGAACTGATCAGCTCATCTCCCATGAATGTATACAAGCTCCGCTCCCTCTCCCCTCTTTAAGAGGCTGTGTACAATACACGCCCACTCAATACTACACAGCTAATACTACACAGCTATTTCTTCATTCTCTCTCTAAAGAGCTGGTGGTCCATCTCACCTCACTGTTGATAAGAGTGGAAAATTCAAGAGTGAATTGCAGCCTTTTATAATAATAGCTGTCTCTATGCTCTCTCCTCTTGGTCTCCTCCACAATCCCCAGCCCTGTCATACAGCCCTCTGTAATAGCTCAGTGGGAAGGCAGTGAATGCATATTCACAACTCTGACATAATTTGCTAAACTTTCAGTCTTCCAGTCTACAGAGCCTTGGAAAACCAAACCAGAATAGAAATGTAAAAAATCTGAAATGTTTAATGAAAACAATTATAAAAAGTCTTAATTATCAAAAACACATTGCTTTAAAAAAAAGAGTGTAAAGGTGTTCATAGCCTTTTTGGCTAGTGGCAGCTTCTATGAAAAAAAAAGTATTTTGCTAAGCCAGGCTATCTCTGTAGGGCGCTTTTCAGCAAGTGAGCTCTGCAGCAATCAGTGGTGTAGCTATAGGAGGTTACAATTTTGACCTGACCCTAAGCCGGGGGGGGGGGGCTAATTCCCCCCCCCCCCATCACTCACATAGGACTGCCTTCCCTGAGCCTCTAGATTCTGTCCCGCAATGCACAGCATCATTACTTGTACTCACAGCAATGAAGCACTGTGTCCATACATTGATGACTCCTGTCTTCTCTAAGTGCTTTGGAGATCCTAAGACAGAAGTTGGAGTCATCGTATAGACACAGTACTGCTGTAAGCGCAAGTAATGATGTTGTGCACTGCAGATCAGCGTTTAGGGTGACAGCAACTGTTGAGGCCCAAAAAGGGTACAGTTATATTGTGGGGGCTACAGTAGAGCCACAGGTACCCTGTGAAGAAACAATGGATGGGCTAAAACTACTTTATGGGGCTACAGAGGGGGCACAGACACATTGCACAGGGGGCCCACAATTACTTTGTGGGGGGATAATAGAGAAGGCACAATTTGTGGGAGGTTCAGAAAGGGGTACAATTTGTCGGGGGTCCACAGAGGAGGCACAGTTACTTTGTGTGTGTGTGTGTGGGGGGGGTATTAATAATGTGTGACACAAAGGTGGGCGTGCTGGGGAGATTATTGCTGTGTCTTCAGACACTATTACTTTGTGGGGCACAAAAGGGGGCACAAGTGCTATGTGGCATACAAGGGATGGCACTAGTGCTATGTGGGGCACAAAGGGGGTGCTAATACTATGAGGGCTAGTGGCAGCATGAGGAAAGTGTGCAGAGGAAACATGTTTGAAAAGAGGCTTCACTGTAGTCTGAACCCGGATAGAGAAGAAAACAGAAAAGTAGATGAATAATCCTAGAAGATGTCACTGGAGGTAACAGCACTGTAATGACTATCACTATATAGAGCTGGTATCTGACTATTATTTGGTGGCTGCATTATTTAGAGTTATACTAGGAGCAGAGCTACTATGCACATTGCAGTGGCCCAAAATGATATCGCGGGTGCTGTTTTGATTAAATTGAATGGGAGCTATGCTTGCATTACCAACCTAAGCAGCTACAATGTGTGTGGAGTTATCAGCTTCCAGTTCCTAACACACTGAAAGACGCCTGTAGCAGCCGGTAGCCCTGAGCAGCAGACCTCTACGAATTAACTATTGATGACCCATCCTGAGAATAGGTCATCAAAAGTTACAAAGTGGACAAACTCTTTAAAGGTAACTGAGCTTCTTCACCAGGGCCCATAAGCTTTAGTAATGCCTCTGCCAGCAGTTCTTGGTTTCTTTGTCACTCTGTCATATCCAGTGTCGACTCCACTAACTTATGCAGATCTCTTTGAATGTACTTTGCTCTTTTCCCGTCCTTGATGCTTCTACATCAGTTTATAAACTGAAAAATCAAAGACATGTCACCAAAAAAAAATCAGATTCTGAAAACAGATTAATAGTTGCGATTCCAGCACATTTGTGTGTGTAACAAGGAGCTTTTGTTCTCTTTGATCTATTTGACGTCACTACTTGTGAACATGTCATTCTGTAACCAATGTCACCTTCAGTCAATGGATCCTTCAACAAGCAGAAATGAACCTCTCCAAGCTAATCCAAGAGTAGCCATCGGGCAAATAATGCTTTTATAATATTCAGGACAGAGGAAAACATGCAGTATATACCAGGACGGAGGGCCCTATTTTGACTGCTATAGGACCCATCCACCCAGGGGCTCCCCTAGCATAAGGTGACCCGAGACTGCTGCCTCAGGTAGCAGTCTGCAGGACCTCTGAGAGGCAGGGGGTTGCCATACAGTCAATAATTATTATTTACTAGCCATATTAATGGCTGCTAAAAAAAATTGCCAGCCATGAGCCAGCTTGGCAGCAACCCAACAGATATTTCATTCAAGGCCACAGCTCTGGTCGGAGATGGACGCCACTGAGTCTGTGACTCCTCACCTTCCCCCCCACCAGGCATCTGTGTTCCTGCATGCAAACTCCAGCCTGTATGCAGCACTGAATTCGGGGGAGAGATTAAAGGTTATAGACCCAGCAGTGGCTGCCAATCACAGTTGCTGACTGAGTTAGTGAAATCAGATTACTGCCCAGTTGGAAGTTCACAGACATTATTACTACTGAGCCAGTATGGGGGATACTATTACTATTGGGGTCACCATGAAAGACACGATTACTACTGAGGCCACCATGGGGGACAACATACCTACTGGGGCCACTAAGTGCTATTACTATTACTACTGGGACCACTAAAAGGGTTACAATAGCTATTTGTGCCATTAAGAGGGTCACTATTAGTATTGGGGCCATTAAGTGGAGCACTATTACTGATAGGCCACTATTGTGGGCTCTATTACTCTGTCTCTTCAGAGAAGTCTCAATGGTTCAAATATGTGTTGGGTATCTTGTGCATTGATGCTTGTTAAAGGAGTGACATATGCCCATCCAGTTCAACCTAATGACCTCCAATGTTGTTTGAGAGGAAGACAAAAAAACCCCAATAAGGCAGAAGCCAATTTTCCTCATTTGGGGGGGAAAAAATCTTTCCCAATTTAAATCTGGGAATCGGAATAATCTCTTGATTTACATCCCTTCTGAAGTAATCTGTGACTACAACATGTAACATTGTATTGCTCAAGAAAGGTGTCCAGGCCCATCAAACTCTTTTATCAAGTTTGCCATCACCACATCCTCAGGCAGAGAGTTCAATAGTCTCACTGCTCTTACAGTAAAGAACCCCCTTCTATGTTGGTGTAGAAAACTTCCTTCCTCTAGACATAGAGGGCGCCCCCTTGTTACAGTCAGAGTCCTGGGTATAAATAGATGATGGGAGAGATCTCTGCATTGTCCCCTGATATATTTATACATAGTTATTAGGTTGTCCCTCGCCATCTTTTTTTAAAACTAAATAACTCCAATATTGGTAACCTCTCTGAGTTTTGTAGTCCACCCACTCCATTTATTAGCTTAGTTGCCCATCTTTAAACCCACTCAAGCTCTGATATGTCCTTCTTCAGTGTCTGTGCCCCAAACTATATACAATACAATATCTACTATTTGGTCTGCCAAATGACTTTCAGAAAATACTACTTGAGGGGGTCCTTGCCCTAAGCTTACATCCTAGTACCCTGACATCGTTTTTAAGGACCCTCCACCTACCTCTATCTCTGTCATTCATGCCAATGTGTACCATGACCACTGGGTCCTCACAGCTCCTCCCACAATGTATCTTGAGCGCCAGGAAGACAACACACCATTTGATGCTCCCAGTCTTTATGGCAGATTGTCCTGTCTGTCCCCCTAATAATTGAGTCTCCTACTACCAGGAGCTGTCTAGCCTGTTTTGCACTCCTATTCCCCTACTTTCTGGAGCAGACATCTCCCTGGCAGTCAGAGGACATGCTGTGCTGCAGCAGTGCTGACCCTGTAATGGCATCCTCGTCATCAACCAACTTTGTAAACTTGTTGGGTTGTGCCAGTTCAGGACTAGCCTCCCTGGATCTCTTCCCTCTACCCCTTCTAACTGTCACCCAGCTAGCGGCCTGATTATCCTGCTCTCCCATAATACCATCCATCCCCACATCTACCCCAGTGAGTGCCTGCTCAGAGAGCAGCAAACTCCTTTCCATGGTGCCAATGGATCTCAGTGTTGCAAGACACACATTAGATCCAGGACTGGGGCTTTCAAATGTGCAGCACGTTCACATCCTGTACAGCAATAAGCACCCTGGAAAGAGTAAGGGTGGGGGGTCGGGGTTTGCACAGAGGGTGCCGTTTCATACTAAGCCTCAGGCATTATTAAGGCTTGGGGCAATCCTGCATACACTCCCATGCATGCATCCCAAAATAAGCAATGGGTATTGGCTATTTCATAAATATATAGTATTTCTTGAGTCATGCCAGTGCATGCAGCACAGTTTGTTGGAATATATAAAAGACTACAAAGAACTATTAATTGGACTAGCAGCCCCATGGGGCATTGCAGCAGTTTGCCCATTTCCATACAGATAAGTACACCAATTGTATCATAAGCATCAGTCAACTGATAGAGCAGATACCTGAACAGTACATGAATTTCAAAGCCGAGGCATGCAAAGCAGCAGCATGATGAATGATTACAGTTGTCCGCTATACCCCGGAGAGCAGCTTTGTGCTTCTGAAACTGGTTTTAGTCACTAAATGACAAAAAACCATCAATTAATATTTCCCATAAAAGAGAAGTGTAATTGCGTGTGAATGCCCCAGCATGATGATCACAAGTACATGGATGCAAATGCAGGGAAAGTGTCTGAGGCAATCATGGTTATTATGTGAGTAATAGGTTTTCAATACAGATTATTAGCTACTGTATTCATTACATAAGAGAGGAAAGTGCTGTAGACTGTACCATCTGTGCTCAAGCTGGAGTGAGCAGAACTGGAACGTCACGCCGTACTTGGATCATTTAGCAGATCGTATGAGCACATGTATATGGCAGAAGCCTAAAGCAGTTGGGTCCCTGTGCAAAAGCTGCACATGGACCTAATCATTAATGATGTCACATGTCATCACATATTATGATGTCACACTTTGTGTGCACAATCGACTGACTGATTCACAATTTTGCTATTTTGATTCTATATTTGCCATTTTTTGCTTTGTACGTCTTGTCAATGTTGAAATTGAATGCAATTTCCTATGTGATCTTCTGCTATTAGTGCCCAGATGCAATATATACAAGAAGTAATTGGACACCTGAGCAAGGAACGAAAGTAGTATTTATTTACATATGTTAATATTTAGTGGGGCCTCCTTTGGCTCCAATGACTTTTGATATTCTCCATTGCATACTTTCTACTAACGTCTAATACAATTCAGCTCGTATTTCCCTCTATTCATCCCGCAAATGCCTGGCAAGTTCTCTCAAAGAGGTTTCATCAGCCCATCTACAATGGTGCAAGGAGTGTCATCATTGGATAGTTGAGTAATGAAAGAACCTTCTATGGAATGACAAAGCACGCTACTCCATCTATAAATCAGATGGAGGTACCTGCGTGTGGAGGAGCCTGGAGAACGCCTTCTGCCTGAGTGTGTTGTGCCAACAGTTAAGTATAGTATAGCTTCCATTATGGTCTGGAGATGTTTTATGTGGCATGGTCTTGGTCTATTAGTTGTAGTGGCAAGAACCATGAACACGGAGGTATACCCTGACATTCTAGACAATAATGTGCTGCCAACAATGTGGTAATACTCTGGGAATAGTCAGCCATACTTTTAATAAGACAACGAGCCTTGTCACAGATCCTACACTTTTTTATTCTGATTTGAGGATATGGATGTTCCACGATTGGATTGGCCTGCACAGAGTCCCAATCTGAACCTACCGAACATCTTTGGAATGGACTGGAAAGTTGGGTCAGAAAAAATTAACAGCATCCATTTTCTTTGAGAGAATTCAACAGACGTTTGTAGGATGAATGGAGAGAAATACCAGCTGAAGTGTATGAGATGTTAGTAGAAAGTGTGCCGAGGAGAATATCTGATGTCATTAGAGCCCAAGAAGCCCCACTAAGTATTAACACATGTAAAAACTACAACTTTTGATTCTTGCTGAGGTGTCCAATTACTTTTGGTAAGATTGTATCTATAGAATTTAAACTGACTATCACATCTAGATGGGCCCTTATTTTGGTATTTTTTTTTTCATACTAATTTTACTAGGGGGTTTATTCTTTTCTATGTATTCTAGTAGTTGTCACTCAACTTTCCCGATTCCATAATACAACATTATCTTCATCTGGTTGAAGGTTTGCAGGTGCTCCGGCTGACCAGGAGTCAAACGGCTTAAATAGCAACAAGAAAAGAGAAAAGACGTCTCCTTAAAACACTTGTTTTATTCTTCTTTTACTTCTTCCAAAAAATTCACAAAATAACAAAGAAATACAATTGGTAGGAATCATGTAACACCATGTCTATACTCAGATGTGTTTAAAACGAGACATCTGTCTTGATTACAGCTAACAGACTGACATGGTACTTCCCCTTAAAATCAATTATGGACCATTCATTATACATTTACATCATATGTGCACATTTCCACAAGCTTGATTGCGACACCCAAAACCAACCAAAAAAATCTTCCTTTATCAATTACCCTTCTCTCTAATAGATGAACAGCAAATCATTTTAAAAATTTGAGCCCACTGGAAAGCGTTCCGGAAGCCTCCCTGCTGAGGACAAACTTTCTCCAATTTCCTCTTTTTTTACAGCTTCAATGCGGCAGAAGTTGAATGACTCCAAAGAACCTGCATGATGGTCCAAAAAATGTCTTGCAACTCCTGGGGCATTTTTGTTCTTTTTCTCTATTTTATTAATTTTTTATCTGAACTTTTAAAATCTTTAGTTATAATCCCATATCTACAAGCTCCACATCTAGCGCTACCGCATGTAAAAAGAGACCATTTTGGAATAACCAGCACTGAGCATTATTAACTGATGTGAAATGACTTGCAGATGACTTGTTTGCTAAGTTTCTATTCCTTTTTGGAACACATCGTTTGCCCTTTTCCACTATTTGTTGTACAATTTGATCCTGTTTTAGGATATGAGAAAAACAATAGTTTCACTGTTTGAAAATCCCTACTACAAACTGTTGAAAAAAACAGACTATTCTCCGCCTTAGTTTTGTACTACCTTATCTTCCCTATTTCATATCCCGACTTGCACATTAACTTTACAGAGCTAACACAGATGCCAACACACTAGAGACAGTTCATACAGAAGTAAAACTACATGTATGGGAATAACAGAAGGATATTCATACCCATTCAGACAAGACGGGAGGGGTTCCTTAAAGTGTACCTGAGTTTTCAACAAGTTTTCTAAAATATACCAGGTTCTCCTGGCCCTCTCATTTGCTGCCATTTGCACCTTGTTTCATGGCTGCATGTTCTCATTTTCAGGTACTCTTCCCCATTTTTCTGTTGTCTGCCATCCACTATCATGCAGGGAACATGTAGCAAGCCTAGCATTCTGCAGTAGTTCACTGTCTTGTACTTCCTTTCCCTCATTTTCCATGAAATATTGTCCTTGGTCTAACGCCCACCCCTCTGCTATCCCAGGATGATTTTTTGTAGAACTTGAGCTTTCAGAGACATTCTGGCCAAATGATTAGTAAACTCAATAAAATGTGTGCTTACAGGCTGTAACAACAGGAGATGCAGAGATTGTGGAGATTGCAGACACTGTGTCTGCAGATATGTTAGCATATGAGTGCAGGGTGCAGCCTGTGAAGATAGCCCCTCCACCACAGCTAAGAAAACATCTCTGTTTAAACAGAAGCTCAATACCTAACCACAGGCAGTGGATTACAGAGGAGCTGGAAGGGAGACCCCTAGTGGGATCCACTTCAAACTTGATTTACAGTGGTAAAATTTCTAATAAAAGTTTACTACCAGATTGATGAGACACACTGGCTATTAGATAAGCATACGTTGCCTGAAAAGTTAGTGCCTCTTCAAATACAGTGCTGTCAGAGATGGACTGAGGACCTTGGCAGCGTTCTAAGGCTGCCTTCCATGGCCATAACGGAATATCGCTAGCAATATTTTACCGTGGGGGAGGAGGGGGGAGCACTGACAGGTCTCCGCAATGAGCGTATCCAATTGATAGGCTCACTGTGGAGAATCATGGCAAATCGGGGCAGCTGCGATTTGAATCCCACAAGCCGAGAATCGCTTGCTCGTGGACTCAAGTAATGGGCCCAGAGATGTACCCCAACTTATAGCTCTGAACGGCGTTGACAACTTTCCACTCAAATATAGCTTTGAGGCTCATTCGATCAGTGGGATACCACTACGAAAAGTACATTGATGTCAAAAGTGCCAGCCATGGTGCCCCACCACAATCCATGCTTGCTTCTCCTTATAGCCTCTAGGTAAAATATGCTGGAGAACCTTCCAACAGAATACTTTAAAACACATCTTTAAAAACAATGTGTACCTCCAACTATTATAAAGTGGAAAACTCAGATCCGAAGCAGTCAGAGAACGATCTGGGTACTAAGCATTAAGTCATCGCCCCCCACCAATCAATTTGACCATAATGAAGTTGATTTGGGTTAATAAAGTGCATTTAAGGGTACTTATCACTTACCCTGCACTTAAATTTTAAGGAGTGCTCTGACCAAGTGGCTGTTGGCCCCCTTCGCCAAGGGCCTTGCTATAATACTCATCCCCCCCAGTTAACATTGTCCCTATAAACAGGCATACGACAGACTTATCACATACACAAATTAATATTACATATCCCAATGATGGCCTCCTGCTGGATATGAGTCGACCACAGACATTCCCATAACTGCTGCAAGACGTTGTTAGGAACTACAGTGACAACCTTCTCCTTCCCATCAGCGTTAGATTATGCAGCTAATTAATTATAGCAGATATGTGAGAAGACAATTAGCTGTCATTGGGATAATGGCACATTTGGAAGAGGGTTCTTTTTAACCCTTTTACTGCCAAGTTGCCAACCAAAAGTAAATGAAGATCAATCCTCAGACAGATCCCTTCTTTTCTTTTCAGATCATCAGCATCAAAGGAGACATGGAGTTGACCTCTGTTCCACTCAGTATTGCTGAGGACTCCCAAGCAAATCTCGCCTCCTACTGACAGTAATAGCACAATCTGTTGAAAGCAGAGATAGATTATCCTACCCCACAGTGCGATCCTTGTTATATGTTATAGTGAGGATCAGCCTGAAGAGATAAGACCAAAGAGCATTTCCCAAATTGAGCCTTTACTCCATTACCAGCTCTGTCACGTGTGCAGACATACAGCCCTACATTAGATTGCAAGCTCCTTGTGCCACCTATTCTTAATCTGCATTTGTATGATAGTTTGATACATTTTCCCTACATCTAAAATACTAAATTCAGTTTCATCTTCACTTGCTCTGCAGTCTAATGCATTCTATTGTTTCCTTTTATCAGCCATGTCAAGCTGTGATATTCTTCAATGGGATAACTGATAGTAAGAACTGAAATATTACTGCTCTCTCCCTGAAATATTACGGCTTTCACCCTGAAATACTACTGCTCTCATCATGATGATTAGTTGATGCCCTACAACCAGTTAGGAACTGCCAAGAACCATATACCTTCAGAGGCGTGAATGATAGTAGCAGCTCTATTTTCTAACTATACACTTTGTGCTTCCTTAACACACACTAAATTAAAATAGATTATATATCAATTATTACACAGTATATACCATCTGAGCCAGTGCAGTATACTGTTTATTAACCCTATGCACGCACTAGCATAGCTGCTCCAGAAGCTCTTGAGCAACCCAGTTCCAACTCGGCATGAGGTTCTGCAGTAGCTGACTTCTTTGCAACATAAGTTCAGCACAAAGTGGGTGCAACACCATTTGGAAGTAGTGTATAAGGACCAGAGACCGAACCTATATCCCATATACAGTATATATATATATATATATATATATATATATATATATATATATATATATATATATATATATATATATATATATATATATATGTAAAATCCCAATCCTCCCAGGTGTCAGGTAGAGTCTACAGAGTATCCCAATGCTTTACCTTTCAAAGAACAGGCGTATCATGAAGATGCAGAATGCCAGAGGGATGGCAAGGTACAAATCTTCAGCCTGGGGGAAAGTAGCTTCATCTGTGTTCTTCAGATCTGCCCAGGTTACATTGTGAGGCAACCAAAATCTCTCATTCCAAAACCAAACTAGGATACCTGCCATCTTGACTCCTTGCCCTTGCTCTAGTGATGCTTTCCTGTGGTCTACCTGATGCAGCAGCTGCTGGTAGGATGGTGCTGATGCTGGAGAACAATGATGCTGCTTGGTAGATTTGTAGGTGTCTGTGGGAAGTGCTGGGTGCTAATCAGCATTAGCTCTGCCTCTTTTCCTCCTTTCTCTCTTCCTTCTCATCATTAGGAAGGGGGAGGACTCTGCACACACATAATACACACACAGGAGCATCTGCAGCTGCAAGCCTCCGTCTCCTCTGTTGTAAGCATGCCCATGATTGGACAGTGTACCCAGCACTGTCGGCTGTACTGGGATGCCAGCCTTTATTGGGTGATGCCTCATGTATTCTTCCTCTGCACATACTAGTGAAGGCAGCACAATGTGCTCAGACCTGCAGCATCTTAGGACATCTCCAAGTCTCTGAGCTAATGACAAGGATCCGTAAGAAGAAGCAGCTAAATCTGTATGGGAGGTGAAGACTATAGAAGCCTACTCATGGCTGAAGCTGATGTGTTGTGACAAGTGAGATACAATGTTTCTCTTAAGTATAATATTTATACATTGTAGATTATACAGAGTTTAGTCAACAAGACTCATCCAGTGCTACATCTCAATAGCATACTTGAATAGGAAGATATGGATGCATGGGCCCCTGGGGCCCTGGAACACGGATTTCAGTTTTGTGTTTTGGCTCATGTAAGAGATAGAGAGTAAAGCCCAGTTTAAAAGTTGAAAAGTAGCATGTGAGAAGCAGAAATCCGCTTTCAGGATCTCCCTAAGGCCCTTTGCACATGGCAGAGCTGGATTCCGTCAGCAGCAGCATCCACACGTACTTGCTGTCTTCTTTTTTTATCTGTACTGGCATCCACACGTACTTGCTGTCTTCTTTTTTTATCTGTACTGGTCCAGACGGCTCGCCGTCGGGCATGCGCAGTACGGATTTTTTTAAAATTACACTACAAAAGGGCCGCAGATCGGACGGATTCCATTGACTTCAATGGAAGCCATCCTTGCGGAATCCGCAAGAAACTGGGGCATGCTGCGATTTTTCCTCTGCTTGTGAAAACCGCAATTGATTTCCATAAGTGTGCAGGAAGAATCGATTCTTCATAGAATACCGTGGGGGCTATTTGCTGCGGATCCGCGATGCAATATTGCTCCGATTTTCTTGCAGCTATATTCCATTGCCTGTGTAAAAGAGGCCTTAGAGACACTTTCTACCCATTCATGATTGGTGCCTCCCTGTATGGAAATTAGCCACATGACCTGAAAGTATATATATATATAGATAGATAGATATGTCAAGGCAAATGTACTCTGTGTATATGTGTGTGTATATCTCTCTCCGTATAATGTTTATACACATATGAATTTAACCATGTAAATCCTTAAAATGAATGCACTTTATGCACATGAAATGTATATTTTTTATGTAGGCTTAACTGATTAATAAGTACTAAACACTGCCAGTGTATACGTTTAGAAATGTAACTAATTAATGATCCTAGAAATAGGTAACATACAACTATGACCGAAGAAGAGTTAACTCTGGAGAGCTTATAGGCCAACCAAATCACGACCCGGAGAAAAGTTCTGCCTTCAGACCAACTTCACCGCACATACTGAGGTTTAAGGGCCAGTGATAACAAATGAATTGTAATAAGTAATGCATATTCATAAACAAGGTGTATCCTAGCAATGTATTTGTCTTAGGTCTGTTTCACATGGGAGGCACAATATCGCCATGAGAAAATCACAACGATGTTGCATCGGTGGTCCATGTGATATTGCTGGATTTTCCCGCGATTTTGTGGTGCTACAAAGTTGCACGACTTTGTAGCACCACGTACAGGAATTTTCTGGGGAGGGGGGCTTCAAATATAAGCCCTACCCCGAAAATAAGCTCTAGCTACAGAAAAAAAGAATACAGCACCTAGAAGCGCTGTCCGGCTTTGCTGCATCTTCTCCCTGTCCCTGTCTCCTTTTAGCATCTCCTCTGGCCAGGAATAGGAAAATCCCTGTCTCCAGGAAGCGCTGGCTCTGATTGGCGGAGCCGCGGCCCTCAACCAATCAGAGGCAGTGCTTCCTGGAGGCGGGGATTTTCCAATCCCCGGCCAGAAGAGATGCTGAAGACAAGTGCCGGGGACCGGGGAGAAGTTGCAGTGGAGACAGGCAGCACTTCTTAGGTAATGTATGTTTTTTGTTTCCTGCAGCTAGGACTTAGTTTAGGGCTTCGACAGTAGGATTTCCTATTGTCAAAGTTGCATTGCACCACACGAAAACCACATTTTTGTGCCATGCAATGCAACAGAGAGGAAGGCTCCATATGAAAACTTTGCAGGTCATGTGCATATCGCAATGTTGCAGGCTACGAAACATTGCAAATGTGAAGGAACCCATAGAAAAGCATGGGCTTCACATACATGCTATTTGTATCATTGTTGCATTGCGAGAAAATCACGCGACTTTGTCATCTTTGTGAAGGAGGCCTTAAACCTATAAGTATCACCGCCTGTTTCCAAAGTAAAGCAGAAATTGTCTTGAAAGTTCTGATTGAAAGTTAATTTTGTGAGCAACTCATAACGCAACCCTTTTTGAATTTGGAAAGCAAGAATATACCTGTAGCGTTAGTTTGCACTAACAATAGCATATCCTCAGGTTACTCCATCAATGGTAGATTTGCAAGGCTTTTCCACCCGGATCTCCACTGTCAGCTAATCACCAGGCTGGTGTGCTTTGTGCACTGAGCTGATTTCTGCAGGAAGCAGACAGCTGGGTTCCCACTGGAGTGGCTAGGCTTGGTATTACCGGAAAATTCCAATCAAAGTGAATGAGAACTTTACCTGCAATGCCAAGCCTGGCCACTACAGTGAGAGCGGAGCTGTCTTCTTCCTGCAGAAATCAGCTCAGTGCACAAGCATTTGGCCTGGTGAGCAGCTGATCAGCAGAGATCCTGGGCGGACACCTGCTGATTTACTATTGATGGCCTAACCTGAAGATAGGCTATCAATATTTCACAACTAGACAACCCCTTTAGACCTGTAATTACCAAAGCCTTGTACATCCTGTTGGAGTAAAGTTATCCAAGTTTACTGCTGTGTGTCTGGCTTTTCACTGTGCCACCCTCAAGAACCATGGGTCCTAATTTTACAAGTCGGAAGGATACAAGTCCAAGAAACAGTACCCCCACAATCTGCATAGCGTTTTTCAGAAATTCGTAAAGGATGTTATGGGCTAGCTGACTAAAACGTTTACAACAGGATTTGCCTGGATTGTCTATGCTAGTAGCAGAGGTTGTGCCTGGGGCTTAAGAGACCACATAGCCGAGACACATAGTTACTGGAGGTGCAACCAGCTTGGCACTTTATACGTGAGTATCAGGCCCCTAGGGGCCACAGAGCAAGCAGCTCCTATTAGAAGAGAAATGATGGCTGCAGCTGACCAGACAGTGGAATACCCAACTTAACAAAGACCCATCAAGGGCTCTACAAAGACATTCAGTGTGCTATTAGGGCATATAAATATCATAGAAGGTTAATGGATGGCATCCAATACTATATTTCCACTGCAGTGGTCAGTTAGCATTGCAACTTATACTAATTATTAACCCTTTCCAATCTACTGTCTAAAGACATTCTAATTGAAGGCTGTACAGCTCCAATGTCGGAAGACGTCCGGCAGGGCATTCTTACTGTATATTACT